>NW_006399798.1:404842-508114 GCF_000299155.1 Elephantulus edwardii | reverse complement strand
ACCGTCAAATCAGATCTGACTGGTACAGGAGGAGATTGCCCCTCCTTCCCCAGCAGAGCATCTGGTGGATTCGAACCGTGCGCCTCTGGGATTGTAGTTGCAGCTTCTTGCCACTAGGCCACCAGAGCTCCCCGGGCTTTGTATTCTTGATGAAATGTAGCCCGTATTGAAGGTGCGCTGCCAATCCTGAGGCCGATGGTTTGATTACCAGCTGCTTCACGGAAAGAAAGATGGGCCAGTCTCCTGTGCTATTTACAGCATCTGAAAACCATTGGAGGGGCTGCTACTCAATGCAACAGCGTGTGTTCTTAGGGTTAAAGCAGGTGTGAGGACTCCTGACACCGCGCTTCCAGGGGCCCAGTATTTACTGCTTTTAAAAATGTCCTCTGGGAGGTCCTGTGTCACCCTCTCTCCCAGTGGCAACAACAGGCACGGTGCTGTGGGGCGGGTCAAACCAGGGCAGCCAAGGTGGAACCCTGGAATTCCCTACTGCAGCCCCAGCTTCTGCCAGAGGTGCGTGCCATGTAGCAGCACATGCTGGCTATGCACCTAAAATAGGGGAGCAGGCCCTCAGTCTTGTCATATGACCAAGGGCCACAATGGGGGTTGGGGAGGCAGAGGAAAGCACCATGTGAGGATGGGTGGGGAACCTGTGGGTCTAGGAGGGGAGTGGTCAGGACCCATTATGACTGACTCGGAGGTCATTTGTGAGAGGGTCAGGGGCTGCTAATGGCATAAGAGGCTCACGGGGACCTGGCCTACAGTGTGCAGCAGAGACTGCGGAGTCTGGCCAATGGATGTGCAGACGTGAACCCGCTGGCTTGCCCGTGCACTGTCACATACAGTACACGCTCTCCACAGGGTTCACCAAGGCTCTGCTCCAGGAGGCAGAAAACAGCCTTACTTGGTTTGTGTGGCTTTGGTTTTAATTGGTAGAAACTGGACATTTAGTATTCTAATGTGATAACTTTTATCTTCCTCAGTGATCCCTCCCCCACAGATAATTTAAGGCTCTAATAGTCCCTAATAGGAACCTCTAGTGGCCTATTGGCAAGAAGCTGTGCTGCAATCTTGAATGCACATGGTTTGAGGCTACCAGCTGCTCCACCAGAGAAGGATGGGCAGGCAGCCTCCTCGCGTGCGATTAACTGCCTCTGAAAACCCACTAGAAGGTCAGCTATGGGTTGGTTCTGACTCAGTGATACACAACAACAACAGTAGTTCATAATAGAAAGCTCTGGTCGCTTAATGGTAAGAAGCTGCACTGCAATCCCAAAGGCAAGTGGTTTGAATCCATCAGCTGTTCCGTGGGAGGAGGATGGACAGTCTCACAGTGCTATTGACTGTCCCTGAACACCCTTTGGAGGGTCTGCTATGAGTCACGGCAATGCGGTGGGCCTCTACAGCAGCCCATGGGGAGTTGTGTTGCTAATTCAAAAAACCTCCTTTCTCTCAAGTTGGATCTCACCAGCAGCTCTTTGGGAGAAAGGCAGGCGATTTACAGCCTTGTGGTGCTAAGAGCCTTGAACATAGTATGGGCAGCCAAAAAAAACCAAACAAATGGGTCTGCAAAATCCTGGAAACGTGCTTTGACAAAGAACTACTAGAAGTACAATTTGGGTTTAAAAGAGGCTGTGGCACTAGACACATTGCCAGTGTCAAATGGGTCTTGGCAGAAAGCAAAGTACCAGAGGAATGTCTGTTTCATTGATTCTACAAAAGTATTTGACTATGTGGATCACAACAAATTGTGGCTATTCTTGAGAATGGGAATCTCAGAACACTTGATTGTGCAGGATTAGGGTTAGGTGAAACCTATACTTGGACCAGGAAAACAGTCTTCAGAACAGAGCAAGGAAACACTGCATGGTTCAGAATTAGAAAAGGAATTAATCAGGGATGCATCTTACCTGCATACCTTTTCAATTTATATGCAGAACAGATCACGTGGGAAACTGGGCTTTATGAGGAGGAATGTGGCATCAGGCTTGGAGGAAGACTCATATCAACAACCTACATTGTGCAGATGACACAGCCTTGCTTGCTGAAACTGAGGAGGACCTGAAGTGCTTGCTGCAGAAGGTCAAGGACTGTAGTTTTCAATATAGACTGCAGCTCAACATCAAGACAGAGATTCTAACCAATTGGCAGCACCATGATAGATGGAGAAGAGATAGAGGTTGTTAACAATTACAGCTTGCTCGGCTCCACAATCAACACTCTTTGACACCAGCTGTCAGGAAATCAAGACAAATTGCATTGGAAACATCAACTGTCAGGGACCTCTCCAGAGTACTGAAAAACAATGATGTCAGTCTAGAGACTAAGGTCCACCTGATCCAGGCCATTGTAGTTATGTGCTGTCAAGTCACCTGTGACTCATAGTGACCCTGTGTACAACAGCCCTAAACCCTGCTCTATCCTTTGCCAATCTCACTGTCTCCAACACACCCACTCCTATTACCCAGTCACTGAATCAATCCACCTCATAGAGACTCTTCCTCTCCTGCGCTGTTCCTACACCCTCCTAAGCATGACGTCCCTCTCCAAGAACTTGTCCCTCATTGCAGCATGTCCAAAGTATGTCAGACAAAGCTTCAGAATCCTTGCCTCCATGGAGCAGCCTGGTTTAACTGTCTCTAGGGTGAACCTGTTCATTTTCTTAGCAGTCCATGGTATATTCAATACTTCAACACCACAGTCAAAGGCATCATTCTGTCTTTGACTCATTCTGTCTTCCCTAGTCGTTGTCCAGCTCTCTGACGCATAGCAAGTGATTGCAAAGACCATGGCCTGTATAAGGCACACCTTAGTCTCCAGAGTGACATCATTGATACTGTTTGAGAATTTCTGCACTCTGTCAGGTCACCTTTCTTTGGAATGGGAACAAATATTGATTTCTTCCAGTCATTTGGCCAGGTAGGTGGCTGTCCTCCCAATTTCTTGGCACAACTTGGTAAGCACATCCAAGGCAGTGTCTGTTTAAATACGTCGATTGGCATGCCAACTCCTGGAGCCTTGTTTTTTGCCAATTCTTGCAGAGACACTTGAACTTTCTCCTTCATCACCACAGGCTCTTGCTCATATGTTATTTCATGAAATTCTTCTGTGTCAGCCAATTCCTTCTGGTACAGTAACTCTGTATGCTCCTATCTTTTAATGCTTCTTGGATCATTTAACACCCTGCCCAAAGCATCCTTAAGATGCTTAAGAACTACTTGTGTCTTGAATTTGTTTTTCAATTCCTTCAGCTTAAGAAATGCTGAGCGAGTTTGGCCCTTTTGATTTTCTGCCTCCAGCTCTTTGCACATTTCATTATAGTAACTTGCTTTGTCATCCTGAGCTGCCCTTTGAAATTTTCTGTTCAGCTCTTTAATTTCTTCCTTTAGCTTTGGCTTCTTAGTGCTCTAATACAATATTCAGAGTCTCATCTGACATCCAACTTGGTCTTTTCTTCCTCTTCAGTCTTTGTAATGATCTTTTGCTTTCTTCATGGACAATATTCTTGATCTCCTCCCACAGCTCATTTGGTCTATGCTCATTGGTGCTCAAGGCCTCAAGACCTGTTCCTGAGATGGTTTTGAAATTTGAGTGGGATAGACTTAAGGTCAAATATTGGTTCCTGTGGATTTAATTTAATTTTCTTCAACTTCAGCTTGAACTTGCACATGAGTAGCTAGTGGTCTATCCCACAATCAGCACCTGGCCTGGTTTTCACAGCTCTGCTCTAGCGATTCTTTCCATAGATGTAATTGGTTTAATTCCTATGCATACCATCAGGTGAAATCCATGTGTATAGCCTGTGTTTGTTTCTTATAAAAGGTATTTGCAATGAATAAATCATTGAATGTGCAGAATTCTGTAATTCTGTCTCCAGCCTCATTTCTGTCGCCAAGTCCATTTTTTTCAGCTACTGATCCTTCTTCCCTGTTCCCAACTTTTGCGTACCAGTCGCCCATTATTATCAGTGCATCTTGATTGCATGTTCGATCAATTTCTGACTGCAAAAGTTGTTAGAAATGTTCCATTTCCTCCTCTTTGGCTCTAGTTGTCAGTGCATGTATTTGAATGATAGTGGTACTCACTGGACTTCCTTGTATGTGTACGGATATTATCCCGTCACTCACCACATTGTATTTCAGGATGAATCTTCTAGAAATGACTTTTTAAGTCATGAAACCAACCCCATTTTTTTCTCACCTTTTCATCCCTGGCATAATAGAATATGTAATCATCTGATTCAAAATGTCCTATGCCAAGCCATCTCACTTCGCCAGCCAATACCTAGTATGTCAGTATTTATACATTTCATTTCTTTCTTAACAACGTCCAATTTTCCTGTATTCATGCTTCTCACATTCCACATTCCAGTCACTAGTGTTTGCCTACAGCTGTTCTCCTTTGTGTTTCCATATCTGAGATCTCAGCCTCAATTGCCATGTCATGGTCTGCAATGACTTGCTATGCATCAGAGAACTGGGCAATGATTAAAGATGGCAGAAAAAGAATCTATGCCTTCAAGTTGTGTTGGAGAAGTCTTGAATATACCATGAACCACGAAGAAAACAAATAGGTCTGTCTTGGAGAGGGTGAAAACAAGTTTCTTTTTAGAAGCTCGGGTTTTGACTCTCTGTCTCACATACTTTGGGTATATGGCCAATAGGGTCTGTTCCTCAGAGAAGGACATCATGCTCCGAAGGGTAGGGGACAGTGCAGGAGAGGAAGACCCCAGATGAGATGGATTTATAATTAGGGCAATGGGTGTAGTGTGGAAGAGTTAGTGAGACTGGCTCAGGACCAGGCAGGCTTCCGAGTTGTAGACAGGGTCGCTATAAGTTGCAGGCGACTCGATGGCACATAAGAACACCCAACAGTGAGTCAGCCTGAACGTAGTTTTTATATGACAGCAATGCTCTTGTTAAGAATTTGCTCAGCAAGGGACCTCTTGTGACCTAGTGGCAAGAAGCTGCGCTGCAATCCTGAAGGCACACGGTTTGAATCCACCAGATGCTCTGCTGGAGAAGGAGGGGCAATCTCCTGACCAGTCAGATCTGATTTGACAGTACACACACAAATAATAATAATAAAAAAAATTTGTTCAGCAGTCCTTTCTAACTTTTCGCAAACTCTCCCTCCAGAGTGTGTGTGCACTCAACGACCTCCTCAGTGCATGCTCAAGGGAAGCTGAAGAAAACGTGTACTCCAGAAAAAGAAAAAAAAGGATAAATACCTTTCTCAGGTCTGACATGAGAGTCAATCCTAAAACGCATTTCAACTTCAAGGGGAGTTAAGACTTGGCACCTTTTCTTACCATCTTGGTTTTTGCTGTCACATTAAAAGGCAAATGAAATGCCCACTTTTCCTCAGGAATTGTAAGCAGTTCATTAGTGAAGGCCAAAGTCAGTTGTTGGAGCACTTTCTCAAACTAGTTCTGAGCCTTGTATCCAAATTGTTATCTCTGCAATTAACTGTGTGGCAGATTTTGTCCAAAAAGTGCCAATTAGAGAATAAAGAGAAGAAATCCCTACCTAATTCTGGATAATGACAGAGAAATATAAAATCTTAATAGTAAATATGCACAGAAAACATGAAGATAATGTGGATGATAATAGAAACAATAAGGAATCAATAAAACAATACTGCAACAAAATTGGAATTTTAACCAAAAAATATAAGAACTGAAAAATCCAATGAGAGGACCAAGCTCGGAGAAGAAAGAATACGTGAATTTGAAACTAAGGCATCAAGATTATCAAGTCTAA
This sequence comes from Elephantulus edwardii, assembly GCF_000299155.1. NCBI lineage: Eukaryota > Metazoa > Chordata > Mammalia > Macroscelidea > Macroscelididae > Elephantulus > Elephantulus edwardii. Next base: position 502,352 of record NW_006399798.1, on the reverse strand, counting down.
AAGAAACACAAGGGGGATAAGCTGAGGAAAGTGTGATGGGGTCGTAGGACATGGTCATGTCCTCGGTCAGGGGCAGTGCCACTGACATGCATGTGGTGAACCAAAGGCATGAGAACCCTGAAGCACCCAAGGGGAGAGCTCCATAAAGGACTGGCCACTTTCTCCTCAGAAACCTTGGTGGCCAGAAAGTGGAGACGGTCAGCATGCTCTGTGTGGCGAAGCAGCCCTTCAAATTCTGTTTTAAAAGCCACACGCTTCCAGATAAACTTGTTACTAGTAGACCTGCTCTCCAGGGACTATGCTGATAGTCAATTTTATGGTGTTTTTGGTATTGTTTTTTAATTTCTAATTCTAGATACTGTGCTGTGAGTTATTTCAAATGACAAGAACTAAAATAGTATAAATTGAGCTTACGTGGATTTGTGTACTGTCACGTTGGAACCAACCGATAGCTGACCCTCCAGCGGGTTTTCAGAAGCAGTAAATCACACAGGAGGAGGTCAGTGCCCAACCTTCCTGACTAGAAATGTGGAAATAGGTTCTTTGTGATAACAGCAATATAAAGGGGAGGCTAGTTTTACTTTGGCTAGTTTTAAAAAAAACCATAGTAGAGTAGACAAAAGACAGATTAAAATCAGACTTTATATGTTGCAAGATACAGGACATTAGCTGCTACTAAGGACAGTGAAGTTTGACATGGTGAATGTAGTCACTGAACTGCAGACGTCAAAATGGTTCAAGTGACATTGTTAGATTTCATCACCATGGCATTATTTTTTAAAAATGCTAAAGGTTTTTCAGGCAAAAAAAGTAAACTAGCAGATAGAAACCAAGACCTTAAAAGAGAATAATGGAGGGGAGCTCTGATGGCCTAGTGGCAAAAAGCTGCACTGCAATCCCAGAGGTGCATGGTTCGAATCCACCAGATGCTCTGCCGGGAAAGGAGGGACAATCTCCTCCTGTACCAGTCAGATCTGATTTGACGGTACACAGACACACAAAATAATAATAAAATTTAAAAAAAGAGAATAATGGATACGTTATAACATCAGAGCAGAACAGAGGGTGAGCCATGACCAGGACTAAAGGAGGGCATCACACCCTAACTTACCAAGAGGACAGCGTCCGAAATGCTCAGGCGTCAGCAGCAGATCCACGCACAAAGGCAACACGACTTGGCAAAATAGACAAGGAGAAAAAGCCAAGTCCACATTTCACCCATTTCAAAACTCCTCAGTAAATGATAAAAAGAATGTAAACCAGGATGTAAAGTGAAGACACACCAGGGACTGCCAGACACAGCAAGCAAATCGATCTGAAAGGAATGCAACCAGAATGTTCTTTAGAAAGAAAGATGGTGAAAGGAGTAGAGTCAACAGAAAGGGTCAGGCCCGGGTAAGGGAATGGAGCAGTGGGGTCATGACAGACTTTTCAACACAGGCGACGTTTCCAGCTCTGACTTGGACACACTGTGAGCATTCTCGTTCCCTGCTTGGTTTCTCTTTCAATCACATAAGCTGACAGCCTCTCAATTTCTTATCTACCGAGTTTTAGTTATCACACTGACCCCTTAAAATCTGAAAGGAGCACAGCTCCTGCAGACATGCTCTACGACTTAGACTGGGCTTAGTTTCAGGAAGACAAAAGGATCTTTCTGATATAAATCTTTAAGGGTTAAAGACTAACTTTATTGTTTTACTTTTCTAAGTTGTAATTTTAAAGGAAGATTACAGAAATGTTGGATTTTCATTCATTGTTGCACATTTTCCTCCCTTCCCCAGAACACCCCACAGTGCACCGCTTGTTCCAGATTGTTGACATACATATGCTTAATCTTACATTCTTTTCAGACAGTTCTTCCCCTCATCTGTTCAATGCAGTGTTCATTATCTGTCCACTCTTTTCCTATTCTCTCCCCAACCCCCCCCCATGTCTGTCCTATTTTATGCAGCCATATTGTACAGTATTTCTTTTTGTGACTCAGATTTTGCTCAGCATGAAGTCCTCCAGGCTTAGCCATTTTGTGTTGTGTTTTATTATGAATATATTGTTTTTCAGTGCTGCATAATATTCCATTGTGTGAATATACCATAGATTTTCTGTCCATTCATTTGTTGATGGGCACTTGGCCACTTCCCTTTCTTTACTATTGTGAATAATGCAGCAATAAACATGGGTGTGCATACATCTGTTTGGGTGGCTCTTGTTTCTTTAGGGCATATTTTCAGCAGTGAAATTGCTGGATCAAATGGTATTCCTATTTTCTACTTTTTGAGAAAGTGTCAGACCACCTTCCATAGTGGCTGAACCATTTTCCATTCCATCCAGCAGTGAATACAGGTTCCACTCTCTTCACAGCCTCGCCAGCATTTGTTGTTTGCGGCATCTGTTGAACTTGGCTGCTATGGCTGCAGTGAGCTGATCTCTCATAGTTGTTTGGATTTGCAGCTCTTTGATACCTGGGGATGATGAACATTTCTTCATGTCTTTGTTTGCCACCTGAATGTCCTCTTAAAGACTGCTTTATTCTATGGCAGTAATTGCAGTAGTGTTTGTAATTCTAGTCTGCATTTCCCCTTTTAATCAGGATTCCTCTATAGAACTTTTATAAAAATACTCCATAATGGTAGCTGGGTTCCATCTAGTACTTTGAGGAGGTCATATTTGTAGTGGTCGTTAGCAACATATCCCATTTGCTCCCCTTTTCGTGACTCCCTTCTCCCCGTTGCTGTAGCCGAGAAGACTGACTATACTGTGGATAGGCAGCTGTGGGCCTGTGAGACCCAAGGTGCTGGATGAGCTCGGAGTGGAGCAGCATCACTAAGCACATCCATGTCCTGGGAAGCCTTGGCCCTCAGCCGGTGCAGCACAGCCTCGGCGGCTCACCGTGGATGTCGCTGGAAATAATCCACACAACTATGGCAAATGCAGGTTTTTGCAGGTGTACAACTTAATGACAGATCATGTCCATCAAGCACGGACCTCTGCCCTTCCCGGGGTTCCCGTCACTGTAAACGGACACTCAGTGCCCAGCCACCTGCATCTCTGAAAGACAGCAGTGCTTTCTGTCCTCTCAGGATCGCGTGGAGAAGTAAAAAGTGAGCTGATGGACAACATCAGCCAGGCCCTCTGCAACCAAGACACCAGAAAACAGCGAGGCATGAGTGATCAGCCTGGACCCTCCAGTGTCAAAGGAAAACATCCTCGAAATACCAATAGACGGAAGAAATGGAATAAAAACATTGAATAAGGAGACGGAGTGGTGAACTGTAAATGCTATGGCACGGCCAGCCATCTTGAACCTTTGTGGGCAGCTTGGTGGTCCATGCAGGAACTCAGTGGTTCAACTTTGCCTTGTGCCTCATACTTTTCCAGAGATTCTCTTACCCCTCATTATCCACCAACTGGCTAGCAGTGTCCCCTGACCCTATCCCAGTCCCGCTGAGACCAGGCTTGTACCCTGTACAAGGCATCTGGCACCAGGAGCATTCAGCTTATGGACCTGCACGCTCAGTAGAAGGGGGAGGTAAGGCAGTGGGGCTGCGCACTCACGGCTCAGTCAGAAGGATCACAGCACCACAGAGACGACAAGATGGGACAGAAAAGTGACCAAGAGAGAAAACCAGAAGAAATGTTACTGGAATTTCCTGGTGAAGCATTAGAACGATTGTTCAATGGCGGACCACCCTTACAAGAAATACGAAAGGGAGTTTCTTTGGCCTGAAAACCAACAGTGGCAGCAAAGATGTTAACATACTTGGTGGCATCATTCAGACACTGACTCATACACAGAAATACGCAAAACTAAAACTAGGTAATGTCAAAAGAGAGTCAGCGGCCTGACACCCCTCCCAGAACCCGGACACACGCTGTCTGTGTGCTCCTTGCCTGGTGTCCACTCCAGGCCTGTGGGCTGGGTCCAGGAGAAGCATGGCTGCAGAGCCCCCCAGACCTGGGTCTGGGCCACCCTGGAGAGGCAGACACCCACAAGAGGCTTCCAGGGACTCCAGAAGGTGGAGGGCCTCCCTGAGGCCTCTGGGGCTGCTGTACGTAAAAAGGAAAAGAACAGCAAAGTCAAGACGACATTCAGATAAACAAGCTGTCCCAACATGAGAGTAAAGTAGTAATGTGCAGGGTTCCCTCAAAGGAAAGGCTTCTCAGGGAAATAAACAGATGTGTGTACTGACAAGTCGGAACAGCTCAGAGCTGAGCCTCCAGCTGGATTTTCAAGGCAGTTCATCACACAGGAGTGACAGCCTTTCTCCTGTGAGCAGTTGGTGGATTCAAGCTGCATGCCTTTGGGTTGGCAGTGCAATTCCTTACCATTATGCCACAAAAGCCCCTCAGAAAGGTGTAGGAAACGCTCAAACAATACAAGAAAATAATGCACAGAAAAGCAGATGGTACAAAGAAATGAGGACATAGCCCATCAATATGCAGTCTACATGGGACACCCTGCACATGAGGACAAAGATCAGAAAAGGACAAAAGAGGGCAAGCCAATGGTGATCAAAGAGGAGTGTGGTAGCACTGGCTTCAGAAAAAAAACAAGATTGTAAAAAGCCAGTTAAGACAAAACAACTATGAGATAACCTCTCACCCCAGTAAGAACAGCAAAATTTAACAGAATAGCAAACATCAAATGCTGGCAAGGTTGTGGAGAAACGAACCTTTATTCACTGTTGGTGGGAATATAAAATGGTACAACCACTATGGAAGGCAATATGGCGCTTTCTTAAAAAGTTGCAAATAGAGATACCATTTGACCCATAATACCCTAAAGAAACCAGAACTGCCACCCAAGCAGATATATGCTTGCCCGTGTTTATTGAGGCTTTATTCATAATAGCAAAGAGCTGGAAACAACCCAAGTGCCCATCAACAAACGAATAGAGAAGCTTTGATATATTCACACAATGGAATACTATGCTGCATTGAAAAACAGGGAATTCATAAAATATTATACAAAATGGGTGACCCTGGAGGACATTATGAGTGAAATATCTCAGTCAGAAAAGGACAAATACTGCATAGTGCCACTGCTGTAAAATGGGATTGACATCGGGGTTGGGGGGAGACTGAGAAAGATGGGATAAATAATGTATACTGCATTGAAACAGATGGAGAAAACTGTTTAAAAGGGATATGTGATTAGATATTATTGTCATGACCGGAGTCCAGAATGAAGGCTGCATAGTGGAGTGGACCTGGGGGGAGGGATTGTAAAACAATGAGAGAATTTTACTTTTCAAAGAGAAGAGTGTACTGGGGGAAAGGGGTGGGCAGGGAGAAAAGTGCAACAATGAATGAATGGAAACCCTAAGTCTCTGTAAACGTTCATTAAAATTCATTTTTTAAAAAAAGCCAGCTAAAAGCTATGGAAGGGGGTGATATGACGGACGTGTCAAGTGAACAAGGCAGCTATCCTCTGACAACTATCCACACACCCAGTGACCGAGCCCGAGACATGTAATTACAGCTGAACAATGCTGAGCAAGCAGCACAACTCCGCAGACAGAGCTCTGACCAAACGGCCCGAAGAATAGATACGAGGGCTCTGAGAGACTCCTTTTGCTGAAGGGCAAAGACACAAGAGCCAAATGGTGCAGTTAACCACCTAGGTCCTGCGGACACAGGACCCCCACCCAGGACGGCACAAGCCACGTTCTCCAGGAACACTCCAGAAGGGGCCACATAACTAGCACAAGGAATCTCCTCAAGCATAGTGCTATAATGTCAGAGATCAATAACAGGAAGTTACTGGGGGAAGTATAACTATACTAAATAACATCCTGGGTAATAGAAGACATTAGAAGCTGAAAATGTCTTTAAACAAATGAGAATGAAAACACAACATGCCAAGAGTCTTTGGGATGCATCAAAAACACAGCTCAGAATCCATAGCAATAAACATGCATGTCACAAAGAATGAGCAAAGGCAACTGGCTGACTCAGCCTCGCCGGCAGGCACAAGAGCAGGAGGCAGTGCCACCACTCCCAGAAGCAAGCAAGGAAGAGAGATTATAGAGAAGAAAGGAAACAGAAAAAAGGCAGCAAGACCAGAAGGTGGCTCTCAAACTATTCATGAAATCAAGCTCCTGGCCCACCTAACAGTGAAAGGAGATGCAAATATTTACATGAATAAGCACTCAATTGGGTGATGGCACAGCACAACTGCAGGAAAGGGACTGAACATGAGGGGACCTCAGGGTGGATGGCCAGGACAGGGCGGTGTCACGGTACGTGGACAAGCCACCAGAAGCTGCAGCTGACCCATGGCACCTACCAACCTGAAGGGCGAGTGTTCACACTGCACCCGCTCAGCACTGATAACCCAGGGAGCACAGCATGGTTTAAAGTTGAGAGGGGATTGCACCAGGGTTGTATTCTCTCTCCATACTTGTTCAACAGTCTGTATGCTGAGCGAATTATCTGAGAAGCTGGACTCTTGAGGATTGTGGCATCAAGATTGGAGGGAGACTCATCAATAACCTGTTACGCACATAACAACCTTGCTTGTTGAAAATGAGGGCCTGAAGCACTTGCTGCAGAAGATCAATAAATGCAGCCTTCAGTATGGATTGCATCTCAGTGTCAAGAAGACAAAGATTCTTACCACTGGATGGATAGGAGATTGAAACTGTCAACAGCTTCATCTTGCTTGGATCCACTGCTGGTACCAGCAGTAGGGAGAAAAGGAGACACAGTGCACTGGGAAAGTCTGCAGTGAAGGAACTCTCCAAATTACTGAGGTGTAGTGAGGTCAGGTTGCAGACTAAGGTGCACTAAGGTGCATCTGATTCAGGCCATGGTCTTTCTGATCACTTGCTATGCATCTGAGGCCTGGACAATGAATAAGGATGACAAAAAAAGCCTTTGAACTGTGGTGCTGGAGAAGAGCACCGAACGTCCCATGGACAGGCAGGAGAACAGAGGGGTATGTCTTAGAGATGCTCAGAAATGATAACTGAGCAAATCATGCAGATCACTGTCCTCAGAAACACTGCCCCCAGCTCCTGACATGGTCTCGAGTCCAAGTGCAAGGACAGCTACCAAACCACTTCTGAAAACGAAAACTGAGCCACCAGGGACACAGGACTCAACCGTGGTTTTCTCTGGAGAAGGAACAGAAGGGAAATTTGTTCCCCACAAAGGATGTTTTGTTTCTGGTCATAACAAGTTTTTGGATTCATGTGGGGAACTAAATTTTGGTAAAATCCAAGTTCTAGAAGTGCTGCCAAAAAGCGGATGCCTCTGCAGGAGAGAGAAAGTGGAGTGGTCACCAGATAGCAGTCTGAGCCCAGCCCTCAGCCACCAGGGTGCCCAGAAGGCCATGTACCCTGATGCCACAGGTGGCAGTGAGCCCAGGTTTGGAGAGTCTCTCAGAATGGCACTTTCCAGCCATCCTGGCATCAGTGGCCTAAGGGACAGGGCCACGGAGGATGAACAGGCCATGGAGAAAGGGACAAGCCTAGGCTAACTGCCAAGAGAAGCAGAATCGGGACGCAGACTTCTCACACATGTGCCCCAGGACAGCAATGCCACGTCCAGTGGGCACTGGTGGGCAAACTGTTAGTGCTGCTTGCACAGCCACCTGTGGGCCCTTGTGGACGCCCTGCAAGGAGGACTTTCATGTCTGCTGGCCTGGCTGTTAAGGCTGGCCTATAAGCACCAGCCCCCTGGGTTGAGAACATGTCCAGTGAACCTGTGGGAAGTGGAGACGGCAGTGACAGGGCCTCAATCCGTCTGTCTTGCTTTCTCAGGCTCAGCTGTGTGAGAGCACACATCCCATGTACCATGTACTCCTCCATGCAGCACACAGCACTCAGTGAAGTGTCATTTCCCCCCACAGCTGATGCACAGTCCCCCCTGGGGAGGTGGGCACCCCTGATGCGTAGTCCTGGCCACAGAACTCCTGACCATTCAACTCCCAGGTTCCTGCAAGGTGCTCCTGAAGTCACCATTGAGCCAAGTTCAGCAGGGTGAATGTAACGTCCCCAACACACAACTACCTTCACAGGGAAATACGACAAAATTAAATCACTTTTATTTAAGGGAAACAAAAGGAGTGTGCAAAGTTAAATCCCATGATTAAATACACATAAAAGAACATGCATACGTGACATCAAATCCACAAAGTTAGCTGATTACAGGACAGGAAGAAGTGACAGAGGGGGAAGGTCCTGCGGTGCAGATTTTAAACACCTGCAGCCTCAAGGACCAGGACCAGCGACAGCCAAGTTTCTCATCACCAAAGGCTGAAAGGACGTTCCTTCCCAAACCCGAGGGGTCGCAGCTTTTCTGCCGGGTGGGGCCAAAGTGTGCTGGGTGGCTTGGTGCCTCTGCACCATTGCCAGAGACCACCAGCCCAGAGACATGGGACAGACACGCAGAGACCATAGAACTCAGAGTCTGGACTCCTGGCGGCCTGGAGGCAGCCCTGCGGGTCCGGAGGCCACCGCTGGTGTGACCTGGAAATGGCGCAGGGCAGGTACCTTCATCTGTCCCTGTCCCCACCTCAGCCCACACTAATGGGGCTGCTGTCGAGAGCGAAGGACGTGGTGAACCACAGAGCTGGCTTCACAGGTGACAGGTGGCAGGCACACGCTGGTCACTGCTGTGGGTATTAGGTCCCTTAATACTGGAAACGTGACATTGTCCTCAGGAAGCACGTCACCACGTATGGCTTCAAGGCCGACCCTGGGGCTGAAGGCAGCCTGGGCACCCGTGGGCATCAGCAGAGTGTCCAGGCCTGGCTCACAGCTTGTCGTCGGTCATCTCCAGGAACTGTGCATACACGTCCCGGACGCACTCCCCCTTGGGGTTGAAGAGGAATCTATAGTAGCTGCCGTCTGCGCAGATGGCTGAAAGAGAGGAGACCCTGACCGGCTGTGCAGGGGCTGGCCTGCCCAGTTTCCTCAGACCAGCTTGGAGGAGCCAGGGCCCCACGCGTGCCCATGTCCAAGCAGAGGTGTGTAGGCAAGAGTGTAAGGTGGTGTGTGTTGGAGGAAGACATGCAGGCGTGGGTGTGGGAAGCCGTGAAGGTGCAGGGGCATGCTTGGGGGAGGGGGTCCCATGCACTCCAGGAGAAAGGAAACAATTCACTGCTCATTGGGACCCACTGCGAGGAAGCCTGGAGAATGGTGCTCACCAATGACAGCATTGGGCTCTGTCCCAAAGGCACAGACACATGGGGAGCCCGAGGGAACCTGGAACTTGGAGAAACTCCACTTGGAACTGAAGTATTTTGGGAGGAAACTGGCAGACGCTAAGCTGTGAGGATCAGCAAGAAAAAAAAGCAATCATGTAACAAACCCTCCTAACCCCACACACAGCAAGCAGCTCACCCCTGAGCGCCTGTACCACACACAGCCTGGGGGTGGCAAAGGGGGCCTCTTAACTTATTTCTCTAGGGAGCTCTGGTGGCCTAGTGATAAGAAGCTGCACCTTCAACCCAAAGGCAGGAGAGTCAGATCCACCAGCTGCTCTGTGGGAGAGGGATGGGCAATTTCCTCTTGCGATTTGTTGTTATGTGCCGTCGACTTGCCTGTGACTCACAGTGACCCTATGCACAACAGCCCTAAACCCTGCTCTATCCTGTGCCAGTCTCACTGTCTCCAACACACCTACCCCCATTACCCCAGACACTAAATCAATCCATCCATCTTATCAAGGGTCTCCCTCTTCTGCACTGTCCCTTCACCCTCCCAAGCATGATGTCCCTCTCCAAGAACTGGTCCCTCCTTGCAACATGTCCAAAGTAAGTCAGATGAAGCTTTAGAATCCTTGCTTCCAAGGAGCAGCTTGGTTTCACCCTCTCCAGGACAAACCTGTTTCTTTTCCTAGCAGTCCATGGTATATTCAATACTGTTCTTCAGCACCACAGCTCAAAGGCGTCAATTCTTCTATCACCCCTAGTCAGTGTCCAGCTTTCTAATGCAGCATTTACTGCCTCTGAAAACCCACAGGAGGGTCAGCTGTGGGTCAGTTCCAACTTGATGACACACACCACCTCTCTCGAGTAGAACAGTCCTCACAGGCTTCTGTGGCGCGTGAGAAGCTGCCTGTCCATCTCCAAACCCTTACAGGCTCCCATGGACAGTGGAGGCAGGCTAGCCTGGACTGAAGGTAACGATGTCCACTCTCAAGGACCAAGGTCCCTGGAGTCCGACTCCCCAGCCCAGCACCACTCACACACACCTGGACTGTTTGTTCCGTTTGGGATCTTCGGCAGCAAAAATGTGCACCGTGCCGTGGTCACTGGAGACACAGATGAGGGATGCGTCCTGGTTGAAGTTGATGCTGTGGAGAGTGGAGAAGGATGCAGAGGTACCACCGCGCTCCACCACCCACGACCTCTACCACTTGTCACCAACGAAGGAGGTGGGAGCCGCTCTGGAGCCCCACATGGGGGCCCCCATCTGAAGCCAACACCTGCACCTCCACCGGCTTTGCCCTTGGGGCACTCCTCAGTCTGTCAGCCTGATCCCAGTTTGCCCTCAGCTCAGAGGAGACATAGCCAGGGAGAGGAACCAGGGGAGCAAGAGCTGGCTAACACAGCTTGGATGCCCAGCTCCCTGCTGCACAAAGGTTTTTAATTCCTCAAAAGAAACACTGACAGGCCAGCCTGCTGAGCTGCACCTCCCCTCCTCTCTCCTGGCCATTCCTGGCCCTCCTAACCTCACCCTACAGGACTCGTGCACGGACAGCACTTATCACTTCCCACTTTCCCCCACGGCACTCCCCAGTTTCCCCCCTACCACCCCAAAGCTCCCATCAGGTGCCCCTCAAGTCCACTCCCCAGTCCATTCTCACTAGCTCCCCCACACCCCTCAGACCTCCCCAGTCCCCCTGGGCCTCCTCCCTACCCCAGCCCTTCACCAGCAGATGCTGGAAGGCCCTCTCCAGTCCCCTGCACCTCCTCCCCTACCCCTCACCAGTAGATGCTGGCCGTCTGGGAGCCCCTCCGTAGCTCCTGAATGAGGTGCCCTGATGAGGTATCAAATATTCTGATGAGGGTCCCCTTTGGAAAACAGTGAAGGCTCTCATTACCGAAGGTCAGGACCTCGTCCATACAGCCTCCCCACGTCCCCGACCCAGGTGCCCAGCAGGAGCCTGTCACAGTCCCAGTGCTTCAGTCAGTGCTGTCATGCACAAGGCCGAGGTGGCCAGCCCCCACAACGCTGGTCTTCCTCCAGGATCTGGGATCCCAGGGATGGCTCTGATTTGCTTTTAGCCACCCGTGGCCACAAGGACAGGTCCCTTGGAGGCGTCTTGTTGGTGTCCAGTCACAATTCTGCAGCACGCTGTGTGATGGTTCAGAAGGAGTCGCCACGGTCCTGAAGCTGAAATGGATGGTGAGTCCAGTCCCCACAGCCTCGCTCACCTTCTCAGATGCAGTCGCAATCCGAGTGCCTTGCAGGTTGAGGGCCACACAACTGAGAACGCCTTCGTGTGCAGGGATGTCCACAGGGGGCTTCTCAGTGCTGGCCAGGTCCACCAGCTGCACATGGCCGGTGTGTGTGCCCGGGAAGGCCAGGAGGGAGTTGTTGCTGTTGGGACACAGGACACACAGACCTGTAGAGAGAAGACAGCGCCTGTGGCTCAGGCTACACAGGCCATGTGTGCGCACTGTGTCTCCCATGTGCACAGGTGTGCAGTGTGTGTGTGTGTGCGCACGTGTGCCTGCTCTATGCCTATGTGTGTGCCTGTCCTGTGTGCACGTGTGCACATTCATGTCTGCCCTGTGTCTGTGTTGTATGTCTGTCGTATGCATGCGTCTCTGTCCAGCACACCTTTTGAGGAGCGTGTCTGCCCTCCAAGGGAGAGGACCTGCACTGTGAGGCAGGGATAGCTGCATGGAGCCCATGCAAGACTCTGTCCATGCTCCCTAAGCTGCTGACCCAGCCACTGCTCCAGGGACAGTGTTGAGCACAGGACAAGCATCTCACACAGCTTCCTCAGGGCTATGCACAAAATCCATCCCAGATTCTCCACTCCTGTCCATGCCTCTGCCCACTCCAATCGCGCAGCTCCACGCTGCCGGGGCCCAGCCTGCTAAACCCAACTGGCTCATCTTTAAGCTTGTCTGTGACTTTGACAATCAGCTGCCAACCTCAATAAATGCTCCATTTAAATTCCAGTGGAGACAGCACACCGGCTGGGACATGTTGACCACGGAACAGGACTTTTCAACCCATCAGCTCTAGGAATGGGTACAAACAGCAATGGTGCAGAGATGAGCCCATGTGGCTGCTGGACATCTCAGCCATGGCTGGACCTGGGACCCATCAGCCAGGGAGCAGAGGTGATTGTGTCCTGAGGACAGCCCAGGGAACGAGTCCAGGCCCACCAAGTCAAGCCACCACTCAGGCTGCTGCCTCTGCTGCCAGGCTCTCACATGCCCTGGAGCCACCCTCACTGGTGTAGACACTGGAGGAGAGAGGGTACAGATGGGAACAGCTCATGGGGACATGCAGCTCCACAGACCATGTGGGCGCTTCCATGCACTTACAGTGAATGCTGTCAAGAGCCAGCAGCTCAGTGAGCAGGAAGCAGGCACTGTCTGGACAAGTGGACCACTGGCCAGAGGAACAGGCTGACACGCACAGGGAGATGCTAACACACACGGGAGGTGCAGGCTGACAGACACGCAGGAGGAGGCACCAGGCCAGGGATATAAACCCGAGAGTCAAGAGCCAGGGCTGGAGGGGGAGCCCCAGGAGAGGCACCGAGGCCTGTCTACATCTACAGTACTGGGCTCACAGCTGCGGACAAGGCCCAAGATTCACCAGTTATCACCTCAACTGAGTCAGCATCACCCCCAGGTACTGAGTTGTGGGTGGAGGAGCAGCCAGTCACAGGCTCAAGGGGACACACCGCAACCATCCTCCTGGCCCAGCACTGGCCAAGACAGGCACTGAAGATAGTCCAGTGTTGCAGCATCAGCCTATCCTCAACTGCTCACCTTTCGGGTTGTAGCAGGTCTCAAAGACGTGCAGCTGGTGGGGATTGTGCGTGAACGTGAACACCTTGATCATGGAGTCCAGAACCACCACAATTCTAAAAGAAAACACCTTGTGACTGTACATCATCGAGAACATTTGGAGCAAGGTCCAGCTTTGCTCCGCACCCCTGCTGCTGGGGGCCCCTTGTCCATCCTGCTGATGGAGCTCTTCTCCCTGGGGTGGGGGTCTATTCACCTGACCCCCAACACCACCCTCCAACATTCCTCTGAGCAAGAACACCACGTGCTCCTGCACGTCCTGCTCTGCGTCTGCCTCACTCACATCCACCACTCTCCGATGGAGATGATGGGTGACCATCCATCCCGTTACCATGGACACTGTGGGAAGTGACCCTCAGGTGAGAGAGATTGTCCTTTAAGTTCTCTGACAAAGAAAACTCAGAGTCTAACAGGTAAGTCACATCCATGAAAACAACTAGGCCTAACTGCTGCGCTCAGTGCTGTCCATTCCTGAGATGGCATCAGAATGGCTGCAGGCAAGATGGACATCAAGTTGGGCCACGCATACAGACCAGTGGAGAGGGAACATCAAGGTCCATGTGCAAACACCCGCTGACGAGGGGGCCCTGAGGCACACACACTCATTAACTGTGGACACAGAGGTCCATGTGCACATGTCCACTGACCAGTGCAGGGAGGAGGCTAAGGCTCCAGCCACCTTGTGCTCTGGGACCACTGTTTTCTGCATCAGGCCTGAAGCCACTGACGCCCACCCTCCCAACAATCCGAGCCCTGAGTGTGGAAGCAACAGGTGTTGGTGTTCTGTGACTGCTGGCCCTCATGGAGGGGAGCTCAACTGGACAAACCCACCTGTCGCGCCGTAACTTGACCGCTTTGACCTCGGTGGAGAATTCTATCTCAATGACAGTCTTCTTCTTCAGGTCATCCCAGATCATCACTGCAGCAGACAGGAAGCATAAGAGCACAGGCCGCCGCCGGGGACAGATCAGCATGGCCAGCAGGCAGCCACCCTCCACCTGCACTCTCCCAGCTCTCCGGCCGGCACACCCCAACACCAGCACCTGTGCAGACTCCAGCCCCAATCTCTGCTCAGCTTGACCTCCCCTTCTCCCCACTGCAGCCTTACAGTACTTGGCCTTCTTCCGCCAGGAGCCCCTCACACACAACCAAAGACCTGACCCCAGAACTGGGCCCTCAAACCAGAATCAGGTTCTGGCCCCAACCCAAAGCTGGGCAAGCTTGCTGGTCTATGGGTTTCCAACTTAACTGTGTGGGTCCACAGCTTTAAATAGTAAAGAAAGAAAAAAACCCAAACACCCCAAAACTAGAATCTTTAAAACTTCTAGTGGTTGGCTTTAAAGTGAACTCGGAACCCTAGTGCGAATGATGGGAGTCGAGAGAGCCGGCGGGACAGAGTGAGGCCACCAGGCCTGCCCTGTAACCACAAACCCTACCCCAAGAAGCAGCACGAATGCAGGACCCTCTGGTCAGGCAGTGTGACCAGGACAGGGCCAGGCTACTGCCGAGAGGTGTACCATGACATGCACAGGCCTTTACCTTTATTGGGAGGGTACTTTGGCTTTTTGCCACCACCGACTAATGCTAAGTAGTTGCAGCGAAATAACATTTCAACGTGGCCAACTCCTCCTTCCAGAAATTCTGAAACAACAGTCATGAGATTAGTTTATGGACTACTCAGCCCCTGTCCCACTGCACCAGATGGTTCGGGGCTGCAAGGACAGGGGACCAGATGGGTCGGGGCCTGCAAAGACAGGGGACCAGACAGGACGGGCCTGCAAGGACGGGCGACCAGATGGGACAGGGCATCAGACACGAAGGGGCCTGTGAGGCTGGGGCAGGGGACCAGATGGGACAAAGACAGAGGGACCAGACAGGACGAGGCCTGTGAGAATAGGAACAGTTCTTCAGACCTATTGGCAAACGTGACCCCAAAGAATATGGGAGCAAACTCAGAGAAAAACTCAACCTCGGGAGAATGAAACCAACTCCCATCAAATGCTATCTCTAAGGATATGGGTGCAGACAGTTCATCAAATACACTTTCAGAGGATGTGGGAGCAGAATTTCATCAAATGCCTCCTTTGGGGTTAAGGCCTGGCCTCCCTACTGGCTCTGGGAGAACATTCTGGAAGCCTCCAAGTGCTGCTCTGTCCTCCCACACCTCAGCCTGTGGCCCTGGAGGGGATTCCTATGACCCGGCTGGTCATGCCTGACTGCCGTGTGGAATTCCCAATACCAGTTCATTTGTTTAGATGATGAAGCCTAGACGGACCTCTTCTGTCCCTTGATCCTCACTTGCAGCTTCCCTGAGGATACACTTCCTGCCAGCCACAGGCTCTGGGGGAGGGGGAGAGCTCAGGACCTGGCACAACACCGCATCCTCAAGAGCACTTCCTAGAGAGCCCTCCTGGAGGGGAGCCCACCCAGAGGGGAACCATGCCTGGCCCTAGCATGAGGGGACTCTGCATTGGGGCCACACCAAATCTGAGCTGATGGCTGCCCTGGTGCTTCCCTGTCCTGACTCAGGAATGCAAGCCGTGAAGACAAAAAGGAACACGGTCACACCTTGACCTGCTCAGCCTCCAGGCTTGAGAAGTGCCTGACCAGCAGCAGCAAGACCCGCGCACAAACGGGGCTGGGCCATGTTCCCCACAGCAAGGCCTGCAAGGACACACTAGGGCAGCTGGCTGAGGTGAACTTAGGGAAGGTGACCAGGTGCTCATACACGACCCCCACCTCTATGTACTCACACACGACCCTCTCCCCACATTCTCACATGACCCCTGCCACCACGCACTTGCCAACAAACCCCAATGCTCACACATGGCCCCACACACATGAAACCCCAAGGTGCTCACACACGACCCCCCCTCACATGCTCACACACCACCCCACACACATGAACCCCCAACGTCCACACACGCCCCTCCTGGCCGAGTCGTGGCCCTCCTCCTCTCCTTCACTGTCCGCGTGGACCCGTGTCCCATTCTCACAGCCGAGGCAGTCTCGGGCTCTTAGCATGGTCACCCTAGAGGCCCAGCCCCACCGCCAAGCAGACAGGCGGGGGGCAGGGTCGCAGCTCCACATGGGAGCACCACTGGCCACACGGGCTTCCCAGAAGTGATGCGGGTCAGAGTTGACCCCACCTGGGCTGCCACCTCACCTCGCCATGCACACGTCACTTATATGCCACAAAATGATCTGAAAATACAGAGTTCCCTGAGGGGGTTCTGCTGCCAAAAAAGCTGTGCCAATCCCGCTGCTCTGGGGTGAGCACAAGACCTCACATTACAGCCTAGCCAAGCTGCAGCAGAACCCCGCTATGTGCAGGGCCAGACATGGGCAGCCAGGCACCCCAGCGCTGCACCGTCACCGGCCTGCAGACAGGAGGAAACACACGTAAGAAAAACCCAAGGTGTCGCCACCCAGCAGGTAGGAGAGACCAGTTCTGGGTGGACCTCTGGTCTGACCCTGAAGGCCCCCTGCCAGGCTTGACTGGGCACACCGTCCTCACCTTGCTTCTCCTTCTCCTTCAGGGGATCTGTGTTATAGACACGGAAGCCATTCTCCATGCCACACGCGAAGCATCCTACGGAGGGACAGAGAGTCAGTCCTCTGCGCCGGGCCTGCACATCTGCCTATGCAGGTGCCCTATAAGCCAGCTCCCCGGCCCCGAGCCTTTCCATGCCATCGGACTGCCTCTCCCACCCCTCCGGCAGGCTTCTGCAGGACACGCAGTGACGGGGACACCCCTGCCACTGCCACCCTGCCCTGAACCGCTTCCCTGTGCCAGAGCCCTTCCTGTGTGCCATGGGCACATCCTGCACAAAGCAGCCGCTGTTAGGTGCGGCTTAGGTGAGTAGGACGCGGAGCAACCCGAGGACTAAGGGATCAGCACGCTGGGCCGTCCTCACACTTCCGACACACTTGAGCCCACTGCAGGAGTCGCTGTGCCAGTCCATCTGCTCGAGGGTCTTCCTCCTTCACTGACCCTCCACCTTTCCAAGCATGATATCCCTCTCCAGGTAACAGCCTCTCCTAGCAACATACTTGACATATGTGGGATAAAACTTCCACATCTTTGCTCTAAAGAGCACTCTGGCTGCACCGTCTCTAGGATGCATCTGTTTCTTCTCTTGGCTGTCCACGGGATGTTCGGAGCTCTTCCCCAACAACACAGCTCAAACGCATCAATTCTTTCTCTGTATGCAGCATCCTCATGGGCCCCAAGGTCTCAGCTCCGGAGGCCACAGCCACGGTCCTCACAGTCCACCGCTGGCCCTCATCTGTCTTTCTGACTCTAGAGACATCCCTCAGCTGCCCTGCCCATTGGGAAAAGCCCCAGAAGGCCCACGGCGGAGCAAGATCCAGCATGCCTCACAGAGCCAGAGCCCAGAGGGTGGCCAGCTCTTGAGCCCTGGAACGTGCTCATTTGGGCTGGAGGCACTTCTTCTCCCAAAGGAACCACCTCCGTCCTGACCAGAGACGGGGGACAATCCACACGAACGGAGCCCCTTCCCTCCTGTCTCTAGCCCTCCATCCTCTCCAGCCCTGGGCCTGCACCATCTCCTCTGCTTCATCAACACGTGTCCCTGGCAAAAGATTCATCACACACTAACAACACAGACAAATCCATGAAGGGAAGCACATAGCCCAGAAGAAAACAGAGCAAGAGACGTGGACCCTTTACAGACGTGCATATCAAATGGCCAGCAAGTGCTCGAAGCAGTGCTCAGCTCTAGCACCACAGCAAACACCAGGTCCACAACACAGCCAGGACACCACAACACTCTGCTGAGGTGCCACCTGCTACAGCTGTTGACCCAGCTCTGAGGAGCATGTCTGAAGAGACATGTGCCAAGGTCTCTGCAGGACACTGTTCCAACAGCCGGTCAGAAACGTAGCCCCAAGGGCCACCATCAGCACAGTAGTGTGTAAAGTGAGTCACCCAGAGGATCCTTGCTGTCAGGACACCCAGCACCACCCAGAATTACCACGGGGCTGCTGAGTGAGCCAGCAACACAGGATTCCTGTCAGAGTGTGGGGTAGACGCTGCTCTGCTCCTCAGGCGGCTATGGGTCGAGTCGAGCCCCGGAAGGCTATCTGTGCTGTGAGAGAGCACTGTGTCCACATGCCTGTGTCCTATGTTCACACAAGCTCAAACGTGAAGCCAGAAGCCCCACTCAGGAAGTGGAGCAGAACCTGCTATCAGCTTGTGACTGCGACTGTGTCCCCGACCCCTGAGACACCCCACCTCCTACTGGGTCATGTCACTGCACGGCTTGCTCTAGGCTGGACAGGCAAACACACTGAAGGAGTACTCCCTATGGACAGAGGCAGGCAGGCAGATGGTCAGGAAGATGACCTATCAACCTGAAGGGGCACACCCCTGTCCACAACTGACAGTCCTTAAGACCACAGTGCAGATCTGCTTGAGGGGAGGGGAGACAGGTTTGAGTGTCAGAAACTGTCTCAAAAATATGCATCTATAAAAACCCCAGTGGTCTGATAAACCATATTAGTCAAAGGATTAGAGATGGAATGGATACCCTTGACCCCACCACAGCTCTGATCCATATAAGGGGAGATTCCCCAAGGTGTGGCCTGGAGTAGCCTTTATCTCATGAGAGAAACAGGGAAAAGTCAAGTAGAGAAGTGAAGCATCACCCTCCACAGAGTGGACGAAGGGAACTCCAGCACCACCAAGAGCAGAGAGGGGGACCCCAGCACCACCGAAAGCACAGGGGGGCCCCGGCACCATCAAGAGTAGAGAGGGGGACCCCAGCACCACTGAGAGCAGAGAGGGGGATCCCAACACCACCAAAAGTAGAGAAGGGGGACCTGGCACCACCAAGAGCAGAGAAAGGGAACCTCAGCACCACCAAAA
The DNA here is from genome assembly GCF_000299155.1 of Elephantulus edwardii. Classification (NCBI taxonomy): domain Eukaryota; kingdom Metazoa; phylum Chordata; class Mammalia; order Macroscelidea; family Macroscelididae; genus Elephantulus; species Elephantulus edwardii. The sequence continues at coordinate 483,456 of NW_006399798.1, read as the reverse complement.
GCAGAAAAGGGGGACCCCAGCACCACTGAGAGCAGCGAGGGGGACCCCAACACCACCAAAAGTAGAGAAAGGGGACCCCGGCACCACCGAGAGCAGAGAGGGGGACCCCAGCACCACCGAGAGCAGAGATGTGGGATCCCAACACCACCAAGAGCAGAGAAGGGGGATCCCAACACCACCAAAAGTAGAGAAGGGGGACCCTGGCAGCACTGAAAGCAGAAAGGGGGACCCCAGCGCCACTGAGAGTAGAGATGGGGGATCCCAGCACCACTGAGAGCAGAGATGTGGGACCTCAGCACCCCCGAGAGCAGAGATGGGGGACCCTATCACCGCTGAGAGCAGAGAAGGGGAAACCCAAAACAATGAAAGCAGAGAAGAAGGACCCCAGCACGGCTGAGACTGGAGAAGGGAACCCCAGCACTGCCAAAGGGCAGAGGAGTAGAAGTGCAGCACAGAAAGGCAGATTGTCTCTTCTGTGCCAGGTCCCTGCCCTGGGAAGTTCTTAGACACAGCGACAACCAGGTCAGATGTGAAAGGAAAAGAGGACCTTCCACCAGAGAGAAGAGCCGTCTCCTACAGCTAACATCCTGAGTGTGGACTTCTTGTCTCCTGAACACACGTATGCCTGGTGAAACGCAGGTGTCACGGCAGCTCTAAACCTGCAGCCAACAGCGGAGCGCCCAGGGATTCCGGTCTAAGTTAAACCTGGGTAAACTGCAAATCAAAGCTCTCACATCCCTACTCTGGCTCGTTTCTAACACTTTCTTACAGAAACGTGTGGTCTGAGGTCAATCTCGTGATCTAAAACTCCAGCCAGTGGCTAAAGCTGAATTCACAAGGAAGATTGCTCCACAGGTAAGTCACGATCTCAGCACAGGGGCACCGCAGAGGGTCAGAGCTAACCCGAAGGGCTGGCTTCTTCTTGGCGTCCTGATCTCACACAAGACCGCAGAAGACAGGCTCCCCGGAGGCAGGCGCGCACGCTGGGTCATTTTCTGCCCTACCACTGACGAGGTGAAGACCTGTGAGCAGAGCTGGCGGATGCCCAGAACTACCTACAGGTCGGCTGCAAACCTTGGTGGACGTAGATGGCCACTGCGTCTCCACGGAGCAGAGGATGGGGTCGAACCTCCGACTGTGGACAGTCGCCCAGTGCTTTAGCCAGTGTGGGACCTCGGCGCTTAAAGGGCAGAAACGTCCCCGCCGGACACCGCTAAGCGGCTGCAGACCCTAACTGGGACTTTGGCGGCAGGTTACTCGCTGCATCAACAAGCTGGGCGCCCGCGGGGACCCCGGTGCCAGCATCCGGCCCGCCCAGCCCCGCCTCCACCCGTCCCGGCCGCACTCTTGGGGACAGCCGCGGGTGCGGCCACATGAGGCCAGCTGGGCGGGACACGCCAGCCCCGCGCCCCAGCCTCTGTCCCGGCCCCCGGATGGCTGGAGTGGCGGCCGGCGCCTGACTCGGGCGCACGGCTGGGGGCAGGTCGGGTAGGGGCGTCCACTGATGGGTCCGGGGCGGAGGACGCAGGGGGAGACCCCGTCCGCGGCGCAGAGGGGGCGGGCTGGGGGGTTCGGGGCCGTCCACTAGGAGACCGGGTCAGGGCCGTCAGGAAGGAGGCCGCAGAGGGCAGGGTCTCTCGAGGGGGCCGGGCCGCGCGGGCTCCTGACCGTGGTCCTGGTTGAAGCCGGCGTACAGCAGCCCGTTGCCGTGGGGGTTGCACGGGAGCAGGTTCATGGCGCCGCCGTCGGTCCGCTGCTTCTCAGCGCTGCATGCCGTTCCAGGGCCGCCGGTAAGGTCCGGTCGGGCCGGGGCCGGGGCCGTGGCCGGAAGTGCTGGGCGGACGTGCGTGCGCACCGCAGGCAGTCGCGGAGCACCGAGCGCGTCCACCAGGGCGGAGAGCGCCGAGCGCGTCCACCTGGGGGAGGGGCCAATGCGAGTCCGCTCTCCCAGATCCCGCGACACCCGAAACGCCGCGAGAGCGAGGGACCCTGGGAAGGGAAGGGGTGGGCCTTCCGGGGCCGGCGCTCCTCATTCGCTGGAGGGGTCGGAGACGGCCCGGGGGCTACTCCCTACGGGCACGGGGCGCCAGGCACCGACTCACGTTGGTGAAGACAGTCCTCCCCACGGGAACGCTCACTTCTTGGGTCTCATGTGCCACAGGACATAAAAATTTTTTCGCAGACACGGACACCCCTAGGACACAGGCGCCATGGACACACAGACACCCCTCTCCCTGGACAGAGATTACCCTGCGCGCATGCACACCTGGGACAGGATGACTTAGCTAACTCCTGGAGGCACCTTGAATCCTCAAGGGACCTCGGCGCGCCAGAGCGACCCTGCCCTTGGAAGTGGTCCCAGCAGGACCCTGGTCCGGAGAGGAGGCAGTGGACATTGTAGGGTTTCCTGTCTTTGTCCTGCAGAGCTGCTGGGGGCCTCAGACTGCACACCTCTTGGTCTCCACGTGCTGTAGCTCCTGCACCACCCAGCCCACTGCCATGGACTTGATTCTGACTCGTCCTATTGGAAGGAGACTGCCCATCTTCCTCCTACAGAGCTGCTAATGAACTAGCCACTGACCTTTTGGGTCGCGGGGCAACGTGAGAAGGCACTAGCGCTCCTCTCAGTTCGTGGCCGTGGAGCAGGAACCCACTCCTGGTAGATCTCCATAGTTTCTGAAGCTGCAAATCCTAACAGGAGAGACTGTCCTGTCGCTCTTGGGGCTGTTAGTGGATTCACATTACACAGAGAGGCGTAGAATTTGGTGAGGCCGTGCAACCCCTACTGACCATCTTGCTAAAGCTCCCTTTGTGCTGCTTCATTTGCTCTCTACCTTTCAGTCAAAAGCGACTCAGTCAACCTCCCATTGGGTTTCCTTGGCTGCATCTCACTGGGGAGGAGACAGCCGAGAGCACAGCCTCGGGATTAGTGGTGCACGTCCTTTAGAGCCCCTTCAAACTTAAAATGCATTTTCTTTCGAGTTGGAAGCGACCCCAGTGGGTTTTCAGAGGCTGTAAATCAGTAATACTGGGGTGCAGCTGGTGGATTCAACCCACCAGCCTTGGGGTTGACAGCATAACTTATACTGCCTAGGCCACCAAAGCTCTCCTTGCTCTCCTTTTGATTATTGTGTGTGCCACTGAATCTACCAGATTCTTGGTGACCCTGTGAGCAACTGCTCTGAGCCCTGTCCTAACCTGTGCCATCCCCACCATCTCGGTCACACTTGAGTTCGTTGTTAACACTGTGTCAATCCAGCTGATTGAGGGTCTTCCTCTTTTATACCACAATTCCACCTTTTCAAATATATTGTCCTTCTCCAGGGACTAGTGCCTTCTTACAACATGCCCCAAGTATGAGACAGTTTCACCATCCTTGCCTCCAAGGAGCACCCTAGTTTCACTTTCACCAGTACAGACTCCTTTTGCTCTCTTAGCAGTCCATAGGAATACTGTTCTCTAACACCACAACTTAAAGGTATCAATTATTCTTCCGTCATCCTTAGTCACTGTCCAACTGTCAGCAGACCATGGCTTGGATCAAATGTACCTTAGTCTTTTTTTTTTTTTTGGTACCTTAGTCTATAAACTGACATCTTTGCATTTGGTACTTTGAAAAGATCTTTGACAGCAAATTTCCGAAGCAACTTGTATTTTGATGCCTTGACTGCTGATACTAAGAGCATTAATTGATTGTGGATCCAGTAAGATGAAATAATTGACATCAATCTTTTCTCCATATTTCATGATGTTGCCTCTTGGCCCAGTGGTGAGGATTTTTGTTTTCTTGTTGAGATGTGATCCATCTTGAAGTCTGTAGTCCTTGACCTTCTGCAGCAAGTGCTTCAAGTCTTCTCAGGAAAGAAGTTTGTGTCATCTGCATAATGCAGGTCACTTTGTTGTTATGTGCTGTTGAGTCTCTTGTGACTCATAGCGACCCTATTCTCAGTAGCTTTGAATCCTATCCTGAGCCAGTGTCACAGTCTCCAACACAGTGCCCTATTACCCCAGTCACTGTGTCAGTCCGTCTCATCCAGGAACTTCTTCTGCATTATCCCTTCACTCTTACGAGCATGATGTACTTCTCTAAGGACTAGTCCCTCCTGGCAACGTGCCCAAAGTATGTTGGATGGAGCTTCAAAATTCTTGCCTCCAGACAGCAACTTGGTTTCACCCTCGCTAGGAGAGACCTGTTTGTTCTCTTGGAAGTCCGTGGTATATTCACTACTCTTCTCTATCACCACAGTTCAAAGGTATCAGTTCTTTTTTCTTTTTATTTTTATTCTTTTGTGTGTGTGTGTGTGTGTACCATCAAATCAGATCTGACCGGTACAGGAGGAGATTTCCCCTCCTTCTTGGGCAGAATATCTGGGGGACTCGAACCGCATATCTCTGGGATTGCAGTGCAGCTTCTCACCACTAGGCCACCAGAGCTCCCCTGGTATCAGTTCTTTTATTATCCTTAGTCATTGTCTATCTCCCTGATGCATAGCAAGTAATTATAAAGACCATGGCCTGGATCAGGCACACCTTAGTCTCATGACTGACATCTTTGCTCTTCAGCACTCTGGAGAGGTTCCTGACAGCAAACTTTCCCAATTCAATTTGTCTTTTGGTATCCTGGCTGCTGGTACCAAGAGTGTTGATTGTGGAGCCAAGCAAGCTGAAGCAGTTAACAATTTCAATCTTTTCACCATCTATCATGATCCTGCCAATTGGCCAAGTGGTAGGAATCTTTGTTTTCTTGATGTTGAGATTCAATCCATGTTTAAGGCTGCAGTCCTTGACCTTCTGCAGCAAAAGAATAAAATCTTCCTCAGTTTCAGCAAGCAAGGTTGTGTCATCTGCATAACGCAGGTTGTTGATGAGTCTTCCTCCAATCCTAATGTCATACTCTTCCTCATAGAACCTAGCCTTCCAGATGATCTATTCCTCATATAGATTGAAAAGGTATGGAGATAGGACACATCTCTGGCATCACCCTTCCTGATTTTGAACCATATAGTGTTTCCTTGCTCTGTTCTGATAACTGCCTCCTTGTCCAAGTATAGGTTTCACATAAGCATCATCAAGTGTTCTGGGATTCCCATTCTTCACAGAATTAGCCACTGTTTTTTTGTGATCCACACAGTCAAATGCCTTTGCATAGTCAATGAAACAGATAGACATTCTTCTGGTACTCTCTGCTTTCCGTCAAGATCTATCTGACAACATTAGCTATAATATCCCTAGTGCCATGGCCTCTTCTAAACCCAGCCTGCACATCTGGCAGTTTACCTTATTCTTTTCTTACCTTATCATCACATTGCTTATTGTCCAGCTATGAGGATTTTTATTTCATGTTCAGGAATGATACCTACTCAAGACTATAGTCTTAGATGGCTTATGTGAATCTTGCTGAACAGAGCACTAAGAATCTGACTACATATGTGGAAGTAAATGGTGGAGTAATTTCGATCATCAGTCAGAACAAGACCAATCAGAAAATCAATTGCAGTTCAAATTGGAACTAAAGACAATTTGAAAAAGTCTGTAAGATTAAAAATACAATCTTGAGCTCCTACTCTCCTTTACTGCCGGCAGTATGCTCTAAGGTCTTACACCCTTCTTTCCAGGAGTACCTCTCCATCTTCCTTTTCACTCTAACTCTGTTGCATGGCCCACCTTACACTAGCTATGCTTTCCTCTTATTGCCTTAATACACTGTTTCTGCTTGTTTTGATCTACCTATCTATCATTTATCTACCAAATCTTGAGTATAGCCTACATGAGATTAAAGGCCATCTCAAGAATATATTTAATGCATTAAACATTAATGACTAAATTATGGGATGACATCAAGGACATCGTACATAAAGAAAGTTAAAGCTATTTAAAAGACAGGGAAAAATCCTAAAGACCAAAATTCAGAGCAGACTCTGAAACCTACTGTAGGATATGTTATTGTTGTTGTTGTTGTGTGCTATCTCACTGGAACGGACCCACAGATAACCTAGTGGGTTTTCAGAGGCAACCACATGGGATGGAATTGCCCATCCTTCTCCCATGGAGTAGCTGGTGGATCCAAACCGTATGACTTTGGGATTGCAGCACAGCTTCTTGTCACTAGGCCACCAAAGCTTCCTTAAAACAATTGGGAAAAGTGGTGAAATAAGGGAGATGAAAGGAAGATTTCAAAGAAGTTCTCTAAAAGACAAAGCAAAGTGTTATAATTAAATGAGCAAAGATTTGGAGTTAGAAAACCTTAAGAGAAGAGCCCACTCAGCATTTTTCAAGCTGAAAGAATTGAAGAAAAAAAAATCAGACCTCAGGTTGCCAAACTGAAGAATCCATTGGGAAAATTATTGAATGACACATGAAGCATCAAAAGAAAATGGAAGGAATACAGAGTCACTCTACCAAAAAGAATCGATTGATTCAGAATCATTTCAGAAAGTAGCATATGATCAAGAACCAATGGTAATAAAGGAAGAAATCCAAGTTGCATTGAGTGCATCGGGGAAAATAAGGCCAAACCCAGGAATTGACAGGATATTAATTGAAATGTGTTTTTTAATTATTATTTTTTTTATTTTTTTAATTATTTTTTTTGTGTGTACCATCAAATCAGCTGTGACATTGATGTGTCAAATGTGTTAATGGTTGGTCACCCATGGTCTACAGTGTTTGGTGGAGCTCCCCGAGTAAAACAAGCTTGGAAGCAGGAGTGGCATCCACTTCCATAATAGCTTGCCTCCGGAAACTCTGTGAACCTGGAGAAAAGATGAGAGACACACAAGTGTTGAGGACTCTCCTTCATAGGGTCACTATGAGTCACCTGCGACTCGATGGCACTTAACAACAACAACAACCATCAAATTGGATCTGACTGGTACAGGAGGAGATTGTCCCTCCTTGTCCAGCAGAGCATCTGGTGTATTCGAACCACGTACCTCTGGGATTGCAGTGCAGCTTCTTGCCACTATGCCACCAGCGCTCCCTAACTGAAATGTTTAAACAAAGAAATGCAACACCAGACATGCTCACTCTATGCCAAGAAATTTGGAAGACACCTGATCACCTGACTGGAGGAAATCCCTATTTGTGCCAATTTCAATTTTCAATTGTGCCATTCCAACTGAATGTAGAACTTGAAGTATTTGCTGCAGAGGGCCAAGGAGTGTAGTGTTCAATATAAATTGCAGCTCTCACCATGGGACCAATTAGCAGCATCATAATAGATGGAGAAAAGTTTGAGGTTGTTAACATTTTCATCTAGCTCAGACCAGGAAATCAAAAGACAAGTTGTTTTGAGAAAGTCTGCTGTCAAGGAACTCTTCAGAGGGCTAAGATGCAAAAATGTCAATCTAGAGTCCCAGGTGCACCTGATCCAAGCCATTGTCTTCTAAGAGCTGGACAATGACTAAGGATGACATAAGAAGAATCAATGCTTTTGAGCTGTGGTGCTGTAGAAGAGTATTGAATATATTACGGATTGCCAAGAGCATAAACAGGTCTGTCCTGGAGAGGGTGAAACCAAGTTGCTCCTTGGAGGCAATAATTGTGAAACTCCATCACATATACTGTGGGTATGTTGCCAGGAGGGACCAGTCCTTGGAGATGGCCATCATGCTTGGAAGGGTGGAGGGACAATGCAGGAGAGGAAGATCCTGGATGAGATTGATTGACACAGTGACTGTGACAATGGTGGCAGGTGTGTCAGATATGGTGAGGTTGGCCCAAAATAGGGCAGGGGTTAGAGCTATTGTTCCTAGGCTCACTATGAGTTGTAGTTAACCTGACAGCTCATAACAACAACAACATTATTAATATTGCATGCAAGTAAATTCTTGAAGATAATTTTAAAATGTGTGTAGACAGAAAATTGTCGAAATTCAATCTGAATTCAGAAGAGGCAGTGGAACAAGGGATATCATTGCTGATATCAGATAGATCTTGTCTGAAAACAGATAATACCAGAAAGATGTTTACCTGGTTTTAATTGTCTATGTTATTTGACTTTGAATTTTAACAAATTATTAATAACACTGAGAAGAGTAGAAACTAAAGCTTGTACTCATGCAAAACCTGTGTAGAGATCAAGAAACAGTTGTTTGACTAAAACAAGGGAACACTGAATGATTCAAAATCAGGAAAAGTGTGTGCTGGGGCTATGTCCTTTCACTAACTCAAAAGTGTGTTCAGCAGATATTCTGCAAAGCTGAACTCCATGAGATGGGGCCTCAGGCTTGGAAGAAGACTCATAAACAACCTTCGATCCACAGATAACACAATCTTGCAGTCTTGCAGAAAAGAAAAGAGACCTGGGCATCTATCTAGCAGTGGGTGCCTGCTCTGATGATCTGCTGAGAAGCCAGGTAGACTCCACTTTTATGTTTCCCTCACCCCATTTGAGTAACCAAACCCTGAGTGAGGAAAATTTCTGCCCCAAGCCCTAAAGTTTTGTCTTGATCCATTTTCCCAAATAGTAATTGCTACTGTTTATAAACCCAAGATGTAGACATTTCGCACTGTCCCCTTGACTTGTCATTGTACCCTTAAAAAAATGTTAACAGCAGGATACTGTAGCCTGGGTCTACGTAGCCCAGCATCTGGGAGAGTAAGGGTATAAAAGCTCCTAGCTGAAGCTGGGGAGGGAGGAATCCTGCTGCTGGGACCCCCCCACTGTGCAGTGACTACACCTTCACTTACAGTCCTGTGGCTGTGTCTCTAATATGTTGGGCATAACTCTGTATCTAGCTGCTTCCCTCAAGAGGCTGGTGGATTACATTGCCCCATATGTTTCAAACCAAAAGGCCTCTCTGAACCTCTGAGTAGCCCACGAGTGAAGGAATATCTGCCCAAGACTGAGATGGCTTCTGAAATATCTAGTTTATTTGAAAACTAAGCCTGGTGCTGTTGAACGGGCCCTGCCACGTTGCAGCCCATGGGCCACAATGGAACCGCGGCCCGTGGGCCTTCAGTGGCTGCCTGTTCAGAAGTGGATGGCAGGTCTTGCGAGCCACGTCTGGCTGGACTGTCTGCCCTGCCCGAGGCGTTCACACGACTTCCAGCAGAAGCAGTGGGCAGGGACAGCTGTCACTGGCCGTGAGGAGTCCCAAGAGAGGCTGTGTGGTGAGCTGGAGAAGCAACAAAGCACACAGCTCCATTTACACCAAGGCCAAGGGCACAAGATTCATTAGTAATTGGGACAAATACAAGCATGGGCACTGGCACATGTAAAGAAAGCCAAATGTGTGGGAAGAGGGCTGCCGGGGGCTTGGAGACAGAATGATTTGCAATACAAGGGCAAGAGCGGCCCCAAAGCTAGGGAGCAGGCAGCCTCTAGAAGCCCGAGAAGGGAGCCTTCCCTGGACACTGTTGTTTGACCCTTTGGACTTTGGACTTTCAGGAGGGAGAGCAGAGTTGTGCTGTTTCAGGTGCCTCGGAACCATCACAACACAGCCACTGTCTCAACACGTGAGTCACACGTCATGTTTGGTCCTAGGGCACATAAAAATCAGGGTTGTGTTCTGCTGTAGTCTGGAGAAGGTACTGCAGACCCAAAGCTGAGACTCTGCAGGTTTGAATCTGCCAGCAGCTTCATGGGAGAAAGTTCCCAGTCTCGCCAGCTGGGAATCACAGCCTCAGAAACTCCACAAAGGGTCACTATGTTTCAGTGGCAGTGGGTCACCCAGAGGGTGTGCAATAGCATGAGGAGTTTCCTGAGAATCAGATGCAGAGACAAAGCAAGAGCACGCTGCTGGGGAAGGGGCGCTGGCAGACCTGGCGCGGGCTTGCTGGGATGTTTGCTCTGCATAACACCTCACCTGCGAAGCACAGCAAATCAGGCTGGTGTGGACCCCACCTGAGGGTCATTACAGCCCCTGGAAATTCCCACGAGAGGCTTGCCGATCCGACCCTCCACGTGGGGACGTCCACACCTGCTGCGCCTGCCCACCACCACTGTCTGCCAGAGCAATTCTGTTCTGAGGCTGCCAGCCTCCCCTGCTGTGGTGACCAGCACCTTTCAGAGGCTCAGGATACTAGAGGGAAGCCAATTGACTGAGGCTGGGCATGAGGCAAGGTCCCCAAGAACATGCATATGGTGGGTTCTGGTGCAAGACGCAAGAAGACAATGGAAAGCAAATGTTTCTTTAATAATATTTTTCAAGGAGGAGTCTCCTTTTAGTCTAGAAGGGCCATGGAAGATGGTCTCCTTAGCAGGCTGGAGCCTTGATGCTCTCAGCCTAGAAAGACAATTAAAAATTTTTTTAAAATTTATTCTTTTTTTTTGGTGTGTGTACTATCAAATTGGATCTGACTAGTATAGGTGGAGATTGTCCCTCCTTCTCTAGCAGAGCATCTGGTGGATTCGAATCACGCACCTCTGGGATTGCAAGAAAGAAATTTTTTTTAAAAGACAGCCCCTTACCAAGTTTTGATGCTTTAACTGTTGTTACGACATGTAGATTGCTTCCTATACAGCTGAAAGTTGGACAGTGACTAAGGGTGGGAGAAGAGTGGCTGCCTTTGAGCGGTGGTGTTGGTAAGAGCGTTGACCACTCCACAGACTGCCAAAACAGCAGACGAATCTGCCTTCAAGGAAGTGCAGCCAGGGTGCTCCTTAGACGTGAGGATGGTGAAACTTTGTCTCACTTGCTTTGGGCATATTTTCAGAGGAGCTTGTCCTTGCATAGACACATTCTGGGAAAGGCCAGTGAAAGAGGGAGACTTTTACAATGCATTGACATGTGCCTACCTCGGTGGCTTGAGCAGGGCAGGAATCACAAAGGCGGTGCAGGGCTGGGCAAGGTTCAGAGTCTCTGTGAGTCATCGTAGATTTGACTGCACCTCACAACAACTCCTTTTCTGCACATAACCCCACTCTCCTTCCTAAAAGTGCTGAAAAAAAACCAGAAACTCTTCCCCACACCCTTAACCTAGCCTCTAAGTATCCTTCCCTCACTGAGGCAGGTGTGGAAGCTCAGGTACACCATACACTACTCCTATATACAATAATTATATACTATACACAGGGAGCTCTGGTGGCTTAGTGCAAGAAGCTGTTCTGTAATCCTGAAGGCATGTGACTCAAATCCACCAGTTGCTCCATGGGAGAAGGATGGGCAACCTCCTCCCATGTGATTAACTGCCTCTGAAAACCTGCTAGAGGGTCAGTTATGGGTCGGTTCTCACTTGACGGTACACAGCAGCAGCAATATGTAACTATGCACTACTCCTCCGTTGAGTAATGTACACTCTAGAACTCCTCTGTTCTGTTCAGTAACGTACACTCTAGAACTCCTCTGCTCAGTAACACACACTCTAGAACCCTCCGTTCAGAAACGTACACTCTAGAAGCCCCCGTTCAGTAATGTACACTCTAGAACCCCCCCGTTCAGTAATGTACACTCTAGAACTCCTCTGTTCCATAACGTACACTCTAGAATTCCTCTATAAAATATAGGATTTACTCCTATTTTCTACTTTCTCCACTCCAGGATGGATTCTCCAGCAGCAGGCAACAGACACCATGTGTCTTCCTTCAGAGCAGAGCCACATATCTCTCCTCCAGAGCCCTGTGAAGGGACCCTGGTACCTGTGGGTGCAACCACATTTGGGGAAACAGGAAATGAGGTCATCTTGGTGAACATGGGACTGTGAGGTAAAAAAGGCCACGGAGAACCAGATGAAGTAAAACAAAAGAATTTATTATCTGCTCTTAGAAGTTCCGTAGTTCCAGGCTGGAGGGAGGCAGTGGAGATGGGAAGTTTCATGTGGGAAAGCTATAACAAAGGTTTTATGTGGGGTGGGGAGGTATATTGATCTATTCAGTGGACAGTGCTCTGTGGAGAACACTAATTGGATGCCCTCTGCCCATTCCCACGTAAGGAGTTACTTAAGGACCCTCAGGCAGGTTGTGTCATAGGTGATGTTTAGGTAGGATGTGGCCAGTGGTCGTGCTCTCTTCTGAATGGCTGTAGCCATCTTACACCAGGCTCATTGTAATGTCTGCTAAGAAGTGTGTCAGTGTGGAAGGTTGCCCGGCTTCCAGGTGGCCTTTCAGGGACCCACTCCCTTGTGGGTATCGTTAGTTACAGTCAAGTTGGTTCCAGCTCAGGAAGACGCATGTGTAATGAACAGACTTGATCTTACAGGATTTTCAAGGCTGTGGCCTTTCAAAAGCATGCTTAGTCTCTGAAGCTCCTCTGGATGCATTTGAACCACCAACCCTTTGGCCAGGAGTTGAATACTTACTATTTGTACCACTGAGGACTCATCACTTCCGGGCAGAGTCATAAATGGACAGAACAAACAGGGAGGGTCCCTTACAAAGGACAGCAGCCATAGGCGGCCAGGAGTGCCGTGGCCCAGCGAGCTGAGACCAGTGAGCAGGTGGGGGGAAGGCCTGGAGCAGGCCCTCCACAGCCCCTGAAGGAAGTCAGCAAGCCAACACCCTGGGGGCCCTAAGGCTGCCACAGCTGCTGTGCAGAGCTCCCCCCTTTCCCACTGCTGTTTTATGTTCTGATCACTCCCGGATGCCACGACCAGGAGGGGTGGTCAGTTAGTTCACCTTCCTATCTCTGCAGTCCCTACCCCACTCACCTCTCTTCAGTTTCCCCAACACTAACCGCCCTGAGCTTCCTCCTAAAAGCCAATTTCCAGATGTGATTCTTCAGCAAGCCTCAGCATCTGGGACATTTTGGAAGAACAAATATTATCAAGTCTATAATTGACTTTTTTTCCAGATTGAATATTTACCCAACTGATTGTCACTGTTCCCTCAGAGTGGCTGAAGGCATTGCATTTAAGAGAGAAGCAGACATGACTGCAAAGTTGTCTGGCACTTAGTTCACAGCCGGGTGGGTGGGGCGAGCATGGAGGTTGGGAGGAAGGTGACAAATGGCTGGGGCTCATTTCTAAATATTGTTGTTGATTGCCTTCAATTCCAGCACGACTCATAGCAACCCTATGAACAAAAGGCCTGAAGCCCCTCTACAACTGTTGACATTTATCAAAGTTCATAGAGTTTCCAGAGGCATATTATTTAGGAAATGGATGCCACTCCTTCAGTGACAACCAAACCTTGAGCTGTGTCCACAGAAGCCTTGTTGGGGCCTGGGCCACTAACACACGTGCACTCTGAGAAGGCTTTGTCTGTACCCCATGAAAGGGCCACCACCATGGAGCCTAAAGTGTGAGCCCTGGCCTGCCCTGCAGTGGCCACAAGCCACTGCTCAGCACCACAGAATTTAACCTGGAAGCTGATCAGCCCCATGGACATTTGGCCTGGAGGCCAGGAGTCTCCAGGCTGAGGCACCAGGGCCACGTCCCTCTGCACCCACCGGGCAGCCTTCATGCTGCCTCCAGCTGGTATCCACTCTGTTCCTGCATCCCTCCGTGTGTGTCCGGCAGTGACAGAGTGTGTAATGGGATTTCTTGTCTCAGTGACTGTGGCTGGGAGTGTCCGCAGGGCCACCCCCATTCAGAGCAGAGCCTTCCTCAGGACCCCAGCCTCCTCGTGATCCAGGCATTCCTTGGGTGTGTCCACATGACCGCTCCACAACCTCTTCCCTCCAAGTCTGTCCCCGTTTCAGTGCTTTGAGAAGATGCCACTCAGAGGAGCCCTGGTGGTGCAGTGAGTTCAAGCTGCTAACCCAAAGGCCATTGGTTTAAATCTACCAGCCACTGCTCAGGTGGAAGATGGGTGTCCCCTTCTGTAAAGGCTTACAGCCTCGGCCATCGAGGGGAGGTCAGAATCGACTCGGTGGCCGTGGGTCAGCTTCCTGATTTTTGCCCTGTATGACCTCCCGTTAGCGAGAACATTGAGAACATCGTCAAAGACCCTGTTCCCACATGGAGTCATGCTGTGACCATGTGATGCTATACACAGCAGACCAGGAAGTGAGGACAAACACAGTCAGGCTGTCCCTGAGGGCTGTCCCTGTCTCTCCTAGCCCTAGCATCCAGTCAGCCCGGTGTCAGCGTGGTCCTGCATCTGGTCTTTGTGAGGAGACCGCCTGTGTTTCTCACGGGGAGCCTGGGCTCTCAGACACCCACACTTCCAGTTAGCAGTGCAGTTTTGAGACTTTGATTCTGTAGGATGTGGTGTGGGCATGGGAGAGTGACAGGCCATCATACCTAGAAGCAGAATCTGTGACAATGTGAAAACACCCGAAGCCCTTGACCACGGGTAGGTAAGTGAGCACCAGGAAGACCGTGTGAGTCCTCCAGCCCCAAGTGGTCAGGCTGTCCTGGGTGTGAGGTCAGTGGCCCAGCCTGCACCTTGTGCCATACAGCAGGGCAGTTGGGATGCATAGTCCCCAAAGCTTGTGGGGCATGGCCTCCCGGAGAGGTTCCCACTCTACATTGCCCTGTCAACCGGCCGTCCCAACATGCCATGGCCTGGTCACCCCCTCATCGGGGCCCAGCCACCCCACTCATGGGCCTTGGTGTCTCATCTGAGAGAAAGGTTCTACCCAGGCCCCTTGGTTTTTAAAACTCCATGTTGTTAGCAGTAATGAGGTCACTGGGAATGTTTGCATTTCTAGCTGTTTGATTTTGCATCCCTCATGCTGTTAGATAGAAAAAAGGAGTTGAGGGCAAGAGATAGAAAGAAAGAAGCTGGTCCCAAGAAAATGAACAGGCCTTTATTGAGAGGGATAGCCAAGAGGGAGGCCAAAGTGGCCCCAGGGCAGTCAAGGGGCTTTCTTTTTATAGGGGTTTTAGGGAGGGTTAGGGAAGATGCTCAGGGATTTGGGGCTGTTTATTAACTTGGGTTTGGGCTTTTGTGATCAGGCCCAGAGCCTTATCAGGATTCACTGTCTGGTCTGGTCTTTGATGTTAGGTGTTAGCAGGTATCTCAAGAAATGATCAGGCCTAAGGCAACTGCTACATTCTTCTTCCAGCTGCCACCTCAGGAAAGTAGGAAGTGGTGGCCAGGGAGAGAGCCCTTGTAGACAGCACTGTCCCCAGTCCAGCCAGTGACAGGACCACCCTCCCAAAGGGCGCCCAGCTGGTACCATTCCCTATCACAGCCAGTGAAAGGATGTACCCTTCAGAGGAGCAGCCGAGATCCCCCAGTACAGTGAGGGACAGGACATCCCCTTCTGAAGAGGACCGCACATCTGTCAGCATTGAAATCTCACCAGACAGACCTTTCTTCCATATTTCCCTCTCTCCTCTGTTCTCAGAAAAAGATGTCTTTGTCACTAGATGACACTGGTCAGGAACCAAATTCTATTGTCCATATTTTAAACAGACCTTCTCATGAAGTCTGGGATGGATGAAGTGACTAGAATTGAAGGCTGCATCACGGCCAGTTTGAGTTCCCTGGAGGTGCTACTGGAACCCTACCCCTAGCTCTTGTGACCACAAATGACTACATTGGAAAATGGGATGAAGCTGTTATCAGTTAACTTGAGGTCCCACCTACCTGGTGTCCTCATTAAAAGAGACTCAAGGAAGATGCCACCCCAAGGAGGAGGAACATATGGAGAGCCATGTCAACAGCCCAGGAGCCACCATCATGGGGTGTCACCAGGGCCAAGGAGAGAAGTATGGAATGTGTGTGCCACACTCCTTTCTGACTCAGCCTCCAGAACTGAGGGTGAACAAAGCTCTGTTTTTGTGTTGTGTGCCATCCGGGCAGAGACAACCCACAGCTCACCTTCCAGCAGGCTTTCATGGGCAGTAAGTCATATGGCAGGAGATTACCCATCTTTCTACCCTGGAGCATCTGGTGGATTTGAACCGCGTGCCTTTGGGATTGCAATGTAGCTTCTTTCCAGTAGGCCATGAGAGCTCCCTGTTCTCATAAGCCACCCAATTTATGGAACTTGGTTCTGGCAGTCACACAACCATAGAGATGTTGTTGGATGCAGGAGTCAGTGCTGACCCAGAGAGCCCTGTGAATCAGACATGGAAAGCTCACCCTCACTGTGCCAGCCCGTGTTCTCCCCCGTGGACAGGCTCACACGGTGCTCGTCCGTCTCCAAGGCTCTTCCTCCCTCACACTGACCACTACTTTTCCCAACATGAGGCTTTTTTTTTTCTGTAAGAAGACTGGACTTCTCACAACACGTCTGGAGCACATGGCGTGATGTGTCACCAACTTTGCCTCTAAGCAGCACCTGGTTGCTCTTCCGCCAAGATGTGTTTGGGTTTGGTGGCCGTTCAACACTCTCCATCGACACCATGGCTCAAAACATGCATTCTCCTTCTGTCTTCCTCATTGTCTAACTTTCAGGTGCACAGGAAGCAATTGAAAAGTGCTTGTATCAGGCACATCTGGTCTTTAAAATTACACACTTGCTCTTTAGAACCTTGGGTAGAACCTTGACAGCAGATTTCCCAAGTCCAACACACCTTTTAGCTTCTTGGCTGCTGTGGACCCTTGCAAAAGGAAGTAACTGACAACTTCAATCTTTCCTCCATCTCTCATGATGACAGCATATTGGTCCAGTGGTGAAGATTTCGTTTTCTTGATGTTAGAGTGTAACCCCTATTTAAAGGCTGTCACTGTTGCTGTCTGTAGGCAAGTGCTTTAAGTCTTCCTTTGAAATGTTCAGAAGCAAAGGTGTAACTTTGAGGACTACGGTGCCACTCAATATGCATGTGAACACTGAGTAAGGAAGATCAAAGAAATGATGCTGTTGAACTGTGGTGTTAATGAAGAATGAAGACCACAAAGTGCCAAAAAATGAACAGATTTGTCTTGTTGTTGTTATGTGCCGTCAAGTCGCTTGTGACTCATAGCGACCCTATGTACAACAGCCTTAAACTCTCTGTCCTGTGCCAATTGCACTGTCTCCGACACTCCCATCCTGATTATCCCAGTCACTGAATCAATCCACCTCATAGAGGGCCTTCCCTTCCTGCGCTGTCCTTCCACCCTCCCAAGCATGATGTCCTTCTCCAAGGACCGGTCTCTCCTCACAACATGTCCAAAGTATGTTAGACGGAGCCTCAGAATCCTTGCCTCCAAGGAGCCACCCGGTTTAACCCTTTCCAGGACAAATCTGTTTGTTTTCCTAGCAGTCCATGGTATTCTCAATACTCTTCTCCAGCACCACAGCTCAAAGGCATCAATTCTCCTTCTATCCTCCCTAGTCATTGTCCAGCTCTCTGATGCATAACAAGTGATTGCGAAGACCATGGCCTGTATCAGACACACCTTAGTCTCCAGAGAGACGCCATTTCTCTTCAGTACTTTGGAGAGGTCCCTAACAGCAGACTTTCCCATGGCAATGCGCCTTTTAATTTCCTGGCTGCTGATACCAAGACTGTTGACTGTGGAGCCAAGCAAGCTAAAGCTGTGTACAATCTCAATCTCTTCACCATCCATCCTGATGCTGCCAATTGGTCCAGTGGTGAGAATCTTTGTCTTCTTAACATTGAGCCTCAATCAATATTTGTCTTAGTACACCCAAAATATTCTTTCATCTCTTCTACCTTGGGCATGTTGGTGGGGCAGGCTCTGATGAGAACACTGTGCTTGGTGAAGTGAGGGTCAGTGAAAAGAGGAAGACACTCCCTGAGGTGGGCTGATCTCTCCAATAATGGGCTCAAATACACAGGATTGTGTGGACACATTTGGAGGTGCGTCTAACAACATACAAACACAGTCGGAAAGGACCACGAGGGAAGCCATAAACATTTTATTTTTGAGGCCTGTGTTCTTCAATATTTAATGCTCACTGCACACCTCACCTGACAACCCTGGATGGCATTTCCCAGGCAGAGCTGTTGCAAACATGGTGACAGTATTCTCAGAACTTGAGCTATCTTCTTCATTTACTTTCATGACTTGTAGAACATCTTGTACAAAACCCCATAGATTTACAGAAAAATAAGCATATAAACCACTTATTAATCCCAAAATGTAGTAAACAGCATAGCAAAAGCTTTATCGAGTCCATTTCTTACACACGCAGGATCGGTCAGCTGCACAGAATCTCTGTATCCATCACAGGTACCTCCACACCTATCACCGGCACCCCTGTACCCTTACAGGGACCTCGGCACCTGTCACTGTCAGGAACTGCGTCCAGACATCAGAAAGGAGATTTAGAAGGGGCCCCTCCAGCAGCGTCCGTAGCCCCGACTCATCTTGCCAACACTGCTTCAGAAGCCCCTCAGCGCCCTCATCTCACCATTATTATAAAACCAGTTATTCTGATGAGAACTCTGCTGCAGCTGTGAAAGGAGAACATTCAAAACGTGCTGCCGGGACCAGACAGTGCCACATCCCCTTCAGAGCACACGTCCTGACAGCATCATGCAGAGCGGGCGTGTGACAGCTGCAGCCTCACTGCAGCGATCCCCACAGGCACATCGCCCAGGGTGCCCACCTGCACCTAGGAGACCTTGCAGCTGCTCCTGCCACGCTTGGCAGGGCTTCGGGGGCGGGCAGGCCTGGCCTTGCGCAGCCCCCGCCGGTGTGAGGAGGCAGTGAGCGAGTAGGAGCGGCCGTGCATCATGCGGGCGTTGAGGCCGTTTGCCATGGAGAAGGATTTGAGGTGGCTTCGTAAGGCGACAGGCAGTGGGAGCTTGTCCACGAGGTGCACAGGTGTGCAGGACACCACAGCTCGGCAGCACAGCTCCTGCAGACTGGGCACTGGAGGAGGACAGACAGTCAGCTCCTGCTGTCCACACCGCCTGGGCCCTAGGCCCCACCTGGGCCCTGCTTCTCTGTCACCAAGGCCCCTCACAGCAGTGCCACCCTCACCCCAGGAGACCAGGGCTTTGCACACATACTCTGCAGTGTCCTCGCACACAGCTGACACCAAGTGCCTGGGGCTCCCATTCTGTGCACTATGCTTTTCCTGAGTTCCTGACTCTGGGTGAGCACCCAGCTCCACACCCATCCTACACAGGTGAGGGACAATAGCTCACCCCAAAATACTCAGAAAACACCCCTCAAAACCTAGACAACACCCCTAATGACCTCAGACAGTATGCCTCAATACATCAGATACCATGCAAACAGCATTAACACCCCAGACAACATCCCTAAACACCTCAGAAAGCACCCTTAAATACACCAGACACTACCCTAAACTACACCCCTCATAACACCCCTAAATACCTCAATACTTCAATATCCCTGACAATGCCTCCAAACCACCTCAAACAGCACCCATAAATATACCAGACAGCTCCCAAAACACCTCAGAAAGCACCCCAATATCTAAGATAGCACCCCTAAACACCTCAGGAAGTACTCCAAACACCTGAGACAGCACTTCCACATACCCTAGACAACAACCCTAAACACCTCAAACAGTACCTGGGCTGCCATCGGCAACTTGGCAACCCATCCCAAACTGTGAGGTTGCCTGCTGTCTCCTGTGCAGACTTCTGCCTTTCTTGTGAGGGCCCTCACAGCAGCCATGGGCAGTGGGCCCCTGGTGGGTTTTAGAGGTGGACAGTGCCCATGCCAACATCTGGCTCCACAGAACCACTGTGCTTCCCCCCACAGCCTTCAGCCCAGCTGCCTGCACCCCCTGCCCTTAGCCCACCTGCACGCTGCCTCTCAGCCCACCTGCTCGACCCCCCCTCCGCCCACCTGCCCAGCACCTGAACGCTCACCCCACCTAGCTGTCACACCCAAGCCCTCAGCCCACCTCCCAAACACCCTCAGCCCGCCTGCCCGCCCCCCACCCCAGCGCTCAGCTCACCTGCCTGGCTCCCTCGCCAACCCCGCCCTCCACGTGTCACTCTCTGCTCAGCCTTCTCAGTTCACTTGCCCGGTTCCCACTCCTCCTGCTCCTCCCTTGCATAACCCCCTAAGTTCACCTGCTCAGCCACCAGCCCCTCATGTGCCCTTCTGTCACTTCAGCCCCCTTAACACCCCCTGTCCCTGCTTCCCACAAGCCCACCCTTGCTGGGTCTCCAGAGCCGGTCCATCCCATGCCGTAGCAGCACGATCCTGGCCAGCTCCGTGAAGGACTCTGTGACATTGAAGTTGCACAAGGGGCTGACCTCAAAGAAGGTCACACCCAGGCGCTCTGCGTAGGCCCGGGCTTGCTCAGTGGGTACCTGCCGCTTGAAGGCCAAGTGCAGCCTGTTTCCCACCAGGATCCTGGGGACACCAGGGGCATGCTGGGGGCAAGAGGAAGGCAAGGGGTGGATTACTGTGGGGCTGGCATGCCTGCTCATACCTGACAGGCCACGCACTGCCCAGACACCCTCCAGCCACCCTCCAGTCAGAGCAGGGAGCCAGCAGCCAAACCGTGGGGACACACAGAACTCGGCAACAGTGTCACAGGCCGAACCTCGTCAATCTCCTTGATCCACCGATTGATTCCATCGAATGACCAGCGGTTTGTGATGTCGTAGACCAGGATCACACCCTAGGAAGAGGAGGCCACGAACGTGGACATGACTGCTGGAGGCCCCTGCCCACTGCAATCAGACACCACAGCCCCACAGCCACGCTCACTATGGCACCAAAGACATCATTTCTCGTTCTTTGTATGAGTATGAACATGTCCAGTGATGCTCATAAATGCACTGATGAACCCCAAACTTTACACTGAGGGGCACCTTCCATGCCCACTCCTTCAGTTGTTCTGGGACGTGAGCCCTGCACAAGAGTGAAGGGAGTGTTACACACACACTCCCAGTGCACATGAAGGGTGCCACATGCTATGTACATGAGTGAGCACAGCTAGACGGGCACGCACATGTAAACATGCACACTACGTGTGGGCAGGCATGCGGGGACATCCACACATGTGCAGAGACGAAAGCCATGCTTTGACATGTGCATACAATCCCACATGTGTGCATGCATCTGCACATGTGAGCACACACCCACATCCCTGAGCCTGAGAAGAGCTGGGAGCCAACACATTCCCAGCCTGGACGTCATTTGACAGGCCTGCTCACATGGCCTCACCCTCTGGCTCCCTCGGGGAGGGTCGCTGTGCACTGCCAGTGCTATTTATTCAGTTACCTGTGCACCCCGCGAGTAGGAGCGGAATATGGTACAGAATCTTCCCTGTCCCGACGTGTCCCTGGAAAAGACATTGAAGCCCATCAACAAGGCATCAGCTCCCCCCAGCTGCTCGGCACTCAGGAGCCTGGGTCCAGGCAAGGCAGTCATCCACTGTCCTTGGGGGACCAGGTGCTGTTCCAGGGGTCTCCTACAGGTGAGAGCGAGGTACAGCATGGCTCTGCTAAGTCTTTTCCTTGTTACTGTGGCTGGTGACGAGACCACCTCTGTGTCCCATGTGTGCCCATGCTTCAGCCTACCCAAGGACATAACAGCCTTGCTTACTGGGCGAGATATTGGGCCCGTAGAGTCCCCAGCCCATCCTCAGTGGAACCTCCAGGTCTAGAGTTTGTCCACATACAAGAGATCATTGCTTATGGGTCAGGAGAGGGAGTGAAAGCAGCATCCAGACAAGACAGCTTGCTGACTTCTCTCAGGTCAGTGAGAGGGTGAAGGAGTGGCAGTGTGCACCTGTTCAGGTAAGCACTGTGTGTGTGTATGTGTGTGTGTGTGCTTGTGAGCTCACAACTGCATGTGCACCTGTGCAGGTAGTCACAGCACGTGTGTGCACGTGAGCCCACAACTGTGTGCACCTGTGCAGGTAGTCACAGCACGTGTGTGCATGTGAGCACACACTGCATGTGCACCTTTGCATGTCTTACAAAATGTACACACTCGCATGCATATGAGCATGCATAAGTGCACACATATACATATATGTCTTAGGGACCTCTGGTGGTCTAGTAGTAAGAAACTGCATTACAATCCTGAAGGCATGCAGTTCAAATCCATCAGCTGTTCCATGGGAGAAAGATGAGCAGTCTCCTTTCATGCAATTAATTGCCTCTGAAAATCCACTGGAGGGTCAGCCATGAGTCGGTTCTGACTCAACGGCATAGTAACAACAATATAGTTTATAGTGTGTACGTATATTAAAATAAACACTTGCAGACGTATGTGTCTTGTGGTATGCCCATGCACATATGTGTGTTGGGGGCATGTGTGCTGACAGTACGTGTTCACATAAGTACAAATGCATGCACCTGTGAGTAAGCTTGCATCAATGTGCCCATGCGTGTGCAGGTACATGTGAGTCGCGTGTGCATATAAGCATATGCACATGTGTGTGCAATCATGGGCTCAGAGTGCTCACCTGACTGCAATGAACAGGGAGCATGTCTGGGGTCACTTACTTGGCTCCAGTGTCCAGCATGGTCCAGGCGCCTCCCAGGACACAGCAGAGAGCAGAACCAGACTCCTCACGAGCGCCTCCTAGTGGACCAGCTGGTGGATGGACACACTGGGAGTAGGGATTGAGGAGACCAGTGGAGAGGGGGCATGTGGAGCTGCTTGCAGGGGGATACCACTGAGGTCCTGCAGGTAGTGGGTGACTCTGAGTGAACCAGGAAGCCCGTTCTTACCAGAGCTGCAGCTTCACACGCCGGCCATCCAGCAGGATGGTGGTCGTCCTGTAGTCGATACCTGTAATGACATGAGAGGTCAGTGTTAGATGGACGTGGCTGCCACATATCAAACTCCGGGAGAGAAAGGGTTCCTCGGCTTTGGGATGCACAGGATGCGTGTGTGACCCCTGTCAGCATATTCTGGGTACATTCAGACTCCCGCCTGCCAGGCCATGCCCCCTGTCAGCTTGAGAGTCTCAGGTTTGCACAGGGGCTCCTCCTCCAATGCCTCCGCCCTGCTGGATGAAGGCCAGGTATCCCCTCAAAGAGACCCCAGATGCTGCTCAGGAAGGACAACGCCACGCCCCACACTTCACCCAGCAGTCAGAAGACTGGGGCTCTTCACCTTCTGCCCCGAGAGATACAAGGTCCTGGCCTCTAGGAGTGCAGAGTGGCCAGTGGTCAGCGTGTCAGTAGGGGGCTACAGCTAACCTATTAGTGTCTCCATTCCTGTTGCCCCCTCATTCTCACAGTCCTGTGGTCTCACACAAGAGCTCCAGCATATACCGTGTCCCCATGGTGTTCTCCTGGGAGTGGGACAATGGGGTGGGCACCAGGCATTATCTTAGCACTGAAACACAGACATGGTTCATCTGTGTGCGCACACATGCAGCAAGAAGGTGTGGGGGTGGGCCTGGGGAGTCGCGAGGATCTCTGAGCTGTGGAACAAGAAGGGTTGCCTGAAGCCGCATCTGTGAAGATGCAGAGCCTTGGGAAGCCCATGAGCAGTTCTTGTCTGTTCTTCAAAGCCACTGTAAGTCAGAATCCACTCATAGTAGCGGCTAAGCATTCAGCTGGTAGAACAAAGGCTGGTGGTTCAAACCCACCAGCTGCTCCACAGGAGGAAGCTAAGGCACTCACTTCCCTTCCACAAAGATGTACAGGCTCAGAGACATCATGGGCTGCTCTCCTCTGTCCTACAAGCTGCTGTGAGTCAGAGTTCAATCAATGACAATGGGTACACCATACAGAAATAAGTACATAGATAAAGATACAGTTACAGATATACAGGGAGATATAGATATAAGTACATAGTGATATAGTTCCATTTTTTAATTAATTTTTTTAAATTTTATTTTATTGTTTTTGTGTGCATGTACCATCAAATCAGATCTGACTGGTACAGGAGGAGATTGGCCCTCCTTACCCGGCAGAGCATCTGGTGGATTCGAACCGTGCACCTCTGGGATTGTAGTTGCAGTTCCTTGAGCGATATAGTTCCAGATATACAGAGAGATATAGATGTAAGTACATGGAGATACAGTTATGTACACAGGGAGATATAAGTACATAGATAGAGATACAGTTACAGACATACAGGGAGGTATAAGAACATAGAGATACAGTTACAGATATACAGGGAGATATAAATACACAGATATAATTACAGATATACAGGGAGATAATAGATATAAGTACATAGAGATACAGTTACAGATACAAAGATAGATATAGGTACATAGAGATACAGTTACAGATGTACAGGTAGACATATATATAAGTATATAGATAAAGATACAGTTAATACACACATAAATATACAGATAAAAATACAGTTACAGATATACAGGTAAATACAGGCACAAGTATATAAAGATACAGTTATAGATATACAGGTAAATATAGAAATAAAGACGTAGGTAGATAAGCCCCAGGAATAGATGGTATACCAATTGACATATTTCACCTAACAGATGCTGCCCTGGACGTGCTCACGAAGTTGTGTCATGAAATCTGGAGAACAACCACCTGGCCAACTGACTGGAAGAGATCTATATTTGTTCCCATTCCAAAGAAAGGTGACCCAACAGAGTGTGGAAACTATAGAACAATATTGTTGATTTCACATGCAAGCAAGATTCTGCTGAAGATTATCCAAAAACGACTGGAACAGCACATCAGCAGAGAACTGCCAGAAGGCCAGGCTGGGTTTAGAAGGGGTCGTGGTATTAGGGAATATTGTAGCTAATGTTAGATGGATCTTGGCCAAAAGCAGGGAATACCAGAGGAATGTATATCTGTGCTTCATTGATTATGGAAAGGCGTTTGACTGTGTGGACCATAACAAACTGTGGCTGACTCTGAGAAGAATGGGAATCCCAGAACACTTGATCGTGCTAATGTGAAACTTATACTTGAACCAAGAGACTGTTGTCAGAACAGAGCAAGGAAACACTGCATGGTTCAAAATTGGGAAGGGCGTACGCCAGGGATGTGTCCTATCTCCATACCTTTTCAACCTGTATGCAGAACAGATCATCCGGGAGGCTGGGCTCTATGAGGAGAAATGTGGCATCAGGATTGGTGGAAGATCTATCAACAATCTGTGTTAGGCAGATGACACAACCCTGCTTGTTAAAACTGAGGAGGACCTGAAATGCTTGCTGCATAGGGTCAAGGACTGCAGCCTTCAATATGGATTGAGGCTCAATGTCAAGAAGACAAAGATTCTCATCACTGGACCAATTGGCAGCATCAGGATGGATGGTGAAGAGATTGAGATTGTTCACAGTTTAGTTTGCTCGGCTCCACAATCAACATTCTTGGCACCAGCAGCCAGGAAATTAAAAGACTTATTGTGACGGGAAATTCTGCTGTTAGGGACCTCTCTAAACAGGTAGCTATGTGTATAGGTACATGTTGTTGTTGTTGTTGTGTACCATTGAGTCAGAATTGACCCATAGCTGATCCTCTAGCAGGTTTTCAGAGACAGTTAATTGCATACGAGGAGACTGCCCATCCTTCAGCCTTAGAGCAGTTGGTGGCCTTGAACCGTGTACCTTCAGGATTGTGCACAGCCTCTTGTCTCTAGGCCACCAGAGCTCTTTTTTACAGGTGTGTGTGTGTGTGTGTGTGTGTGTGTGTGTGTGTGTGTGTAAATAGACATATGTATATATGTGTGTATATGTATATATATACATATACACACACACATGTATCAATAGGGAGCTCTGGAGGCCTAGTGGTAAGAAGCTGAGCTGTAATCCCAAAGGCATGCTGTTCGAATCTACCAGTTGCGGTGGGAGAAGCATGGGTAATCTCCTCTCATGTGATTAACTGCCTCTGAAAACTCACTGGAGGGTCAGCTATGGGTTGGTTTCAACTCAATGAAACTCAACAACAGCAGCACAGATTTTTTTAAAAAAATACTGATTTTAAAAAAATACTGATTTATTTACAAAATATCCTTCCCATTTCCTTTACCCCTCCATCAAATTGAATTGTGCAACCCTATAATCAACACCTCCGCTCCACCCTTCCTCACCCTCTGCTTCCACCCTGCCCCCCAACTTGGATTCTCACACTCATTCTACAATAATGGTTTTATACAGTATTTGTCCTTGTGGGACTGAATTAGTTTGTTCAACATAATGCTCTCCAGTCTCTCCCAGGTTAGGTAGTAACTTACAAAATCATTGCTCCTGTGTGATGTGTAGTATTCCATTGTATGAATATACCATCACTTCTCAAGCCAGTCTTTTGTAGTTGGACATCTGGGCTATTTCCATGTTCTTGCAATGGAGAATGCTGCTGCTATGAACACTGGTGTATAAGTCTTCGTTTGAGCCTCAGTTCTCTTTTCTTGGGATATATTTATTCCAAGCAATGGAATAACTGGGTCATACAGAAATTCTGTGTTCAGCTTTTTTGAGGAAACACAAAACTGCCTTCCAGAGTGGTTGTACCATTTTACAATCCCACCAATAGTGTATAACAGCTCCTATCTCACCACATCCTCTCCAATATTTATTACTTGCTGTTCTGTTAAACGTTGCCACTGTTACTGGAGTGAGGTGGTATCTCATTGTGGTTTTGATTTGCATCTCTCTTATTGCCAGTGATTTGGAACATCTCTTCATGTGTCTGTTTGCCATTTGAATTATCTTCCTCTGTGTAAAGTCTTTCCACATCTTTTGCCCATTTTGTAATTGGGTTATCAGTCTTTTTCTTGTGGAGGCCCAAGAGTATTCAATAAACTTTCGTTATGAGACTCTTGTCTGAGATGGCATTGCCAAATGCTTGTTCCCAGTCAGTAAGTTTTCTTTTCACCCTGTTGGGAAAAAAATTATGCACACAGGGATTTAATCTTTAGAAGGTCATTCATCAATTTTATCCTCTTCAGATTGTACATTTCTGCCTGTATTTGGCAGTATCTTTATACTGTAGAATAGGCCTTCTAAGCTTGAGCCCAGTTTGTCTTATGAACTTATGGTTTTGGGCTTTACTCCCAAGTCTCTGAATGATCTACCTTGAGGTAATTTTTTGTGTATGGTGAGAGATGGGAATCCTGTTTTAGCTTTCTGCAGGTGGCAGTTCAGTTTTGCCAGCACCATTTGTTGAAGAGGTTGTCATTTCCCCATTTTATTTCTTTGTCGAGTATCAGTGGACCATAGACAGCTGGGTCTATTTCTGGGTTCTTACTTCTCTTCCATTGGTCTATGTGCCTGTAATTGTACCAGTACCATGCTGTTTTGGTTATTACCACTGTGTAGAAGGTTTGGTAGGTTTTGGGTTTTTTGGTTGGTTTTTGTTTTGTTTTGGTTTTTTTTCAGAAAATACTAGTTTATTTACAAAATTCTAATACATTGTTTTTCAGACCAAGTTCTTCCCATTTCCGTCACCCCCATGTGTTTTTTTTAACTTTTTAAAAAAATTTTTATTATTTTTTTTGTGCATGTACCATCAAATCAGATCTGACTGGTACAGGAGGAAATTATCCCTCCTTCTCCGGCAGGGCATCTGGTGGCTTCGTCTGACATACTTTGGAGAGGTCTTTGGAGAGGGACATCATGCTGGGTAGAATAGAGGGACAGCGCAGGAGGGGAAGACCCTCTATGAGGTGGATTGATTCAGTGACTGGGGTAATCGGGATGGGTGTGTCAGAGGCAATGAGATTGGCACAGGCTAGAGCACGGTTTAGGGCTGTTGTACATAGGGTCGCTATGAGTCACAAACAACTTGATGGCACATAACAACAACAACCTTTGGGACTGCAGTACAGCTTCTTGCCCCTAGGCCACCAGAGCTCCCCCACCCCCATGAGTTTTGAGGTCAGGGAGTACTATGTCTCCCACTTCATTTTTGTTTCTCAAAAGTGTTTTGCTTATTTGGAGTCTCTTTTCTCTCCAAATAAATTGAAAATTTCCCTTTTGATCTCCTTGAAAAATGAATTTGCTTTCTGTATCGGGATTGTGTTGAACATGTAGATTGCTTTTGGTAGGATTGTAATTTTCATGATATTGAGTCTTCTTATCCATGAACAGGGCACATTTTTCCATTTCTTTAGGTCTTTTATTGTGTCTCATAGAAATGCTCTGTAGTTTTCTTTGCACAGGTCTTTGGTGTCTCTAATTCAGTTCACTCCCAAATATCTCAGTTTGTGGTTGGCTATTGTAAATGATATTGCTTCCCTGCTTTCCTTCTCTGAGTTCTCTTGGTTACTTTAGAGAAATCTCACTGATTTTTGGATATTGATTTTATATCCTGCCACTCTACTAAATTTGCCTACTAGCTCTAACAGTTATTTTGTTGAGTCCTTAGGATTTTCTGAGTACACTATCATATGATCTGCATATAACAATAGTTTAATTATCTCTTTGATGAGCTGGATGCCTTTTATTTCCTTCTCTTGTTGTTTTGCCTTAGCAAGCACTTCCAATAAAATATTGAATAGAAGTGGTAACAGTGGGCATCCTTGTACGGTCCCTGTTCACAAGGAAAATGCTTTTAGTCTTTCTGTATTGAGAATGATATTGGCTCTTGGTTTTGCACTTTTCACTATGTTGAGGAAATTTCCTTCTATTCAAATTCTGCTGAGTGTCAATCAGGAAGGGTGTTGGGTTTTATCAAATACCTTTTCTGCATCAAATGCTTAAGATCATATGGTTCTTGTTATTTGCTGTTGTTGTTGTTGTTATGTGGCGTTGAGTCTCTTGCGACTCATAGTGACCCTATGTACAAAATCAATCCACCTCATAGAGGGCCTTCCCCTCCTGCACTGTCCCTCAGAATTCTTGCCTCCAAGGAGCTTCCTGGTATGACCCTTTCCAGGATGAATCTGTTTGTTTTCCTAGCAGTCCATGGTACCATCAATACTCTTCTCCAGCACCACAGCTCAAAGGCATCAATTCTCCTTCTATCCTCCCTAGTCATTGTCCAATTCTCTGATGCATAACAAGGTGATTGCAAAGACCATGGCATGGCCTGTATCAGATGCACCTTAGTCTCTAGAGAGATACCATTGCTCTTCAGCACTTTGGAGAGGTCCCTAACAGCAGACTCTCCCATTGCAATACATCTTTTAATTTCCTGGCTACGTAGGTGCCAAGAGTGTTGACTGTGGAGCCAAGTAAACTAAAGCTGTGAACACTCTCAATCTTTTCACCATCCATCCTCATGCTGCCAATTGGTTCAGTGGTGAGAATCTTTGTCTTCTTGACATTGAGCCTCAATCCATACTGAAGGCTGCAGTCCTTGACCCTCTGCAGCAAGCTCTTCAGGTCCTCCTCAGTTTCAGTAACCAGTGTTGTGTCATCTGCATATCACAGATTGTTGATAGATCTTCCACCAATCTTGACCCCACATTCCTCCTCATACAGCCCAGCCTTCCGGATAATCTGTTCTGCATACAGGTTGAAAAGGTATGGAGACAGGACACACGCCTGGCGTACGCCCTTCCCAATTTTGAACCATGCAGTGTTTCCTTGCTCTGTTCTGACGACTGCCTCTTATTATTATTTACTTTGTTAATATGGTGACTTATATTGATTGTTTTTCTTATGTTGAACCATCCTTGCACATCTGTTATGAATCCCACTTGGTCATGGTGAATTTTTTTTTATGTACTTTTGGATTATATTGGCTTGGATTTTGTTAAGGATTTTTGCATCTATATTCATGAGAGATACTGGACTGTAGTTTTCTTTCCTGGTAATATCTTTGCCTGGTTTTGGTATTAAGGTTATGCTTGCTTCATAGAATGACTTTGAGAGTGTTCCTTCTTTTTCAATTCTTTAAAAGTAGTTTAAGTAGAATTGGTAGAATTAAGTATAATTTGGTAGAATTCAACTGTGAAGCCATCTGGTCTAGGACTTTTCTTATGGGGAAGTCTTTTTATGACCCTTTCCTTTTCTTCTTTTGTGATGGGTCTCTTCAAGTGTTCTAAATCTGTCTGTCAATCTGAGCAGAGGGCAGTGATGGCCCGCCCCGAGTCGGGGGCCAAAGATGGCCTGCCCTGAGCAGAGTTTCAAGGAATTTGTCCATTTCCTCAAGGTTTTCATATTTATTAGAGTATAGCTTTTCATAGTATTCAGATATTATCTATTTAATTTCATCTGGTTCTGTCGTGACATCACCTCCGTCATTTCTTACCGAAGTTATCTGTGTCTTCTCTTTTTTATTTCCTTTTGTTAAGTTTGCCAGTGGTTTGTAAATTTTAACTCTTTCAAAAAACCATCTCCTGGTCTTATTGATGGTTTCAATTGTTTTTCTGTTTTCTATCTCATTGATTTCAACTCTTGTCTTGATAATTTCTTTTCTTCTAGAGGCTGTTGATAGAAAGAGAATTGATGCCTTTGAACTGTGGTGCTGGAGAAGAGTGTTAAATATACCATGGACTGCTAGAATAAATAGGTTTGTCCTGGAGAAGGTGAAGCCGGAATGCTCCTTGGAGTCAAGGATTCTGAAGCTTTGTCTGACATACTTTGGGCATGTTGTAAGGAGGGACTGGTCCTTGGAGAGGGACATCATGTTTGGCAGAGTGGAGGGGCGGCGAAGGAGAGGAAGACCTTCAATGAGATGGATCAATTCTGTGACTGGAGAGTTGGGAATAAGTGCATTTGAGACAGCGAGGTTGGCACAGGATAGATCAGCGTTTAGAGCTCTTGTACATAGGGTCGCTATGAGTCGCAAATGACTTGATAGCACATAACAACACAACAACAACATAGATAGGTACAGGTATTGCTAGGCCTGCAGGGCTGACTCATTCCCAGGCAGCAACCTACCTGCTTACAACAGCCACAGTCAATCAGCGAGCTCCACGACCACTTCCTCTGCCAAGAGATGGCCCCTTCCCATCGAGCCGTTAAAAGCCTGTTCACTCACTTCCACGACTTCCCTGACCCATCCTGCCCCTCTCCAGTCTGGGACAGTGAACCTCGTCTGAGAGCCCCAATAAAAACTCCTTTGCTTACTCTCAGTTTCTTCACCTGTTTTACAAAATGGTATAGTTAGAGATATAGATATAGATGTATTCTAAAAACTTTAAGCTTATTGTAGGAATACTTATTTTCCCTGACATGTGATTCTGAACTGAGTGCCAGGACAACTGCACACTTGGGGTTTATTTGGAACCCAATATTGGCCAGCTTCAGCCTGGCTAACCCTAGCTGGTGCAGACCCACAGCTGATACTCGGGGTATTAACTGTCTGTCAACGGTAGTGTGGTCAACCAGCTTCACTCCTGCCAGTGCCCTGGCTTCATGTTGTTGCAACTGACCACGTGTGTCCTGAGTGTTGACTCCTCCCAAAGGCCCAGGTGAGGCACACAGGTCTGACCCTACCAGGCACTCCCCTGCTCTGTATTTATTCCTCATGCATTGGCTGTGAATCTCCAGGTTTCTAAACAATGCACCATTGCGCTTCTTTTCTGCAGAGGACATTTGCAAACACTGGATCTGGTGGCAGCAGAGTGACCCCCAGGGTTAAAAGGGATCTGTCACTCTGTACTCTGGAAGGTAGTGTGGAGAATTAATCAAGCAGAAGAAAATCGAGACGACACACACTGCACGAAAGACAGAAAAGGGGTCCCTGGTGGTACTGGAGCCCCCTGAATGCAGCCCTGCCTGCGACAGGGTGACGTTACCGAAACGAGAAGCAGTACCATCTATTCTGCTGAGTTGGTCTCACTTGTGTGTAGTGTAGTCCACACCAAAATATTCCACCAAAAAGAAAACCCAGGAGCCTCTTGACTGGAGAGAGAACAGAGAAGTCTGTCTGCAAAGGATGGAATGGGACGGTCACAGAAGAGAAATTTTAACACTCCCCAAGCAGAGATAAGGACCTCCACCTCCCGGGATCTGACCACAGAAATAAGTATTAAAAGAAAGTCAAACTGGGTAATAATGAGCTAATTATCAGCCACCACAGTCTATACTGAGGTGCATGTCCTCTCAAGATGACCACTCTTGTCAAAGCAGCAGTGACTGGGCCCGTGCAGCTGGTTCTAGAAAGAAGACAACAGTAGGCAGAACCCCACTTCCACCACCTTTGTGTCCATCTCCAGTTCCTCCAGAACCAGGCATCCAGGTTACCTGAATGGGACTCATGTTGATGGTGGGCCCAGGACATTAGTCCTCGAGGTTGACATGGACATGGTGTGATGGAACTCGGAGGGACTCTCAGCTGAGGTCTGCCATGTGCAGACCTGTAATGGTGTGTGTGCTGTGGGCCATGTCTTATTTGGATCCAGGACCTTCCATCTTTCCCTAAGAACTACCCTGAAGTCTGGACACCAGGTCCAGAGCAACCATTGCTCCTTTAAGCATTCTGTTTTCTCTGAAATAGAAATTGTATTGAAGAAAGTGCTCTCACACAGCCTCTGCTCTGAGCCTCTGTGGCCAGCACCACTCCTTTTCATAGAACACCCCGTTTCTCCTCTCCTGAGTCCTGCATCACACCACAGGCGGTGTGTGTTCTCTCTGTGACGCCATCAGGTTCATGAACATGTGACCATTTGACGATGGTGATGGTGCTGTGACAGGGACAAGCTGTACTCACTGGGCCATTGCACCTGGAACCTGCTCCTCAGAGCAAAGAAGGGGGCCCTGGCTCCCACACAGCCGGCAGCTGGGAGGGCCCCTCCGCCTTGTGAGTCACAGCCACAGAGGCAGAGGAGATAATTTTAAACCTTCTGGGGAAAAGTGAAAAGTCAAATGCTGAGCTTCTCCTGACACTTGCCGCTCCGCCCGATGGGTAAGAACTCACTGATCTATTTCCAGCCCGCCACCACCTGCTTCCAGGGCACAGACAAAGGCATGTGCCCACCGAGACATAGCTCGCTTGTGTAAATAGAATCATTATTTGTGGAATCGTGACATGACCATGGTTGTCTCAGACTGTCACAGATCAAGGACTTGGGCCAGCTGGACACTGGTAGACTATGGGTTTCTGGTGGGGATGGAATGAATGCTCTGGAACTAGCATAGGCCATTCCAGGCGAGTGCACCAACACCCCTGATACTGTCCTTTAAAGGAGTGACCACCTGAAAACAGGTTCAGTGGGCTCAACAGAGCAGGACTGTGCCCTTGGAGATCATCAGGCTTTTCTGCCAAGTGTCTCTGGGTGGCAGAGAACAGTAACATCTGCCTCCGCCCCTACAGCCACACTGACCCAGAGGACCCCAGAGACACACTGATCCCCAGAAGACACTAAAGCCACACTGACCCAGGGGACCCCAGAGACACACTGACTCCCAGAAGACCCTAAAGCCAACTGACCCAGGGGACCCCAGAACTACTTTGTACCATCAACTTACTTTGGTGCTAAAAGAACCCCTTTAGCTTTACATATCAGGGTGGACAGTTCACTGTGTGCTGACAATCCTAGCTCTGTGACATGCCTTCCTTGTTCATAAAACAAAGTACCATCCCTGTCACGAATCACAGTATAAATAACCCCAGTTGATGGCACGTCATGAGCACTGTGGTTGAGTCACAGCTGGGGGAGGGTGGCTGGTTAATTATTAGCGTGGAGGAGGCTGGAAAGGAGCTCTGGGGGGTAAAGTGTAACATGTCAGGCTGCTGACTGAAAGGTCACAGGTTTGAATCCATCAGCCACTACAGATGGTCAAGCTCCTCCATCAAAGTTCAGAGGGTCAGGCCAGCAGAGGGATGTTCTAGGGGAACCAACTCGAGGACAGCTTGGAGGTGAAGCTGAATCCACACAAGTTCAAGGCAGAGTGCTTCACAGACACAACTGTCCTGGAGACCCCATGGCAGCTGAGCCTGTCCTGCAGGGTCACTGCGAGTCAACAGGAGGCTGGACCATGGCTTATAACAGCTACCAGCAAGAAAATCCAGAACATGATCATGCCACCTCTACCCAGAAACTCACAGGGACATCTCCTAACAGATTGCCATCCATGCAGGTGGTTTCAGGTGGACAGCATGCCCAGAGCCAGCCCATGCCCCCAGCAGTGCTGAGGCACCGCCTGTTTGGAGAGCCGGTCAGACTCGAAGCCAAGCATCCATACCATGCCCTCAGTCTCTCTGGTCAGCAGTTCTCAGATGAAGTCAGGTTCCACTGTCAGCATCCCATCGACGCGCATTCCTGTCTGCCCAGCCGTCACGATGCCCAGATGTGCCTTCAGCCATGTGACCACAGGATGGCAGACCCATGAAGTAGAAGCAAGTGGCAAGGCCATGACAGACTATGGTGACACTTGACACCAAGCCATGCCCATGGGAGGCTGGCAGAGTGGCCACGTGGCCCAGGAATTCACACCAGCAAGAGAACGACACAGCAAGGAGCCGGGCAGAGCTCACACACATCCTGCCGGATCTGACGTCCCTCACGCCATTTTCAAGTGTCATCTGTGAGACAGTGTGGGCGCACACTCAGCCATCAGACAGGCCACACTTCGGGTGGCTAGGACAGTCTTGGGGTGCAGCAAAGAGGAACACTCTCCAAAGGCATCCAAACCTCCCAGCTGACAGGTCCAAGGGCAGCTAGGGAAATGGCTGAGAGCATCTCGAGTGGCCACTCTTACAGTGTGACCAGGGGAGGGGGCTGTGACTCACCTCCCCTGGGCTGATTAACGTAACCCACAGGATTCTTCCCGCACACTGGCCTCGCAGTTACCAAGCTGAGCCCTGGACAGACACAGACATGAGACAGGTGTTCCCAGCAGGCAAAAACGCAAGACAAGGGTGACTCTCCTGGTCTGCAGCGACCAGGGGTGTGAGAACACAGCATTGAGCATCAGCCCTTCCACCTTCCCTCATCACAAACAAAAGAAGAGTAACAGACTATACCACAGTGAGAGGAGGGACAGTTGCAGCTGATGCCGGAAGCACACCCTTTGGAGACCAGGGAGAAGCCAGACCCTGAGGCTCTCCTCATAAGAAGAGCACGTCCTGTCTGACAGAGAACTCACCCCACGCTGGTCACACTCAGGAGACTAATGATGCTGAGGGAGCCTGTGGAAGGGTGAGGGCTGCTGGTACTTAATCTAGGGGCTGGTTACATAGGTTTGTAAACTTTGTGACAACTCATTGAATTGTGCATTGTAAGTTAACTTTCCTCCATGTATGTTCCCCTTGTCTATTGTCATCAGGTCGTATCACCCTTTGTGACAGAGATGAACTTCCCCAAAGGGTTGAAAAGCTATAATTTTTCCCTAAACTCACTGCTACATCTTTCTCCTAAAGAGCAGCTTGGAAATTTGAACGGCTGACCTTTTAGTGAGCAGTAAGTATTAAACACTGTACCATCAGGGCTCCTTTACATGCATAAAATAAATTCCCAATTCATTGTTGTCAGAACAGACTTGTGGATGAAAATTCAGTGGTTTTTTTAAGGGTATAAATCTTCATGCCTATTTGATCTATCTGCTGAGCAGATCTGAAGAAGCTGGACTGTACAAAGAAGAGTGTGTATCAGGATTGGAGGAAGATTTATAAACAGTCTGCTTTATGCACATGACACAACTTTGCTCACCAAAAGAAAGGAGAATTTGAAGTTCTTGTTGGAGAAGATCAAACACTGCAGCCTTCAATATGGATTGTATCTCAATCTTAAGAAAACAAAAATCCTTACCACCCGACAGATGGGCAACAGCAAGATAGATGGAGAAATGATTGAAGTTGAAGTTGACATTGATTTCATCTTACTTGGATTCATAGCCAACACACTTGGCACCAGTAGTCAGGAAATCAAAAGATGCACTGCGCTGGGAAAATTCTTCAAGTACCTCTCCAGAGAACTAAGGACAACAATTCTGGCCTAAAGACTAAGATGCCTGATCCAAGCCGTGGTCTTGTCGATTACTTAATATACATTTGAAGGTTGGACAATGAATAAGAATAAAAGAAGAATTGATATCTTTGAGTTGTGGTGTTGGAGAACAGTGCTGAATAGTAAAAAAAGATAAACAAGTATGTCTTGGAAAATGTGCAGCCAGAGTGCTCCTTGGAGGCAAGTAGAATACATACTTTGGGTATATTGTTAGGAGGGGTCAGTCCTTGAAAAAGGACATCACATCTGGACAGGCAGGGGGTCAGCAAAGGAAAGGAAGACCTTCAATGAGATGGTTGACTCAGTGACTCTAACGGTGGACTTGAGTGGACTGGAGATGACAAACAGGCGCAGGATGGGGCAGGATTCAGACCGATTACTTAGAGGATTGCTATGAGTGATAGCAGACTCAATAGCTCTTAAAAGCAACAATAACAGAAGTAGCACGAGAGGAGAATGCCTATCTTCCTGCCAACGGCTTCAGGTACATTCAAACCATCTTTGGGTTAGCAGCTCAACTCCTTACCAACCATGTCACCAGAACCCCCTTCTTATGGGTACAGAGAAAGGTTTACATGGGCAGGAAGATGGAGAGGAGAACAGGAAGGAGAGACAAAGAACCAAACTTGAAAGAAAAGAACCGGAAAAGTCATCCTAATTGTTTCTTGCAATGAGAAAGCTTGATAAGAAGAGGACATCAGAAGGTTTTCTAAAAAATGGAAGTGCATCAATGCTGAGTTCTACAAGCCCTGTCTAGAGTAATCTGCATTCACTGGGAAGCCACTGGACTCACCTAGTTTCCGAGATCTTAGTGGAGGTGTCACTGAACCCAAGCCCTTCAGGACATTTTTCTCAAAAACATCTTCCTTGCTTTGGGCTGCTTTGGTCAACTCAAAGATATTTCTCAGTCAGTTGACTGTTAACTAGTTACTGCTCATGGTACATTTAACTTGCAGTCTTTCATAAACAATAGGATTGTTTGGTGTGGCCTAAAAAAATGGAAATGAGTTCTTTTAGAAATAAACTTTAAAAAAAGAAACTTCTAAAAATCAAGGAACAAACTAGAGACCAAAACAAAATCATTACTGAATAAATGAATACATGCAAAAGTTACGAACAGTTTGTTAAAATAAAAATCATTCACAAAAAGAAAATATTTGAAATGATGCAGAAATGCAGAACTGAAAACAAGAAGACTGAAGCAATTTGGGAGAAGTGAATAAATATTTGAGACAAAGACGATTCAACATGGGGACAATTGGTGGCTTCCTGAGGAGGTACATGCCTGATCATTAAAGCTGATGGCTTTGGTGGCTGTGTTAGGTTCCATGGCAAAGGAGAATTAAGGCTTCAGATGGAACTGATTTAATGGGGTGATTATGAGTCTGAAGCAACTCAACAGAAATGAGTTTGGTTTTAATAAGCCATGATGGTTGGACATTCAGCTGTTTATCGGAGGGATGGTCAGTGATTTGAGTCTACCAGCTGCTATGTGCAAGAAGGATATGGCAGACCATAATTCTCTGTCCTGCAGGGTCGCTACAGACCAGAATTGACTTGACTGCTATGGGCTTAGTTTTCCTAATCCACTTGCTTTATAATAGGAAGATTATCCTAGATTATCAAAGTAGCTCAGTGTAATTACAATGGTCCTTAAAAGGAGATACAAGAAGGAGAAGAGTCAGTGGGAGGTAAGTGGTAGAGGGGGGGTTGGGAGCTGAGTTCAGGGGGGCTGGGAGCCAAGGGGTACAGGGAGTCTCAGAGCAGAGGGATGCAGAGGCCTCTAAAGCTGAAGGAGGCAAAAAACACGTTCTTTCTGGAGCCTGTAGAGAAGAAGGCAGCCCTGCCAGGTCCTAGAGGAACCAGGTGGCCTTCTGACTCTGAGAACAGCAAGATGGTGAATTTGTGATTTAAGCCACTAGACTTGTGGTAACTCTTACAACATCCATAGGAATGTAGTATAATTAGTGTCTTCAAAGTAGTGTAACACAAATAACAAAAATGCTTTAAAAACATGGCAAACTAAATGTCTCTAAAATATATATAACTATATCTGCAAAAATCACAATAAGGGTAAGATTACCCAGATGATGATTGTAACTGCTGTCAAAATTGTACACCTGTGAAAAGCTGAACTGGGAAAAAACAATCTATAAGTTATTGAACAAACTGTATCAGGCAGTCTACAAAAGATGTTCAGCTCTGATTGGGTTAGGGTTAGGCTAATGAAATCCGACACCAAAAGAAAAGAGTCTTCAGAAATTCAGGAAGAAAAGGGAAATTCCAGGCTGACTTCAGACTTCATGACAGTCCAGAGGGATGGTTGCATTGTGGAATGAGAATCACAAAGTGCTGGGGAAGTACTCTAGCACCAGAGAATCTCATACTGGCAAGACAGTCCAAGAGCAAGACAGCCCGCAAACATGCTCCAATATGACAGAGTTCAGGAGACACAGCACATGCGAGCCCTTTTTAAGATAAGAGGCAGCAGATAAGGAGGCACAGCAAAGTAAAGACTCCCAGGCGTAGCGAGTGTGACGGGACTGGTGAGCACAGCACTCCTCCAGACGGACCATCATGATGAACAGTGACAGTGCAGTCCGCAGCGAGTGTTCCAAACCCACAAACAGCAGCAC
This sequence comes from Elephantulus edwardii, assembly GCF_000299155.1. Taxonomy (NCBI): domain Eukaryota; kingdom Metazoa; phylum Chordata; class Mammalia; order Macroscelidea; family Macroscelididae; genus Elephantulus; species Elephantulus edwardii. The sequence goes on along the minus strand of NW_006399798.1, from coordinate 445,356 downwards.
AGGGGGGCAGGAGGGGAGAGGAAGGAAAGTGGCAAAGGGTCAGTGCTGGGAGCAAACAACAGTGTTTCAAATAGAAACATGTCAGTTTTCTAAAATCAGAGTTAATTCAACTTCTTCTGAGTTTGCATACTGTCTTTCTGAATCCTAAGGGGCTCGTCCAGTAGAGGGAGATGCCAAAAGGCACAACCCTGGAATTGGTTCTTTTCTGCAGTGTCTCAAGTCATCCAGACAGGCAGACAGGGACACACTGTGCAGAGTGGCTTTCAGCTGGTGGTGGCTTCAAGTGTGCAGAGAAGTGGGTTCCTTAGCACTCCCCTGCTGGTGGTCAGAGAAGTGCACCACCAGGTTCATCTGTAAGACACCTGATGTCCTCTTATTTTCCTGGAGCCTCAGGCTGACGTGAAATCCTAATTCTTGGATCCCCACATCGTCTTTCCTATTCAGGTGTGATCATCTGTCAGGGACCACATCCCAATTCACTCCGTCCTTCACTGCTCAGGTCAATTTGCATCATACTATGACCCTCCTAAATCCATATTACAGGATCTAGTCCCCTCAAGCTCCTGCTGTCTACTCTCTGGGTGAGGTTTTGCCCCAAATCATCTTAAGAATAGGTTTGAAGCACTGAACACCGATGGTCAAAGATCAGATAAGTTGTGGGATGACATCAAGGATATCATCCATGAAGAGAGCAAACAGTTACTACAAAAGATGGCAACAAAAGGGGGGGGAACCACGCCAAAATGTATGTCAGAACTGACTCTGGAAATTGTACTAGTGTCGATAAGTTTACACCAGGAAATTTGGAGGACAGCTATCAAGCTAACAGATTGGAAGAAGTCCATATTTGTTTCCATTCTCAAGAAAGGTGATCCAACAGAATGTGGAAACTACTGAACAGTATCATTAATATTGCACGCAAACAAAACACTGCTGCAGATCATTCAAAAACAGCTAGAAGAGTACATAGACAGGGAACTGTCAGAAGTTCAAACAGAACTTAGAAGAGGCCATGGCTCTAAGAATATCATTGCTGATGTCAGATGGATCCTGGCTGAAAAGAAAGAATACAAGAAGAATGTCTATTTATGCTTTACTGACTACACAAAGGCATTTGAGTGTGTGGATCGTAATAAGTTATGTTTAACATCATGAAGAATGGAAATCCCAGAGCACTTAACTATGCTCATGTGAAATCTATACCTACACAGAGCAAGGGAACACTGCATGGTTTAACATTAAGAAGGGAAGTGTTTTGGGGTTGTATTCTCTCCCTAAACCTATTCAAGCTGTATCCTGAACAAATTATTCTCTATGAAGAAAAAAATTTAAAAAAAGGAAGACTCAGGGGAGCTCTGGTGGCCTACTGGCAAGAAGCTGCACTGCAATCCCAGAGAAGCATGGTTCGAATCCACCAGATGCTCTGCCGGGAAAGGAGGGACAATCTCCTCCTGTACCAGTCAGATCTGACCTGACAGTACACAGACACACACACACACAAAATAATAATAAAAAAAATAAAGGAAAAAACATTAAAAAAAGAAAAGGTGCATATGTTAAAAAAAAAGGAAGACTCATCAATAACCTATGTTATGCAGATGACACAACCTTGTTTGCTGAAAATGAGTAGGACTTAAAACACTTGTTGCAGAAGATCAAAGAATACAGCCTTCAATATGGATTGCATCTCAATGTCAAGAAAACAAAAATTCTTACCACTGGACTAACAGGCAATATCATGATAGATGGAGAAAAGACTAAAACTGTCAACAACTTCATCTCACTTGGATCCATAATCAACACCCTGGGTCCCAGAAGTTAGGAAATCAGGAGACTTACTGCACTGGGAAAGTCTGCAGTTAGGGATCTTTCCCGAGTATTGAGGAGTAATGATGTCAGTTTGAGGACATGTGTTTGATTCAGTCCTTTCTGATCACTTGCTATGCATTTGACAATTGGACAATGAATAAGGATGATGAGTAAGAAGTGATGCCTTTCAACTGTGGTGTTAGGAAAGAGTACTGCACATCTCACAGGCTGCCAAAAGAACAAGTATGTCTTGGAGAAGGTGCAGCCAGTGTGCTTCTTGGAGGCAAAGATGGAAAAGCTCCGTCTCACACACCGTGAACACGTCACCAGGAGAGGCTATTCCTTGGAAAGGGACATCATGCTTGGAAAGACAAAAGGCCCACAAAGGAGAGGAAGACCCTCAACCAGATGGATTGACATAGTGACCGCTACAAGGGGCTCTAGTGTGTCAGGAAGTGTGGGGACGGCAAAAGATAGGATAGGTTTCTGGTCTGTTGTTCATATGGTTGGGAGAGGTTGTATTTGACTCAATGGCACCTAACAACACTAAATCCATATCTTAAAGGTCTCCACCCCCAAATACCCAAAGGCATGGATTCCTGCTCTGAGATCTTTGTCCTGGGTGCCCCCCTTCCCGCCTGTTTCCCTCACCTGTGTCAGGTTCTGGTTGGGTTGGCTTGACACTGGGAAGGCTCTGTTTGTATAAGTTCTGACTCCCTGGGCTCTGGGAACTCAGGCATCAATTGCAAACCCCGGATGCACAGAGAATGGAAAGAGAACCAGGCTCCGAGGTTCCTACCTCCAGGAGAACAGCGCCTCCTGCACTTGTAGCCTGGAAGCTATCACACAAAGCTAACTCTTCCCTGGTAAGTAAAGGAGGGTGGGAGGTGGCTGCCCTCACCATCCCTTCTGCAGTCTCTCTGGACTGCACTGCTCACTTCTTTCTCACTCCTCACCTTCTGGGGGCTCACAGGATCCTCATGCAGCTGCTGTCCATGCTCTGGGCACCTCTGCTGGCTACCGCTCCAGACCACTGCTGGGGTAAGACAGCTGGCATCCAGCTCCCATCCCTTTGCTGCCCAAGCTCTCTGCTTTCAGAGGGGGGCCCTTTCCCGACCCCTGGACACCTCCCTTTCCCAGGCCTGTCCACCAGGAGAGGAGGCCCTCAGACCAGGGGGGATGCTGGAGATGACTTGGCCCTCTTCCTCCAGAGTCCTCCTTCGCGCCCCTCCCAACCCACAGGCGGGCCTGCCATCTCTACACTCAGCTCCAAATGCTCCCACCACGACTTCGGTCCCGACTACAGCCAGGCCTCAAGACACGGCGGGCTCTGTTGGCTGCTCCATTTCCCCGCCCTGGTGCGCACAGGCCAAGCGGCTTCTCCAAAGGCGGTGCGCACAGCCCGAGCTCATCAGGCCCGCCTACGGTCCTTGCCCAGTCCTCGATGCCCTACAGCGCCATCGTTCTCAGGTCGGCCAATCCAGCAACGTACAGTCCAGCTAAGCCCGTGTTCCCGGCCTAGCGCCCCGGGCCCCGTGGCCCCGTCACAGTCCCTCGCCCGCGCTCCTGACGCTGCACCTCGAATCCTGCACACGCTCCAGGCTCCCAACCCGGTGTCCTGGTCCCTCTCCACCAGCCATTGATCTCTTACCGCTCGTCCCCAGCTCCGCACCCCGGGCCCTCGTCCCGGGGCCCAGACAGCAGGTACCTGGTCCTGCGCCCCCGGTTCAGGGTCAGTGGTTCCTCAGTCTAGTCCTTCGGCCTCCTCGTCCCTGGGCTCCTGACTCCACTCCCCAGCCCCAATCCCTTGGCTTTGGGCCTCGCGCCCAGCGCCCTCACCTCTGCTCCCTGGCTTGCTCACCTGCCGGGTGGCCATATGGGGACTCGGCAGCGCCGTCCTGCAGGCTGGCCAGGATCTCACCCTTGCCCACGTCGCTGTCGCCCACCAGCAGGAACTTGAGCAGAAAGTCGTAGGCCCGCACTGGGCTACCCAGCGCGCTCATCGTGCCGCGTTCCGCGCCCCGCGCCATGCCCGGCCCACGCGGAGCGGCCAGAGCAGCGGGACCAGGCTGTGCCCGCGCCTCCCCCGCCGGCGTTGACAGCCTGGAGCCCGGTTGCTCTCCACCATTGGTGCGCGACAGTTGCTAAGGCAGCTGTCCTCGGCTATTGGCCAGCCTGCCCTTCCATCTTGGATTCATCCCACCCCTGAGCTCTCTCCCACCCTCCCTTCCCCGTAGGAGGCTGCCGCTGTAGCCAATAGAGCGCAGGAGGCAGGGCTTAGGCGGTGCCTTTAGTGAACAAGGGGAGGGAGATGCTTCCTTTAAGCGAATGATATGTGGGAGGCGTGGTCTCAGGCGGCCATAGGGCGGGGAGGAGGCGTGGTCCCGATGGGAGTGACTGTTTTCTCAGCAGCCAATGGCAAGGCGCAGCCGGGGTGGGGGCGGAGCCGGGGCGGGTGTTTACCATCCCGCGTGGGGCGCCTGGATCAACCTCCCGCTGGCTGCAGGTCCTTATGCTGGGGTCCGGAGTGGGAGGTGGGCGAAGACGCGCTGTGGGGACTAAGGAAATGCGGGCTGGCCCCTGGGCCATTTGCCGACAGGGAGACAGAGGAGCAGAGGCAAAGGATGGGTGTGGAGGGGAGAAGGCAAGATGGGTGAGATCTTGCCGGCCTTCCCAGAGCTCTGGGAGATCTCTCGCACCTCCAAAGTTCTGTCCTCTGAATCCACTGTGACCATCATCTTGGCCCCGCCTTAGGCCCAGCTCACACAGACTCTGGAAGTCCTCAGCCACCGTCAGGGCTTACAGAGTCTGGAGGCTTGTGGTGAGCCATCCCCGTTTCTGTTCACCCATGCTTCATGGTGAAGATCATACTTCACCAAAACAATCATGAGCTATCATCTCCAGTAAGAATAGCAAAATTCAACAGCGCAGCAAACACCAAATGCTGGCGAGGTTGTGGAGGAATTGGAACCTTTATTCACTGTTGGTGGGAGTATAAAATGGTATAACCACTATATGACTCTTTCTCAAAAAGTTGTAAATAGAAATACCATTTGACCCAGCCCTAAAGGAACCAGAACTGCCACCCAAGCAGATATATGCACACCCATGTTTATTGCTGCTTTGTTCACAATAGCAGAATTGGAAACAACTCAAGTGACCATCAACAAATGAATGGAGAAGCTGTGGTATATCCACACAAGAGAATATTATGCAGCACTGAAAAACAAAGAACTCATGAAATATTATACAAAATGGGTGACTATGGGTGACATTATGGTGAGTTAAATATCTCAGTCACAAAAAAGACAAATATTATATAATGCCACTGTTATAAAAAAAGGACTAATGAGGGGTTGGGGAAAATGAAGAAAAAAGGCTCTAAATAATGTACATGACATTGAAACAGACAAGGGAGAGAACTGTATAAAAGGATATATGATTAGGTATTATTTGTATGACAAGAGTCCAGAATAAGAGCTGCATAGTAAAGTGGTCCCTGGTGGGGGTGGGGGATGAGAGGACTGTATAACAATGAAAGAACTTTTTTTCCAGAGAAAAAAGTGAACTGGGGGTGTGGGGGGAAGGGAGGAAAATGTGTAACAATGAATGAATGGAAATCCAAGTTCTTTATAAACTTACAATAAAATCTCAAAAAAAAAAGATCCACTTCACCAAAGAAGACGTTCAGATGGCCAACAAGCACATGTTGTTGTTGTTGTTGTTATGTGCCGTCGAGTCGCCTGCGACTCATAGCGACCCTATGTACAACAGCCCTAAACTCCACTCTGTCCTGTGCCAATCGCACTGTCTCTGACACTCCCATCCCAATTATCCCAGTCACTGAATCATGAAAACCCTGCTCGCCTTTGAAAAACAACCTAGGCGAGCTCTGGTGGCTTGGTGGCAAGAAGCTGCACTGCAATCCCAGAGGTGAGCGGTTCAAATCCACCAGATGATGTGCTGGAGAAGGAGGGACAATCTCCTCCTGTACCAGTTAGATCTAATTTGACGGTACATACACATCCCCTAAAAAAACAGCAACAAACAAAACAACACTACCAAAGAACCTAGAGAAAAATATCCTAAGTGCACGCAGCTGCTCACTCATCACTGTTCAGAGATGCTGTCGGTGGGTTTACCAACAGGCTGTGAAGGCGCACGGTTTAGAAGTGTTGTTGCTGTTGTTCGTTGTTGTCCATGACCCCCAACTCGTGTCAACTCCACGTGTGCACAGCTGAACTCCTCTGTGGGATTTCCAAGAGTGGGGCCTGTGCCAGCAGGTCATCAGGCCTGTCTTCCAGGTACACACAGTGCTATGAGTGTGGTCTGTCCTACACGCCCACAGGGAGCTGCGCTGCTCACATGGAGCCACGCCTGTCCAGCGCCGGAGTCCACCAGGTTCCTCAGGAGAAGGATGAGCAATCTTCTCCCATGAAATTTTCAGTATTAGAAAACCAGTGGAGGGTCAGCTAGGAATTGGTTCAGACTTCCTTATAAGGAGACTTCCTGCAATGGTCTTGTAACTTCCACAAAATGACTGGATGGGGCTATGCAAATGAGGCAGTAGAAGACCACTATGGGGATTGGACTCTCTAGTGGGGGGAAGCCTTGCAAATAAGGTATAGGAAACTCTAGCGTTGGTCACTTTTATTATTTCTTTGCACTTAAAAAGAGCTTGAAATTCCAGAGCTGATGGAAAGGACCTGGCTAACTCCTAGGAGAAGAGGTCGAAGCAGTGTGACCTTTGGAAAACCTCCAAGATCCATGGGATAGCTGTCACCCCCAAAATAGTTAGAAGTAGGGGGCCTCACTGCTTAGGAAAGCTGAGTGACTTTGGGCAGGGACTTGTTGGAAGAGCTTCTGATTACATGTCAGGGAACTGAAGAGCTTTGTAACGTTTGCCTAAGCAAGACAAAGGCAAGTGGCAGGTAGGCTAAGAGCAAGAGGCCCCAGAAGAGGCGACCATGCTGTGATGGAGAAGAAGCTGTGTGTTGAGTCTTCTGACTCTGAACTGTAACCTCTTAATTCCCTAATAAACCCCACTGTCAGGAGCCTTGAGCCTTAATTAATTACTTGTAGGCATATTGTAAAAAGCCAATTATAATTTATCGATTCATAGCAGTCATTTGCAATTTATCTACATTGCAATTCATAAATTTATAACAAACATAATTAATAGTATAGTGGGGAACACTCACCCCTGGGAGCCTAACTTGTGTCCTTCTTGGTCTTTCACAGCTACTGGTACGGGGTCCTTGGCTGGTTCAACAGTTCACAGCCACTGATGTGGCCAAGGTCAGCAGCTCACTGCCACCAGTGCAGCCAGAGTACTCAGTTTTGAAAAGAACCTTTTGGTCTTCAGCTCAGAAAAGAGACTTTTGGATTGTCACAGATCAATGTTGCAGCTCAGGGTCTTCGGATGAATGCAGCCTTTGGGTCTTCAGCTCTGGAAAGAGTCTTTGGGTTATGTAACACATTTCCTCTTCAGCTGATTACAGAGAGGTCTACTAATCTCCCAGGATTTATATACTTTGGGCTCTAGGGTTACATTATGGTGAGGCAAGTGGGGCATGCTGGGACATGTTGAATTACAATATGGTTTAACCAATCATATTTAACAACAAGTTACGTTCCCTTAGCAATATGGGTAGTAACAAGTTACATTCCCTTATCTAGGGCTTACACATGTTGAGGCAAGTGGGGGGGGGGATGTTTGGGCATGTTTACCTCAAAATGTTTCAGTACACTTCAATATATTTCACAGCCTACTTTTATATTTTCTCAGCAGATTTATAATTTTTAGACTTATATATTTTTATAGTAAACTCATATTTTCACAGCAAACTTAATATACGTTTTCACAGTAAACTTAGAATGTCTTCACGTTATAAACTCATATAATTCCTTTGTAGTCTTATTCATTTATACCACTCAAAGCACTCATAAAACATATAAACTTTTAATATGTTTTCACAGCAAACTTATGATAATTTCTTAAACTGCTCATAACTCATGGGCAGTAACAAGTTATCAGTTTCTCTAATGGGTTTACACATGTTGAGGCAGTCGGGGGCTGACAGGCAAGTAGGGGCATGGTTACATCAAACAGAAGATTTACAATATATTTTCACAGTAAAAACATATTTTCACAGTATACTCACAATATGTTTTCATGGTAACTCATAATGTGTTTTCACAGTAAACTTATAATGTTTTATTATACTTAAACTACTCATAACACCCACAACTGTGAGTGTTGTCTGTGGGTTCTCCATGGCCATTGCAATGACTTTTCAAAGCCAGTGGAGAAGTAGAGCCTGCCAGGACAGGGAGTTGGTGAAAAGGGCAGTGAGAGAAGGTGTATCTGACAACCTCTTTATGGATTCAGCCTTGGGCTGATGTGCTGCTGGGTGTGGAAGTCCGTGGAGGTCTCTCACCCTTCATGTTCTCACAGCACCTCTGGGCAGGATCGAACTGCTAGCCTTTCCCTTAATAGTTGAGTGTCTGATCGTTTATATCACTTGGGCACTACCACAACCTTCTCTGAAAAATAAAGTTATATATTTTCCAAAGTAGCTTTTCAGCATTCACTGGCCCCTGACAATTTCCACAGGTTCCCTGCCCCATGACCCCTGCCCTTCATGCCCTGTAAAATGGTCAGTGCACATGCTTGTCAGGAGGAAGACTAGCTATTCATGGGCAGAGTGATGACCGAGGTAATTTCTGGATGCCTCCTTGAGAATCACCTGATTCTCCTGAGTTTGAACGTTGATTTTTATACAACCCTAGAAAGGAGCATTGTTGGCCTAGTGGCAAGAAGCTATGCTATAATCCCAAAGGCATGCAGTTCAAATCTACCAACTGCTCTGTGTGAGAAGGCTAGGCAATATCTCCTGTGTGATTTATTGCCTCTGAAAACTCACCGGAGGGTCAGCTATGGATTGGTTCCGACTTGATGGCACACAACAACAGAAGGTTAAAAGTTAACTTAGAGAAAGTGAAAACTTGCAATCCTGGTTTTCTTCCTGGGAAAGTGGACTGTTAAGTGTTGACTAGCCATCCTATACATAGGTCATGAACTGGTTTGCAATGCACCTTACCAGCCTGTTTTGCATTCTTTCTCCCACTGACTGCATGAGGCATTGATGACTTGCTGGACTGATGAAACCAGAGAGTTTTTTGTGCTGTTGAACACTTTCACTAATTGAGGAATCGTGTGTTGTTGTTAATCTGGCTTGGGATTGCTAAACTAAACCTGGATTTGCAGTGTGTGATATTCTTTGTGTCCCCCAAACCCCGACCTATTTCCTTAATAAACCCTACCACTGTAAGTCAAGTCTGTGAATCAATTTGCAATGAACACTGGACACAATAATTGGTAGAAATAGGTGCAGGAACATGTGAGGTGGCATAGACGACCATGTTGCTTTTTATATGATACTATGCATTGGGAAAATCTCTTGTCAGGGACCCTGTCATAATACTGAAAAGCAACAATGTCAGTCTAGAGACTAAGGTGTGACTAATCCAGGCCATGGTCTTCACAATTACTTGCTTTGCATCAGAGACCTGGACAATTACTAAGGATGACAGAAGAAGAATCAAATTGTGGTGCCAAAGAAGAGTCTTGAAAATACCATGGACTGATAATAAATAGGTCTACCTTAGAGAGGGTGAAAACAAAGTTTCTTCTTGGAGACTAGGGTTTTGAAGCTCTGTCTCACATACTTTGGGCCAGTGGCCAGGAGAGACTGGTCCTTGGAGAAGGACATCATGCTCAGAAGTGTGGAGACATAGCCCAGGATAGGAAGACCCCAGATGAGATTGACTGATGCTGTAACTGGGGCAATGGGGATAGGTGTGTCAGAGTTGATGAGACTGGCTCAGGACAGGGCAGGGTTCAGAGCTGCTGTACACAGCGTTGCTATGGGTCACAGGTGACTTGACAGCACATAGCAAAATGGCTGTTACTGATGGGGACCAAACTGAACCACCCCATGATGGGTCTGCTCCATTCACAGTAGGATATGGTTAAGGAGAAGTAGAAATGAGAATATGGTTAAGGAATAGTGAGCAAGGGTTTTGCTTAGTGCAGTGATATGAAGAGTAAATACTTGCTCAAGTGAAGAGACTGAGGCTCTTTGGCAGCAAGACCTGAGAAGATACTTATTTGAAGCTGTGAGCTGGCAAGTTTGGTATCTTTGTCATGACCCTAAGTCTCTCTGAAATCTTGTAAAATGTGTTTTCATTTCATTGTTGGGGTGGACATTTATGTTACATATTATTAGAATTCAAATACACTTGAGAAACTGACCCCTTTCCATGCTCCTTGGGAGTCCAGGCCTGTGAGACTCTAGGCTACCAGGCCCAGTAGGGTGAATGTCAGTGCCGGACAAGCATTCCAAACAAAACCAATGTTAACTTCTGTATTCTGTGAGCTTTTGAAGAAGAGCAGTGAGGGTGATCCTTAGAGGCAAGGATGGTGTGACTTCATCTCAAATACTTTGTGTGTATTGTCAGGAAGGGCCAGTTCTTGGAAAAAGACCTTGTGATTGGAAAAGGAGAGGTGAGTGAAGGAGGAAGCCCTCCCTGGGGTGGAGGACACAGAGACTGCAACAATGGACTTGAACATGGAAGAATTCCTGAGGACGGTGAAGGATGGGCCGGGTTTCCATCTGCTGTATGTGGCCTTGCTATGAGTAGGAGTAGACTTGATGGCACTCAACACAGCATGAAGATTTGTTGCCACAGTGAAAGAATTTTTTTTCAAAGAGAAAAGCAAACTTGGGGGGTGGGTAGGGAGGAAAATGTGCAACAATGAATGAATGGAAATCCAAGTTCTCAATAAACTTTCATTAAAATATCATTTAAAATAAAAAAACCAAATCACAGCATGAGTATTCGCATATACACAGAGGTATACATTCTGTTTAATTTTACAACTGCTTTTTAGTGTAGGGGGTTGTTACTGAGGCATGGACTGTTGTTCCTGGCAAAGGTGATCAGTGCTCTTGACTCTGACCTGCTGACTGAATGAGCCTTCATATCACATCCCTGGAAGCAGACAGGACATTCAGGAGGACTTGCATGTTTTGGCCATAGAAATGGAAACTCGTCTTGTGCTGGTTGCACCCTATCACCTGGGCCTTAACGGCAGTTGTGCACAAGTGACAGTCACTTGCCCTGGCCATCATGGGGCTGTGGTGAGCGGAAGCGTTGTAACCACCTCCCAGAAGAAGCCCTATCCCCATCTAACATCCTCCTCGACCACAGCCCACAGGCGCTGGTGCTGGGAAGACCTGGTGCCCCTCTGTCAATTCTAGGATCCCCTGTGAGGCTGTGGGATACCTAGAGTCTGTGGTCTTAAGCTCCCATCATGAGTCCCCAACCCTCTGCAGAGATGGCAGCCCAACCTTCTCCTCAGGGAAACAGCTGTGTGTTGGGAGGGAGATCTTTCCCCTGCCAAGAAACACGCTGTGTGGGCCAAGTGCTGGGAAAGATTTCCTTTCAGAGTAAATCCACAGGGCCCTGAGCACTGAGGAGGAGCCCACAGCTTCTCAGGACAACATCAGAGACTTCACTTTAGTGCTCTGTGCTTCTGCCACCTCAGAGCTGTGCTCCTGGATGTCCCATGCATCATCCCCAATATCTGCCACACGACGCAGAAAAGAGTTAGGAAAATACATTTCACCTCATGTCATAGAGAGAGTGCCTGAAAAGCCAGTAAGCTCAGCAAGCCCACATGGAAAGGCTGTAGACTGGCTGCCTCTCATTGTTCTAAAGTCCCCCAATGAGAGCTCCCAGCCTATGGCTCTGACAAACAGAAACTGATTCTTTCTGTTTTCAGAGGCAGTTTATTGCACAGGATAGGCAGGGTTCAGAGCTATTGTGTATGAGGTTGTTGTGAGTCACAGGCGACTCAATGGCACATATAACAACAACAAATTACACAGGAGGAGACTGCCCATCTTTCTCCCACAGAACAGCTGGTGGGTTCAAACTGCACAACTTTGTACTGGTTGTGCAATTCCTTACCAACAAGACAGCAAAGCTCAGACGCTCTGGTGGCCTAGTGGTAAGAAACTGTGTTGCAACCCTAAAGGGACACAGAATCCACCAGCTACCAGCAGCCCCTCTGTGGGAGAAGGAAGGAGGGGCAAACTCCTCTAGCAAAAATCCACTGGCGGGTCAGCTATGAGTCGGTTCTGGACAGAGAGTACACACCAAGCCAGTTGAGCTCCCTTACTGTTTAGGGGTGAGAAGTCCAGGTCCAGGTGTGACTCCAGGGGAGGGAGGCTCTCGCTCTGCATCTGTATTTCTGTGAGTTTCCCGTGGAGGAACTTGGTTCCAGAGGATGCTCTCCATGCACCACTTCTGCCTCTCTTCTTCCTCTTATTTTATCTCTTGTGAGATAAAGACACCACAGAACACACCCCAGGGAATTTCCCTTCCTGAAATCAGGGCTGGGAAGGGTGGGATGGGTGGCTGGTCCCCCCTTAATCCTCTCACAACTTCTTAACGAATCAGATCTTGGAGTCATTACAAAGCTTCTTCATTACATCATTATGTACATGTATTCTGGGGATGCAATTCAATTCATAACAGACTCTAATGGGATGATATACTGGAACAGGAAGCTACCAAGATGGTAAGAAGACCAGTGGAGGTCAGGGGCTCTGGGAGAGAAGATGATGAAATCTTTGTGCAGGGGAAACACTTGTTTCCTGACAGCCTGTGGGCCCAGCAGCCCCATTACAACACAGAATGTAGAATTCATAGAGCTGCCCTAAGGGAAGGAAATGTTTCCTGTAGGACGATGGACACACGTGTTCACAGACAGGAGCCTCCATGAGGCAATGGCAGGCAGGGAGTTTGTGACAGCCTGGACTCCCAGGGGACAATACATTCCTTGTCAGTAGGAGTCCATGAGACCAAGTTCATGGGCTATAGGCCGTCTCCTAGGTCCAGGAGACCCAGTGGGCTCCAGCACAGCAGTAGGGGTGGCCCCCTGGCCAGTGTCCAAGCTGGTGGCTCCTGTCAATCATGTCTCCTTGGTAACTCAGCTCTCTTGAGACCTCACCAACAACATTGTCCATCACGAAGGAGAGGTGGCAGGCTACCAGCACCTGGAGACAGAGGTGTAACTTTGGTAAATGTCACAAGTCACAAGCCACAAGCCACATGAGCTCCTGCCAGGACCCCCAGGTATGAAAAGTGTGAAGCAGGGACTCAACGCAGAAGAGGAGCTCACCCCCAGGGGGTCTGGGCTAGGGGGTGCCTCTGAGCAACTTCTCAAACAGCCTTCCCCAGCACTCAACGAGGAGGATGCTGTCCTCTGAAAGGCCCTCAGCGGGGAGGGTACCCTCCGTTTTGCTGTGCACTCAGGGTCTGGGGAAGGATCTCCACTTGACATGCTGACATTGGTGGTATCTCTGTGAAAGTCCATCCTTCATATCTGAAGAGGCCTCCAGCCTTTGCCTACATGGTGCCAGGAGTCCCTCTAAAGTTGTGACATGGCCACGGCTCCCTGCATGGAAATCCTCATGTGACAGGTAACAACACTGGCTTTAGAGATTTGGGACCAGGTAGCACTTACTGCACAAGATCAATACCTAATCAATCTATATGCTCAGTAAATAATTAAAAAAGATGGACTCTCTGAAGAAGAATGTGGTATCAGGATACAAGGAAGATTTACCAACAACCTGTGTGGTGCACTTGGCATAACCTTGCTTGCTGAAAATTAGGACTTGAAATGCTTGTTACAGAGGCTCAAAGACTACAGCCTTCAATATGGATTATACCTCAACATCAAGAAGTGAAAAATTCTCATAAGTGGACTGAAAGGCAACATCATGATAGATGGAGAAAAGACTGAATTTGTCAATGATTTCATCTTACTTGTATTCACATTCAACACCCTTGGGACCAGCAGTCAGGAGATCAGAAAACAAATTGCACTGGGCAGGTTCTCTGTCAGGGACCTCTCCAAAGTACTCAGGAGTAATGGCATCAGTTTAAAGATGAATGTGTGCCTGATTCAGGCTATGGTCTTTTCAATCACTTGCTATGCTTCTGAGAGCTAGACAATGAATAAGGATGACAGGAGAAAAATTGGTGCTTTTGAGCTGTGGTGATAGAAGAGAGTACCAAACACCCACGGACTGCCAAGGGAACAGCATATACTGGAAAAGGTGCAGGCAGAACGCCTCTTGGAGGCAAGAATGGAGAGCTTTATCCCATATATTTTGGGTATATTGCTGGGAGAGGCTATTGCCTGAAAGGCCATCATTCTCGGAAAGACAGAAGGTCAATGAAAGAGAAGAGGAAGACCCTTGGCCAGATAGACTGACAGAGTGCAGCAATAGGCTGAAGTATGTCTGAGATGATGAAGGTGGCACAGGATAGGAAAATGTTCAGATCTATTGTTCATAGAGTCGCTATGGGTTGTACTTGACTCAACAACACCTAACAACAACCACCACCACTTAATTAGGTTCACTGTTTAAAACACTTTCTAAACAATTAGTTAGTTTGGCATAACTCTGATAGAAACTTTTGTGTTTATGGGAGAGTCCAAATGTCCATGAGGTCAGAGACACAGACAAAAACAGGAGTGTATGTCTTGTGTCATTGACAGACGTGATTCTCTTGTTCTGCCTCTGGTTGTGAGGTGCCGCTGAGCCAACCATGACTCGTTGTGACCCTGTGAACAGCAGACCTGAACCCTGCTCTATCGGGCACCATTCTCATCCTTCCTGCTATACTCAAGCCCCTTGTTCTAGCAACTCTGTCAATCCATCTAGTTGAGAGTCTTTCTCTCTTTCTTCACCCTCCACCCTACCAAGCATAGATAATATCCTTGTCCAGTGACTGGCAACCCTTTCCTAGCAACATGCTCCAAGTAGGTGAAATGAAGTTTCATCACCCTTCCTTCTACAGAGCACTCTGCCCGAACCTTCTCCAAGATACATTTGTTTATTCTTTTGGAAGTCCTTGTCCTCAGGAATTGTGCTGAACCCTTTGTAGCCACTGGATTCAACTCGCAGCTCTGTGGGAGAAAAATGGGCAATCTCCTCCCATGTGATTTACAGCCACCTGAGATTTGGCTGTAGGGTCGGTTCTGACTATTGGGTACTGAGTTTGTTTGGTTTTTTTTTCTTTTTGTCTAGGAAAGCATTTTTTTTATTAATTTAGTTTGGGGAACTGAGTTTTGACATGCCTCTTTTCCTTGTTACGTACCTTTGAGTTAGAAATGACCCAGAGCTGATCCTCCAGTAGGTCTTCAGAGGCAGTGAGATGCATGGGAGGAGAGCGTTCATCTTTCCCTCATGGGCCAGCTGTTGGATTAGAAGCTTGTGTATTTTGCCTTGGCAGCACAGCTACTTACCACAAAGCCACCAAAACTCAAGGTGATCTTTAGAATATTTAAAGATTCTCTTTGTCTTCCTCTAAATCCAGCTTCCATTTCGGAAGTTCTTGTCGGTGTTTGTTCTAGCCATTTTGAACAATCTTCAGCAAGATTTTGCTTGCATGTGATATTAATGATAATGCTCGATAATTTCCATGTTCTGTTGGATCACCTTTCTTGGAAACGGGAACCAACATGGATCTCTTCTAGTCCATTGACCAGATAATATTTTTCCAGTTTTCTTGGGACAGCCTGATAAGCATGTCCAGGGCTCCATCTCTGTTGAAGCATGTCAATTGGTATTACATCCATTTTAGGGTCTTATTATTTTTTTTGGGGGGGGTCTTGTTTTTTGTGAATGCTTTCAGTGCAGCTTGAAATCTTCCTTTATTACCATTGTTTCTTGATCATATTTTACTTCCTTAAATGATTCTGCCAGCCCACTGTATCATTCTTTTTGATACAATGACTCTGAATTCCTTCCCTCTTCCTTTGATGCTTTCTGGATAATTCAAGATTTTACCTGTAGCATCCTTCAGAATAGTAACTCAAGGCTTGAATTTACTTTTCAGTTCTTTCAGCTTGAGAGATGCCAGTGAATTTGTCCCCCTAACTTTTTTCCCTGACTCAATTTCTTTGTATATTTCATGATAATATTTTGCTTTGTTTTCTCAGGGTACATTTTGAAATCTTCTGCTCTTCTTCTTTTTTTTTTCCTTTGCCATTTCTACCCTTTGTTTTGGCTCCTTGGCATTCTAGTACAATTTTCAGAGCCTCCTCTGACACTCACTTTAGCCTTTTCTTTCTCCCGTCTTTGTAATGATCTTTGTACTTCTTTCCTGAATGATATCCCTGATGTCATTCCACAACTTATTTGTCCTTTGCTCAAAATTCAAACTAGATTTTGGAAGATACTGTGGCACTGAGAGTAGCATTCTTCATGTCAGATGGATCTTGCTTGAAAGCAGAGAATACCAGCAGAATGTCTATCTGTGTTGAATTGACTATGCAAAAGCATTTGACAATGTGAATCACAATAAATTGTGGCTAACACTGAGAATGTTAAGAGGTCCATATTTATTCACATTAAAAAAAGGTGACCTGACAGAGTATGGAAATTACCATACAATATTACTCATATCACATGTAAGCAAAACCATGCTGAAGATTATCCAGAAATGACCAGAACAGTACATTGACAGAGAACTACCAAAAATACAAGGTGGGTTTAGAAGAACCCATGGCACTAGAGACATTACTGCCAATGTCAGACAGATCTTGGCAGAAAGCAGAATACCAGAGGAATGTCTAACTGTGTTTCATTGACTACGCAAAGACATTTGACTGTGTGGACCACAACAAATTGTGGTTAACTTTGAGGAAAACGGGAATCCCAGAACACCTGATTGTACTTGTGCAAAGTCTATACTTGGACCAGGAAGCAGCCCTCGGAACAGACCAGGGAAACACTGCATGGCTCAAAATCAGGAAAGGAGCGCGTCAGGGATGTGTCCTTACCTCCATCTTTTCAATCTATATGCAGAACAGATCATTCAGGAGGTGGGGCTCTATGAGGAGAAATGTGGTATAAGGATTGGAGGAAGACTTATCACCAACCTATGCTGTGCAGATGACACAACCTTGCTTGCTGAAACTGAAGCAAACCTGAAGTGCTTGCAGAAGGTCAAGTACTGTAGTCTTCAGTATGGATTGAAGCTCAACATCAAGAAAACCAAGATTCCCACCAGTGGGCCAATTGGCAGCACCTTGATGGGTGGAGAAGAGATTGAGGTTGTTAACAGTTTCTTGGTTCCACAATCACCACTCTTTGCACCAGCGGTCAGGAATCAAAAGGTGAATTGAATTAGGTAAATCTGCTGTCAGGGACCTCTCCAGAGTACTGAGAAGCAACGAAATCAGTCTAAAGACTAAGGTGCACTTGACCCAAACTATGGTCTTCACAATCACTTGCTATGCATCAGAGAGCTGGATAATGACTAAGGATGATAGAAGAAGAAAACCTTTGAACTTGGAGAAACAATGAAAGTTATACAAATGTTCAGGTCTTTTGTTCATAGGGATGCTATGAGTCTCTATAACTCGACGGCACTTAAGAACAACAACATAGGGAGCTCTGGTGGCCTAGTGGCAGGAAACTGCACTGCAATCTCAGAGGTACATGGTTCAAATCTGCCAGATGCTCTGCTGGAGAAGGAGGGCAATTGATTCCTGTACCAGTTAGATCTGATTTGAGGGTACACACAAATAATTAAAAAAATTTTTTTAAAAAAAGAACCACAACATAAAGAGATCTCAGTTGGCCTAGTGAACAGAAAGTGATGCTACCAAGCCAAAGGTGGGTGATTTTAATCTGCGGCCCTCAGGCCTGGTTTTAATTGGTTTTGGTCAAACATTCTTCTCAGTGGTATAGCACTGGTTTGTCTCTTGCTGTACAGAGGTAACTCGTGGTTGCTGTGATGCTGAACACTGTGACACTTACGTGTCCAATGAGATAATGGTTACCCATTGTGGATAGTGTTTAGTGGCGTTCCCTGAATAAAATAAGCTCGGAAGCAGGAGTGGCACTCACTTCTGAAATAGCTTGCCTCTGGAAAGTCTATGAATTTGGAAACATGATGCAAGCTATACAAGTGTTCAGGTCTTTCCTTCATAGGGTCACTATGAGTAGTCTATGATTCACTGCACTTAACAACAACAACATAGTGATTAAGGCTCAAGTGACTAGTGGGTAGAGAGTTTTGTTGCCAACACAAAGACATAAGGTTCGAATCTACCAGCTTCACCTCACGAGAAAGATGGGCAGTCTCCTCCCGTGCTATTTACATCCTCTGAAATCTCCCCAGAGGATCAGCTATGGGCCAGTTCGGACTTGAAGGCACATAACATGGACAGAGGGGCCCGGTGTTCCATTAATCAGCAGGTCAGTGAAGTGCATGCTCCAGCGCTTGCTTCCAGCCCTGGAAATCCCATGGGGAAGATTTGGGGATCCCTTTAGTGTGTCACATGTCAGGCTGCTACCGAAAGATCAGCGGCTGCAACAGAGCAATACTCCATTCTAGTGGTTAGTGTTCATTGATTCCACGGTCTTCTTTAAAACCATCCGTAAGGACTCTTTCTAGGGGCAACACGCTGGCGGGATAATTGCATTAACTGAAGACTTCCCCTCCATAGGGGTTTCAGTTTAGTGGGTACCGTCACAGAAGCCTCGGGAGGTCCTAGAAGCAGACGGGCTGCAGCCACATTGCCTCGCCACAAAGAGGAAGGGAGGAAGGCATGGTCCGGGTAGCGATCGGGCCGGGACAGAGCAGTGTGGCTGTGAGCGAGGGGCGGGCCAAGGTGAGGTGTCGGACAGGGCAGGTGTTAGACAGAGGGGAGCGAAACCTAGGGTGACAGGCATGGGGCGGAGCTAGGCCAGAGAGGCGGGACGGGTGTGGTCAGAGCGGTGTGCCCGGGGGCGGGGCCAGGAGCGAGGGCAGATGGCCAGGGCCGTAGGTGGGGTAAACGTCTTTGGCTTTGAACTGCCAGGGCCGAATACCATCCGTGAGCAGGCAGTACTCTAAGTTAAAGCGCTGCAACAGCGTGGGGAGCGCCCGCGGGTGGTCTCTGGGGAGCAATATTTGGTCCAGCCCTCGCGTGACGTTGTTCCCTACTTTATCCAATCTCAGGGCTCTCTTTCGCCACCTGTCCCGCGCCCGCCCCTCTTATTTCACGACAAACCTCCCATAGGGCCGTATTCCGCTTTTCACCCAATCCCTCGGCATCCTCAGCGCATGATCCCGCCCCCTCGCCGACAGCCCCTCTCCCTTACCCAATCCGGGTTCTACTCCTGCGCATGCCCAGCTCAGCCGCCGTCGCGGGCGTCACCTCCTCTGCTTCACTCTGGGCTGTTTGTAGAAACATGGAAGCTCTTCTGAGGCGCGAGCTGGGCTGCGTGTCTGTGAAGGCTACGGGCCACTCGGGGGGCGGGTGCATTAGCCAGGGTCAGAGTTACGACACCGAAAAAGGACGGGTGTTTGTGAAAGTGAACTCCAAGGCGGAGGTCAGGCCCGCCGGGCACGCGCCGCGGGAGGGAGGCGGGCCCCGGTCCCGGGGTCGGGAGGAGGGTCTCGAGGCCGAGACCGTGGGCTGAGAGCGGGTCAGAGTTGGGGGGCCTGGGGGGGCCTTATGTCTGGAGTTGGGATCAGAATTTGGTGTCATGGTCCGAGGGTTCCTCAGGGGGGGGCGTTGGACGTGGATCTGGGAATAAGATCAGAGCTGGGTTTTGGGGTCAGGGGCTTTGGTTTGGCGACGGGGGTCCAGGAGGGTCATCGAGGTTGGGTCCTAGCTTTGAGGGTCGGAGTTAGAGTCTGGGTTGGTGGTGAACAGTCAGGGTCAGAGTCGGTGCTTGGTGGTCAGTTGGAGGTGGGGTTAGAGTCGCGGCCCCGGCTGCAGTCTGGGTGCATGTCCCTGTGGACAACCTCCCAGCGGAAGCAGTGGCCAGGGGACTCAGCTGGAGGACCCCTGACCAGGAGGTCCAGCAGGCCCCAGCACCACTTTGTGCGGGCAGTTCTGGCTGTGTCCTTCTTAACAGCCGGCCCTCTACTGGACGTGGCCGTCTGAGTTTGCCCTTCTCTGTGGATCTGCTGTTAGCTGTGGTCATGCTGCCCCTAAAAGGGACTCACCCCACATTTTCTCCCTGCAACGTGTCCCCTTGCTGTCCACCCCAGACCTGTCTTCGTTCACCTTTCCTGCCATCAGTGACCCTCACACCTGTGCAGATTTTGGGGAGAAACACCTGGAACCGCTTACTGGCATTCCCCGTTTGCCATTGTTTGCTCTCTCATTACTCTCTTTCCCCAATTAAAGCTTGTGTTATTTTTGCTAGTCTCTCAGTTTCCTTTACTTGGTAGTTCCAGTCATGTTCTGTCTCTTTTCAGCTCTGGAATGTGCAGTGGGAGTTATTTGAATGCCATGGCCACAGGCTAAACATTTGCTGATAATACTGAAAAGGCCTTTTGTGTCTCTCTGGAGGGGAAAACATCTTGCATACTGGGTCCCAGCTGCTTTCCCCTTTCCCCCTCGCTTCTCCTTATCTGTCCTTTGCTCACCTGTCCACTGCTCTCTGATTGGGCTCCTCCTGTTTGTGGTTGGTGTCTGCGTATCTCTGGGGGGCCCGGGCAGCATGGTGCATAGCGTGCTGGTTTCCTAATTGGAAGGTCAGGGGTCCACATCCACCAGCTGCACTGCCAGAGGAAGGTGGGCAGTCTCCTGTGAAGCTGTGCGTGGAGACCAACTTGACAGTAGTGGGTCTAGGTCTCTGTATCCTCACAGCACTTACCTCACCGGCTTCCACTCAGCATAGCAGCATCTGAGGCTGCAGTTAGAGCTACTGAACCATACAACAGTCAGCATTTCTGTAAGGGACCTGGTTTCTGGCTGGGTCACACATCTCTACGTTTGCTCTCCACAGCTGCTGCTCCAGCACGTTGTATGACCAGGGCTCTGTTTCCCTCTCCTTCCACGGAGAACACTTGGTATCTGAAGAGACCAAGTGAATGACTCGGTGGCTGACTCTCTCAGGTGGTGAATAATGTCTCCGCAGTGTTCAGAATGCTCTGTGTGAGCTGTTCACTAATTATGGCAGCAAAACCATAAAATAGTATTGCAATTAACCCCATGTTATAGATGAAGAAACTGAGGTCCAGTTAGTAAGAACCGAAGAGAATGTTCACAGCAGCACTGCCTTTGATAGGGACGCAAGTGTCCCTGCAGTAGAGTGAGTGGATGCCTTCTGCCACGGAGGGCAAGCTGATACTGTCCATACACCCACTTGGGCAAGCCCACCCTGATGAGGCCACGAAGCTGTTGTTTGTGATGGGTGATTCCAGTCCCTGCCTCAGTGGTGGTGCAGTGAGTAAGACATTTAGGAGTGGCATGCTTTTCTGTGGTTACTTAAGTAAAACTTTAGTTTTAAAAAAGCATATTTGAAGGGGAGCTCTGGTGGCCTAGTGGCAAGGAGCTGCAACTACAATCCCAGTGGCTCACGGTTCGAATCCACCAGATGCTCTGCCGGGAAAAGGAGGGACAATCTCCTCCTGTACCAGTCAGATCTGATTTGACGGTACACTCACACAAAAATAAAAAAAAAGCATATTTGAAAAGAGTGTTGCCTAGTCTGGGATAGGGTCTCTCTGAGAATCTCAAATATTTAAATTGATGTCTAGAAGGCTACTATGAAGGCACTGACTTGGGGACTGTATCTGGGCACCCTAGCCTAAGGACAGTGTCATTGTACCCTAATGTGACACTGGAAGGATGCTTCAAGGTTAGAGGCATCTGAAAGACAGAAGCATGGAGAGTGTGTGATTGCTGTGCGCTGTATGTAGGGTGGGGCTGGGATAGTGGCCCCAGATGGGGGGAGGAGGTGGTGAAAGGGGCTACCTTTTGAGGGGATCCCTGTGGAGTCAAGGTGAGGATGAGCCGAGCAGGTAAGGGATGGCAACACTGTCCTTTGGACTGGCAGCAGTTTGTGGTTTCCAATGGCGGGGATGTAGAATGTGGTACATTCTTAAATGTCCTGGTTCCTCCCACACAGAAGAGGTGGTGTCCCTGTGTCCTGTGGGTAGGGGTTGTAGTTGAGGGTGGCTCAGGTTGACAGGTGACCATGTACATTGTCCAGCTTGGCTTGTTGCTAGTCTGTCTTCCCTAAGGAGTCATTAAGAGTCAGTGATGGTGGGTAAATCCAGCCCAGCTCTGGACAGTGTCCACTGCTGCCCGTGTGTGCTCTACTGCGTGTTGCTGTCTGTGGTGTCCTTGGCCCGGGACTTCTAGGAAGTGTCCCCATCCTGCTTCCTCTCCCAACAGGCCCGGCGGATGTTTGAAGGCGAGATGGCGAGTCTTAAGGCTATCCTGCACACAGGCACAGTCAAGGTGCCAAAGCCCCTTGCAGTCCTGGATGGCCCAGGTGGTGGGAGTGTGCTGGTGATGGAGCACCTGGACATGCACTACCTGAGCAGGTGCGTCTGGCTTCCTTGCCATTAGACCTCCAGAGCAAGTCTGATGTGACTTGAGGGGCGTACAAAGTCTGGTTGCACAGAATGGGTTTGTGCTGAGGCTGGCAAAGGGACTGGGGAGATGTGGATGAAGACTGAGCTGGAATGAGGTGGGGGACCAGTGTGTGTGGCAGCCTTCATATCCCCTCCTGTGCCCCTGAGTGGACTCTTGAGTCCTCAGAACATGTAATCTGCCTCCTGGGCTTCCAGCTGACAGTGGGCACAACCATGTCCTCTACTGGCCAGCCCATCAATGTGGTGGGAAACCAGCTACCTTTGATTTCACAGTCATGCTGCCACGCTTGGAGCCCAGCTGGCTGATCTGCACCTCGACAACCAGAGGCTAGGAGAGGCACATCGGAAGGAGGGGAGCACCGTGGGTATGGAAGTGGGGTTCAGGGGGTGATGGGGAGGGCAGAAATGCTCCAGGATGAGGGGACACTGCTTGTGGTAAGGAGGACAAGAGAGGTGGTCCAGAGGAGGGGCACCAAGGGTATGGAAGTCAGGTACAGTGCGGGAGGTGATGAGGAGGTGAGTGGTGCATAGGGTGGAGGCATATCAGGTTGTAGAGCTCAGGAGATACAGGGCTAAATCAGGAAGAGAGGTATAGCTATGAGACGAATGGCTGTTGGTACAGTGGGTAAACTAGCACACCATGCTCTGCAGCTCCCCAAAATCAAAACATCAATTTCCTGCAGGCTAGTAAGAAGGCGAGTGACAGTGAGGTGTGGGCTCAGACCTCAGATGTCTACCATGAGAGGAGTACTTGCTGGGCTCCATCCTGTGCTGTGTGGAGTCTGACCCTGTGTCCCTTTTGTATCTGAAGGGCTGTCAGGCGGCCTAAGTGACAGTGTCAGCAGCAGGCCGTGACTGAGGACAATGCGAGTAGCTGTAGCCAGCACACCAGGGGACAGCCAGGCTGCTACCTGCCCTCTTGGCCTGTTCTTCCCCTGTATGGACCTGAGTCCACGGGGATTTACTTTGTTTTAGTGGAGCTGCAGAGGGGGTGCCATGTGCACTGGTGCCGCACTTAGCCTCCCTAACTGGCTGGTGTTGAACTGGCCTCTGACAGGTTTGGGGTGGGTGCCTCCTTGAACAATTCCATCTTCTGGTACCATTGTTCTCATCACCTCTAGAATCCTTGCCAGGAGCAGGTAGTGTCCTCTGATGTCAGTTAGCTGGCAGCCTCTGTTCTTGGTGTCAGGGATGGTAAGGGCAGGACCTTTGTGTGTGCACAGGACAGTGGTGCAGAGGGTCCCCAAGGCTAGGCCTCAATATGGAGACCCTCCTGCGTGGACGAGCAGGCAGCTGGGAGGACTTGTGAGTAGAGACAAAGCTCTGCGAGTGACCAAGGCCCTTGTCTTTGGAAACCTGAGAGGCTGAGCACTGCACAGCCTTGTAGGGAGAGAGAATGGCCAGGCCTCAGGATTCCGTCTTCCGCATGTGTATGGAAACAAGAAAATGGGGAACAGAGGCTATTGGGGCATGGGGCTTGTCAACTCTGGTCTTCTGCTTGCAGGAAGAGGTGGTGGCCAGGCAGACAGGGTTTTCGTGGAGCAGTTTGGGTTTGATGTGGTGACCTGCTGTGGTTATCTCCCCCAGGTAAGTGGCCCCAGTCTACTTAGGGGGGGATGAAGCACATCCCTTTTCTTTGCACAGTATAGTAAAGAAGGAGTGGGAGTTGAAAAGATCATGTATTTAAAGCATAAGCCCGGTGAGAGTTTGCACAGTGAGAAGAGCAGTGTCCTGCCCCGTCCATTCACCCTCTAGAACTTCTGGTTTGGCCTGGCACCTGGTGGAGGCGGAGCACAGGAGCAGCCCTTCTGCACTCTGATGCTGTGTAGTGTTGTGAGAGGGGGTCCAGACTGTCTAGAAAACTCCATGGGCTTGCTGGTGGTGAGTGCTGGGCCAAGGAGACTCCTGTTCTGCACTGTCATAGGAGGAGGTCAGACAGGGTGGACCAGCACACAGCCCTGCCTGCGGAAGCTGGATGACTAGAACTTCTCCTCTCCCAACACTACAAACCCCGGGCATAGATGTCTCCATGGCCCAGCTTGCCTAGGCTGTGACCATCTGCTGTCATTCCTTAGGGGTTCCAAGCTCCCTGCTTTGACTGCAGCTGGAGGGTCAGGGTCTGAGAGGGTGCTGAGCAGTCACCTGTTAATCAGAGCAAGAGGCTGCCCTTCACGTTTCAGGAAAACATGATGTTTTTCTAACAACTGCTATGGTTATTTCCAAAGCTCAGTGGGAAAATGGAAATTCTTGATGCACATGGGATCCTGCTGGCCCCTGTCCGTGGAATTCCCAGTGTACGTGGGGTCCTGGTGGTCCCTGTCCGTGGAATTACCGATGCACATGGGGTCCTTGAGGTCCCTGTCTATGGACAGTCACTCCCAAGGGGTCCTGTGGAATTACTGACTGACAATTGTATGCACTATTTTGCCCGTGGGATGTTCTTTCTATGGACTTTTTGGACAGACAGCAGCCAGTCACGTGGATGTCCTGTCTATGGACTTATAGGTGGAGAAGGACCTCTTGCAGTTATCCTGTCTGCAGAATCACTGACAGATGATTGGTCCCTTGTCTGTGGACAGCCAGGCTTTTGGGGTGTCCTGGTCCATAGAGTTACTGATGAACAGCTAGCAGAACCTCCTGCCATGCGTGACTGGTGCCCACGGCAGAGAGGTACCTGGGAAGGGCCTTTGTCCTTGCTCTCTGTGAATTCGTGTCCCCTTGCTCCCCCGTAGGTGAATGACTGGCAGAAAGACTGGGTAGAATTCTTCACTCAGCAGCGTATCCAACCCCAGATGGACATGGTGGAGCGGGAGTCGGGGGACCGTGAGGCCCGAGAGCTCTGGGCTGCCCTGCAAGTGAGTGCCTGCACCCATACGAGGGGAGAGGATGTGGGCATGGCCAGCTGCAGGCCAGCGCCTGTCTCCATGTGAGAGAAGTGGCTGGACATGGCCAGCTGCAGACTAGTGCCCGTCCCCATGTGAGAGGAGGTGTGAGCACACTTCCTCTCCTTACAGTCAGTAAGCACCCTCAGTCTTCCCTGGTTACTGCTGCTCATGAGCAGTGAGTCCTCTGTTAGAGCCTCTCACGTGATGCTCCCTTCTTTTCAGCTGAAGATCCCGGACCTGTTCCGAGACCTGGAGGTCATCCCTGCCCTGCTCCATGGTGACCTCTGGGGGGGAAATGTGGCCCAAGATGCCTCGGGCCCCATCATTTTTGACCCAGCATCTTTTTATGGCCACTCAGAGTACGAGCTGGCGATTGCTGGCATGTTTGGGGGCTTCAGTAAGGCCTTTTATTCGGCTTACCACAGCAAGATCCCCAAGGCCCCCGGCTTTGACAGGCGGCTGCAGCTCTACCAGCTGTTCCACTACCTCAACCACTGGAACCACTTTGGGTCAGGGTACCGGGGGTCGTCCCTGAGTGTCATGCGCAGCTTGGTCCGGTGAGCCCTGTCCAGTGTGCCGGGGTCTGGCTGGAGGCCGCCCCCAGGACCATTTCTCCCTTCTCACCACGGTCTCACTGGGACAGTTCTGGACCAGCTTGGCAGTGTGTTTTAGTCTTGTGAAGCGTGTGTGTTTCAGAAAAGGCATTTGTCATCCTAAAGTTGTACCTCTAAATGCTCTGCCCATCTTCATACTAGACAAGAACGATGTGGCAGCCACACTGCTGCCTGGAGGCCCTGGATGCCGGCCTGCTCTATGTCCATGTGTCCTCTCTATGCTCTCAAGGCTACGCCTTGCAGTGCAGACTGAAGCTCTTCACGTGACCACCTTCAGAACCAAGCACATGCCATGGTTTGTGCATTGCCTGGACCTAGCTGTCACCAGCTGCTGGGCATGGTCCCAGTTGGTGCCAGCGTGGGTCATTTGCTCCCGTGTTGACCTTTCCTGTCTTCTGTCTCACGTGGTTGCTGCTCGGCCGCTGTCAGCAAGTTCGAGTGTCAGGAACAACAGTGTAGAAAAGGCTGAATAAACTCCCCGATTCTTGTGATGGGATTCTTGTGAGATTTCTCAGCATTTATGTTGTGATCCAACATCTGTCTCAGCTGGAGCCTTTGTAACATCTGTGCAGTGTTGAGGCACCACACTGTCCTGTAAATGATGCTGCATCGTACACAAGGATTCTCGTGGCTTCTCTTGTTTCTTTAGGATATTTACCTAGTGGTGGGAGCTGCTGGATCAAATGGTGATTCTAGTCCCAATTTTCCAAGGAAGCACCAAACTGCTTTCCTTAGTGGTTGCACCATTTTACATCCCCCAGCAGGCAGAGAGATCCAGGTTCTCCACAGGCTCCCCAGCATTTGCTGTTTTCTCTTTTAAATTGATATTCATTCAATCAATCATACATTTCCGTTTATAATGCTCATTACAATTGTATCATGCCTTTGTTGACCTCCTCCTGTTGAAACTTCTCTATCCCCTCCCTTGTCCTCACTCCGCTAATTTCTGCTCCCTCCTTCTCCCCTCCCAAACCTCCAGTTCTCAGCAGTTGTTTATGTCTACGTGGGAAAATGTTCTTGGTCTTTTCCCCCACCCCCACCATTTGGTCTTTTATGTCCAGACCGTGAATTGTAGTCCACTCAATGTCTGATCATTCGTTTCTAGTTGATGTTCCCTTTACCTCCTCCATTGCAGTGCTTGGTGTCTGTCCATTCTTTTCCTGTTCTCACCACACCCAGCCCATAACCATCCTGTTCTTATAAGAGTGGCTGTGTACATTGTTTGTCCCCTTGTGGTTATTTTATTGGTGTCTTACTGAACGTTGCTGTTGGCCTAATGGTAGGGAGTAGCAGTGCCAGCTCGGAGGCGGGCAGTTCACATCCACCAGTAACTCTGCAAGAGAAGGATGGGCAATCTCTTTCTGGCAATATACAGCCTCTGAAAACCTGCTGGAGGGTCAGCTACGAGTCATTTCCATTCTGAGGGTGTGTATCAGCAGCATGATTGCTGGGGTAAGATGACACCTTGTTTTGATTTGCATCTCTGATAGCTAATGATCTTGAGCATTTCTTTCTTGTTTGTTAGCTGTCTGAATGTCTTCTTTGGAGAAGTGTCTGTTCGTGCCCTCAGCTTTTTTTGTGGTTGGATTTATTTTTTTTTTCTTGAAGTGTTGATGTTTTCTATAGGTGTAAGTGATTGGTTCCTTACCAGATACATCTTGCCACAGACTGTCAGGTCTGTAGATTTCCCTTTTTTTCTCTTGGAGAAGTTCTTTAAATTTTAAAAAGTGTCACTTGTCTGGTTTACTTGTGTTGATCATGCATTTTTGCTTCTATTTGATAGTCTCTTATAGAGCGGAGAGCTCTTGAGTTTGCCTGTTTCTTTTTTTTTTACAAGCTTGATAGTTTTATCACTAGATCTTTTATCCATCTTGAGTTGGTTTTTTGTATATGATGTGTGGCATGGATTTTTGTTTCAGTTTCTGCAAGTTGATGTCCAGAGTTCCCAGCATAATTTTTTTCCCCCCTCTTTAAAATAGCTCCCCCATCGGCTGTAGGGTACTTGGGACAACAGGACAGTGAGTTGCTTAATGAACCCACAGACTGTCCTCCTGTGGTTTTGGTTGCAGTTGATGTTTCTTCATAGTTGCTCTGAACATGTTTTTCAGGCCTTGACTCTCCTTATTTTCTGTTTGTCACATCTCTGTAGCTGATTTTGCTAATGCCAGCATGGATTTCATACTCTGCAAGGCATAATAATTGTTCTTTGTTTGACCTGTAATTGCAAAAGGTTGGGTCTGCTCAGACCTTTGAATTGACAACTTTACACAAGTTCAGGAAATTTGCTGGTGCCAACATCTTGTACCCCTCAATACAGGACCTTCATATAAGGAAATTTCTCTGACCGATGTTTTCCAAGTCAGAAAGCCCCAGCATCTTTGAAGTATTGACTCTCCTGCCTAATGCCAGACTGATGGATGCTTTCACCTGGTCTTGACAGGAGCTTGGCTCGAGTGATACAGCTGTTCCTGTTGGGCTTACAGTTTCGTGGCCAGACTAGTTGATAAGAGTCTTGAGTCCTCCTTTCGATGCCAGGGCCTTGTGTGCAGAGCCAGGTAACTGATTCACGAATATTGAGTCACACGTACCAGGAATCGCCTTCTGGGCCTGCCTGTGTGAACAATGAGTTGATTACTCATTTTTTAGCTGGATTTTTCTGAGACTTGCAAGTCAGAAAGTACATCAGTTCCAGGGGTATTTCAGTCTTTTGGGGAGGATCATCCACTGAGGTCTTACAAGACCAGGGGCAGTGCATGCTTCAGCAGCATATTATACTAAAATGGGAACAACACGGAAGATCAGCGTGGCCTCTGCGCAAGGAGGACACGCAAATTTGTGAAGCGTTCCATATTTTTGTAGGATAAGTTAAATTGCATTCTAGTCACTGTTACAAGTGTATTTCTACAAGCATAGTTATGTTGAAATACAGTTTAAAAAAAAAGATTCAAGGGGCATTGTATCCATTGGAATCAGAAACAGCATGGTCTGGGCTTATATGAGCATTAATTAATAACCTCAATAGAGTTGAGGAAAAACCACGAGCTGAGCATTGAATGTCATTGGGATAGCACCTTCCAGGGGCCTCTGGGTAACCGGAGGTGGGTTCCCCAGCCTGGTACTGCGCCATTAGGACATTGTCTCGGGGTGGCAGTGCCACAGGCTGTGAACTTGGGCTGCCTTTTTCCAGTGTAAGCAGTATTGAGTGCCCTAGCAGCACCTATAAAGAGGCTATCTGTCCCCAGCTTGATGAATTACATCTCTTTGTCAAAGACCAGTTCTCCGTAGGTGGGTGGATTTCCTTCTGAGTTTTCAAGTCTCTTCTTTTGGTCTGTGCATCTATTGCTGTACCAGTACCATGCTGTATCAATTACCATGGCTCTGTAGTGGGGCTTTAAATTCAGGAACTGTATGTCCTCCTGCTTTGTTTTTCTTCTTCAGCAGAGCTTTGCTTATCCGTGGTGTCTCTCCTCATGTAAAGATGGTGATTTCTTTTTCTCTTAAAGGAATAGTGATGGAATTGGAATCAGAATTGCATTCTCTCTGTAGGTCACTTTGGTAATATTGCCTTTTTCACAAAGTTATATCTTCTATCCATGAGCATGAGACAGCCTTCTCTTTATGTAGGTTTCTTGTAGTTGTTGTGAGGTGCCATCGAGTTGAGTACGACTCCTAACGACCCTTATAACAACAAGTCTGAATCCCGTCCGGTCCTGTGCCATCATCGTCTCTGCCATGCTCAAGCTCATTGCTGCAGTTGCTGTGTCAGTCCATCTCATTGAGGGTCTTCCTCTCCTCCTTCCCCCTTGTCTAGCATGATGCCGTTTTCCAAGGAATACCTCCTTCTAGCAACATGCTCAAAGTATGTGGGACAAAGCTTCATCCCCCTTGCCTCTAAGGAGCACTCTGGCTGCACCTTCTCCAAGGCATATCTTTTTGTTCTTTTGGCAATCCCTGGGCTACATAATACTCTTCTCCAGCACCAGCTCAAAAGCATCAGGGCTTCTCTCATCCTTATTCATTATCCGGCTCACAGATGCTTAGCAAGTGATTGAAAAGATCATAGCCTGAATTAGGCACAACTTAGTTGTCAAGGTCACATCTTTGCTCTGCAGTAATTTAGAGAGGTCTTTGACAGCAGCCTTTCCCAACTCAGTACCTCTGTTGATTTTAATAGTACTGTTTTGTAGTTTTCTTTATATAGATCCTTTGTAGCTCTGGTTAGATTATTCCTAAGTACTTGGAGGCTAAGATTTTGAAGCTCTGCCTCACTTACTTTAGACACATGGCCAGGAGAGATCGGTCCTTGGAGAAGGAGATCATGCTCAGAAGGGTGGACAGACAGTGCAGGAGAGGGCGGTGCCAGATGAGATGGATTGATACAGTAACTGGGGAGATGGTGATTGGTTTGTTGGAGTTAGTGAGACTGGCTCTGGACAGGGAAGGGTTCAGAGCTGCTGTACATAGGTTTGCTAAACATCGCAGGCAACTCAATGGCACATAAAAATAGTAACATACTATGACAGGTTTGGAAGCAGGAGTGGCATCCACTTCCTAAATAACATACCTCTGGAAACTGTGAACTTTGATAAATGTTGATAGTTGTAGAGGGGCTTCAGGCCTTTTGTTCATAGAGTTGCTATGAGTTATGCTTGACTTGAAGGCAACCAACAACCAACAACAAATTTCTTTCTTGGGTGGCTAGTGTATAAGGTATTGTTTTCCTTCTTTCTTTGGTAGAGTTACAAAGATTCTCACCACTGGGCCAATTGGCAGCATCAGTATGGATGGTGAAGAGATTGAGATTGTTAACAGTTTTAGTTTGCTTGGCTCCACAGTCTACACTCTTGGTAACAGCAGCCAGGAAATCAGGAGACGAATTGCATTGGGAAAGTCAGCTGTGAGGGACCTCTCAAGAGTACTGAAGTACAACGAGGTCAGGCTGGAGACTAAGGTGCACCTGATCCGGGCTATAGTCTTCCTAATTACGTGCTATGCATCAGAATTGGACAGTGAATAGGGATGATAGAAAGAGAATTGATGCCTCTGAGTTTGTCCTGGAGAGGGTGAAGCCAGAATGTTCCCTGGAGTCAAGGATTCTGAAGCTTCGTCTGACATACTTTGATCCTGCTGCAAGGGACGGTGCAGGAGAGGAAGACCCTCAATGAGATGGATCGATTCTGTGAGTGGCGTGGTGGGAATGAATGTGTTTGAGACAGCGTGGTTGGCACAGGATAGACCGGTGTTTAGGGCTCTTGTGCATAGGGTTGTCATGAGTCGCAAACGACTCGATGGCACATAACAACAACAAGAGTTACTTATTTTTACTATAGAAGAATCTTCGAATAAATAAAATAGAAAGTTAAGTTTTATCAGTAAATAGATAAATCAGTAATGAACCTTTGCTTCTTATGATGGCACGCAGTCATGCCTGAAGTCCACCCTGGAGAGGCTTTCACTTGGCCCGCTGCCCTTCACCCCTCATCCTGCTCATTTGTTTTTCAAGCTTTGTTCACAGTCTCTGAAGCTCCGGGACATGGACATGGCCTGCAGTCTCTAGGTGAGGTGCAGCCTGGGGGTTTCTGGGAGGAGAGTATGTGACCTGAATTGGAGATGATATCAAAATACACTTGGGGGGGGAAAAATACACTTGAGAAAAATACAAGGACATTGGTAGAAGAGAGCTCTCTGGTGGTCTCTGACCAGGTGCCTCCAGGACAGAATTCCTGGGCTCTGAGGGGACCTCTGTCAGGACAGAAGAGCTGGGATTCTGAGGGGACCTCTGAATGCTGCAGGGTTCTTGCACTACCTACTCAGTCTCTGGGATCTGTTTTGAGGTCCAGCATGGAGTAGGGACACCTAAACCCTGGAGATAGGTGGACTTTGTTATGGGACATAGCATACTTTGAGATTCAAGGGGAGTTGCACATTAAAATAGAGTAAATGAAGTACAAAATAGTTAAAACTGAGTAAGATGATGAAATGAAAAGACATACATACTATGAACTGAAAGGATTTAAAAGAAAAATATCTTTACTACGGACTGGTAAACCAAAAACCAAGAGAACTGCACTACAGTGTCCCAGTAATTCCATTCTTCAGTGTAAACCCAATAGACATTCACAGAAACTCCAGAGCCCATGCATGACACCAGTCCCCGCTACAGCCCCGCTCAAAAGGCCAGAGATGGAGCCTCCTGAATGCCCAGCTACAGAGGATGGTGGGCCATGTGGCCAGCATGAAAAATGGCCTTGTCCATGTGTGGATGGAGCCTGAGGACCATGTGCTGAGCAAAATTGGCCAGTCACCAAAGGACACGTGTCACAAGATTTAAAAACAAATGTGTTTCCTGAGATAGTCCTTAAAGAAAAATTATCATCTCACTTCTCTTAAAAGCAAACAGTGAGTTTGGAGTTTTTAATATATCGAATCAAGTTACAACAGCAACTGGAAAGGTTTCATAGGAGTGTTGGGGGGTAGCGAGTCTGCATTCATGAAGAAAAGGAACTGGAAAGGGAAGGTGCAGTAGGACACACAAGTCCCTGTGTCACAGAACTGCGCGTGGAGGGTCGCGAAGTACTGGATGTTGTGTGTGCGTCAGCAACAGAATTTAAGGAAAAGATCAGAAAGGGAGCATTGGTGGTTTATAAAGCATGTGGTTCAAATCCAGCAGCTGCTTGCTTGCAACTTTCTGAAAACCTGCCGGAGGGTCAAGTGTGGGGTGGTTTTGACTTGATGGTATATAAAATGTCCACAGGCAGTTGTACTACTGAGCAAGAAGTCATACAAATAAGTACAAATAAAATTATGTAAATAAAATTATTTATACAAGGAAGTTAAAATTTGAATAAAATGTTAAAATAAATGTAACTATTAAATAAACTAACAAAATATTAAATTGAATAAAATATGTAAATGAAGTGCAACGATGTCAGTCTGCAGACTAAGGTGCGCTTGATACATGCCATGGTCTTTGCAGTCACTTGCATGCATCAGAGAGGTGGACAATGACTAGGGATGATAGGCGAATTGATGCCTTTGAGCTGTGGTGTTGGAGAACAGTATTGAATATACCATGGACTGCTAAGGAAATAAATAGGTTCATCCTGGTGAGGGTTAAACCAGGCTGCTCATTGGAGGCAAGGATTCTGAAGCTTCGTCTGACATACTTTGGACATGTTGTAAGGAGGCACCAGTCCTTGGAGAGGGACATCATGCTTGGGAGGATGGAGGGACAGCGTAGGAGAGGGAGACCCTTGATGAGGTGGATTGACTCAGTGACTGGGGTGGTGGGGGCAGGTCTGTCGGAGATGGTGAGTTTGGCACAGGATAGGGCAGAGTTTAGGGCTATATGAGTCGCAGGCAACTTGACAGCACATAACAATATAATTCCTTGGTCATGATTTGTTGGCTGGATGGTACCAAACAACAACTGCTAGAAGTTATATGAGCGAAAAACCAATTAATTTACATTCCTATGGATAAAACTACAGTGGTGCTGCCAGCCCCAAAGCACACAGTTCACACCTACAGCTGCCCCGGGGGAAGATGCGTGATTTCCTGTGCAGGGTCACTGCTTCAGAGAACCCCCTCAACGGGGGCTCCAAGTAAATCCCAACATCATGGTACATAATTAGCACAAAGTTAAATAAAAAATGAAGTGGCAAAAAGATGTGTTAGAAAAGGAAATAGAATATAAAACATTGTGAACTTAAAATACAAATTTAATGAATAAAAGCATTTGAAAGTTCAAATAAAAAGGTAGCATAAGTCAAAATATAAAACAAATAGAAAATTTAATGAAAAAATATGAAGCGTAGTTACATATTAAATGAAATTTTTGTTAAAATATATTCTATACTAAAATACATATAAAATGTTATATATAATACTGGTCATGGCATCTAATGCATGCACCTCCTGATCTATTTTTGTCTGTTACAGTGTTGATAATGTGTCTGGTATAGTATCTGTTAATGTATTTCTGTTACTGTATGTGTTGATAATGTATTTCTGTGTTACAGTGTGTTGATAATGACTAATTTCTGTTAAGTGTGTTTTGATAATGTATCACATACAGGGCCATTGGATTTTCTCTGTAGAGTCTGGCAGTCCCACCCCAGCCCAGCACCTGTTCACGGAAACCCTGGGGACACCTCCCTGGCTCCTGGCTGTCCCAATTTATCTCTTACACTGCAGTCAGAACCTAGCCCCTTACATGGGGGCCTTGAAGGATGGTTGCCTGGAGCCAGGGACACTCAGGACATCACGATGTGTGAGTCCTGGTCAGAGCTGGCCTCTGGTGAACCCTGTGCTCACTTTTGGGGTGTCTCTGAAGTGTACTCTATGCCTTTTTGAGGAGCTCTGGCCTCAAGCAAAGGGTGAAGACATGTCCTGCGTGAAAGTGGCTACTGTGCTGAGCTTCTTGCTCAGCCCTGACATGAGTGATGCACTGGCCAGAAGATTCCCGCCGTGGTGTGAGTAGGCTGGCAGCACTTTAGGTTGACCGGCACCCAGGAAATATGTGAGTTCTGTCTCAGAGGGGACCTCAAGGTGCCATAGGAAAAGGAGTGCCCTCCTGTCTTAGCAAAATGCTTCTACCTTGATCGGCCTCCGAAGAGTGGTGCAGGCTTGGCTCAGGTGGTGTATTTGGGGGGGACAAGAGACAAAGGCCAGGGGTTGTGTGGAATGTGGAGACCTGACCTTGCCTGGGGCCCCACTTTTGGTGCCAGCCTCTGGGACCTCTCTCCAAGAGTAATGGGCTTGAAGTCACCAGGAGATTTCTGCCTCCATCACTGTGACCTTGAGCAGATTGTGCTCTGTGCCTCATTTTCCCCACCTGGAGGGTGGAGGATCAGTGGACCTTGGATGGAGGCTGCAAGGCTTAAAGGAAACCAAACCAGCCGTTGCCACCAAGTCTGGCTATCTCCTGGCAGCCCTGCATTGGGTTTTTGAGGTAATAAGCTTTTTCATTTAAAATTTTTTTCTTTTTTAAAATTTATTATTAATTTCAATGAAAATTTACAGAGACTTTGGATTTCCATTCATTCACTGTTGCCTTTTTCTCCCCTCCTAACCCTCCTCCCTAGTACACTACCCTCTTGGAAAAGTAAAAGAAAAATTCTTTCATTGTTTTATAATCCCTCCCCCCAGGTACACTCCACTGTTGGAGCCTTTGCTCTGGACTCCTGTCAAGACAATAATACCTAATCACATATTCCTTTGAAACAGTTTTCTCCCTCATCTCTTTCAATGCAGTGTACATTATTGAACCCATCTCTCTCAGTCTCTCCCCAGTCCCAAGATCAGTCCTGTTTCACAACGGTGGCACCATGCAGTATTTGTCCTTTTGTGACTGAGATACTTCACTCAGCATAATGTTCTCCAGGGTCACCCATTTTGAATAATATTACATGAGTTCCTTGTTTTTCTTTTTTCTTTTTTTTTTGAGTTCCTTGTTTTTCAGTGCAGTGTAGTATTGAGCCTGTTAAGTCACTGCCAACCCATCTTGTTGAGGTCTTCCTTCCTTTCCCTGACCCTCCACCTTTCTCAGCATGGTGTCTTTTTCCAAGAACTAGACCCTCCTGACAGCATGCTCAGAGATGTGAGAACACGTTTCACCATCCTTGCCTCTAAGGAGCACTCTGGTTGCACTTGCTCCATGACGTTTGTTCTTTTGGCTCTGTTTACATGGTCACATAGGAAGTACGAAGATGGCACAGGATAGGGCAGCTTCAGATGTGTGGCTCAGGGTTGCTGTGAGTTGTACCCGACACCAACACTACCACCTAACAGACCAAACACCTTGCACCTAACAACATGGTCAGAGAAACTTTGCTAGTAACAAACTATAGAAATTAGGGGGCTCTGGTGGCCCAGTGGCAAGAAGCTGCACTGCAATCCCAGAAGTATGCAGTGTTAATCCACCAAATGCTCTGCTGGAAAAAGGAGGGCAAATCACCACCTGTACCAGTCGGATCCGACTTGATGGTACACGCACAAAAAATTAAAAAAAAAGATCCCGGAAAGGCCATGGGATAGTCCACACTCTTCTCCAACACCACTGCTCACAGGCATTGAGTGTCTTCAGTCTTCTTTACCCAGTGTCCACCTTTCAGATGCATAGACAGCAACTGAAAATACCATTACTTGGATCGGGCACACCTTAGTTTTCAAACTGACATCCTTGGTCTCGCACTTTGGAGAGGCCCTTAACAGCAGCTTCTCTCAATGCAACATGACTGGATTTCTTGACTGCTGTTAACACGAGTGTTAATTGTGGCTCCAAATAAAGTGAAATTGTTGACAGCTTGTGTCATAGATGCTGTCATGTTGACTCCAGCTCACAGCGCCCTGTGTCCCACAGGAGGAGGTGCCACCTGCACCATCACCACCAGCCCCCCGTTTTGGCCCACTGTTGCAGTCTCTGTCAGTCAATCTTGTTGAGGGTCTTCCTCCTTTTTGCTGACCCTCTACCAACTGAGGTCCTTCTCCAGGGACTGCCCCTCCTAATAATGTGGGGTTTAAGACAACAGCCCATCTCCATCAAGCTCACTGCCCTCAAAGCCGTCTTGACTCATTCAGGACCTGCCTTTGCAGGAGACAGCCCATCCCTCTTGTAGGTAGAGAGGCTGATAGCCTGGGGACTCCCAAACTTCACAGCCATAAGACCAAGCACTGCACCACCAGAGCCCCTCAAGGTGAGGCTCAAAGTCCAGCTACTCACAGTGGAGGCTGTCAGTCACCAGGGAGGAGGTCCCTAGCTTTCTCCCTCCAAGCCTCTTGATTGGTTCCACTCCCCAGAGAGATGGGACCTCTGGATAAGGGGAGATGTCTATCTTTATAGGGCACTGCCATGGAGTTAGAACCCACAGAGCTGACCTTCCAGATGGCTTTCAGAGGCTGTGAATCACACGGGAGAAGATTGCCCATCTTTTTCACCATGAGCCAACTGGGAATTTGAACTGAGTTCCTTGAGGTTAGGTTGGCAGGGCAGCTCCTATGGGCCACAGCTTTAGTAGGTGTGACCACCGCCCTTGCAGGGCTTTTTGCTTTTGTGAAGAACCAGATAAACTCTGGTTCTGGGATGGGAGGGTGCCTCCTGCCCCGACTTGGTCTTGCCAGAGACTTGGGAGAACAAAGGTAAAAAGTCCCCTTAAATTACCTCGGTGTAGATGGAGATTGACACGTGTATGTATGACCTTACACACGTGTCCATGTGTGCGCACACCCCTCCCTCAGCATCCCTTAAGTGTTAGGACAGGAGGCTGACCCCCATCAGAACTCCAGTGTGCCCAGCCTCTGGCCTCCACGTGGACAGGCTGGGTCGCTCAGACCATGCATCACAGGGCTGCAGTGTGTGTGCTCTGGCTGGTCTGTAGTGAGGCTAGGAGAACCTGAGTGCGCCATGACCTGCATCTCCAGGCACCCTGCAGCCCATTCCACAGAGAAGGTGCATACAGTGGTTCTGCAGGACACTGCGTGGAGAGGACCTTCTGCACCCAAGTCCCTGTGCGGGGCCGCGCCCAACAAAGACACCTTGTGCAGGGCGAGGCTGGAGACATTGCCAGACAGTGCCCCGCGTAGGGTGTGGGCGCGGCTGTTTCTCGGGTTCCTCCTCCTCACACCCCTCCCGCAGACCAGTGACCGCAGAGCCCGCCCTCAGCCGCCTGCGAGTGCTGCTGCTGGACAGCCCCACGTCTCTAGGCCTGCCCCACCTGCCCATCCCTGACACCCCCTTCCTTCAGGTCCTGCTCCTGGCCCTCCCTGCCTCAGTCTGTCCCTGCCACTGCCTCGGCCTGGAGCCCCTTCCCTCCAGCCCCTGCCTGGTTCCGCTAGTACTCTCAGCCCGAGGAGCCTCAGTTCCTAGCCCTGCTCAGGGCCCCTTCTCCCCAGGCCTCGCCTATTCCCCGCACCCCGGGGAGGGCCCCCGCGCTCCAGTCTCCATCAGTCTCCATGGAGCAGCTGCTGCGCGCTGAGCTGCGGACTCGGACCCTGCGCGCCTTCGGGAGCCCAGGGGCTGGAGGCATCAGCGAGGGCCGAGCCTATGACACAGACGCGGGCCCGGTCTTCGTCAAGGTCAACCGCAGATCCCAGGTGCGAGCCAGAGCGGGGGGCTGCGTGCGAGATGGGGCTGGCAGCCTGGCCACCGTCGTCACTACCCGGGTAGGCCTGGGGACGCTGTCCTCTGCAGTGTCAGCACTGGCTGGAGGCCCAGTGGCTTTGGGGCTTTACGGAGGGATTAGGCTCCAGAGCTGCAGTTCCGGCCCTGGCCCCAGCCCCCAGCAGGTGGAAGGTGAGGGAGAGGCATTACCCCGACCCCTACCCGGGAGCTGGAATCCTCCGCTGGCCAGCTGTTAGGCCTGCGTTCACTACCTCCACACAGCATTCTTCTGGCCGTTTATGCTGGCCCCCTCGCCTCAAAAGGCCTGTGTGAGGCAGGGGCTGAAGTTTGGAGACTCCTGGGCAGCTGGGGACATCTGCTTTGTGGACCCCTCAGTGCTACAGGTTGGGAACTCCCACAAGGATGGAGGGAGTCCAAAGGGGCCTGGAGGAGGGGCTTAGAGAGGGACCTGGAGACCCAGTTGCTGGCCAGATTCTTCCATGTGACAGAGGGCCCCCAATTCCTACATGTTTGGACCTGGAACTCCCCAAATTTCCAACCTGTGGTGGGCCTGATGTCCTCCAATTCCCACTTGCTGTGGGCTTGGTGCTTTCCACAAAAACCCCACCTACTGTGAATTGAATCTTATTTTCCTTCTGCAGCTGTCAAACTCTGAACATTCCCGTGCCCCACGGTCACACTGAGACCCCTCATGCCCCATGGTCACCTTGAGCCCTCCTCATGCCCCATTGTCATTCCAGTCCTCTTATGTTCCCACAGGCACTCTGAGCCCCCCTCACACCCCACATTCACTCCAAGCTCCTGTCAGCCCCACAGTTACTCCAGTCCTCTCATGCCCCATGGTCACTCCAAGCCCTCAGCCCAAGGGTCACTTCTCACAACCCATGTCCACTCTAAGTACCCTCCATGCCAGATTATCACTCTAAGTCCCTTTCAACTCAGTGTGAGACTCCCTCAGCCCGATAGTCACTATGAACACCCCAGTGTCACTTTGGGCTCCCCCATGCCCCATGATTACTCCAAGCCTCCTCACCCCTGAGTTCCACCATCACTCTGAGACTCTCATGCCCCACCTCTCACTGTTCCCCCTACCTTACCATCCTTGTACCCCACATTTTCATAGCTCTTCCCACCACACCCTCCTGGCACCCACTGTCCCACAGCTCTTCCACCTTCCTCGCACCCTAACCTCTACAGCGGGGTGCACTGTGTGTCCTACCCTGGCACTCAGGCTGAACCTCCTTCCTGCAACCTTTTCTTGTTTGAGGGACCACTTTGCATCCCACTCCCTTCGGGCTGCACCGTCCTCCCACTAGATCAGCTCCAGTAATGAGAAGTCCTGAGGTCTTGTAAGTTTTGCTACCCCCTCAGGCCAGCGATCCAGGGCTGACATAGGTGTCTGATGCAGGCCCGGCAAATGTTTGAGGGCGAGATGGCCAGCTTGGAGGCCCTCCGGGGTACAGGCCTGGTGCGGGTGCCTCAGCCAGTGAAGGTGATCGACCTGCCAGGAGGCGGGGCCGCCTTTGTAATGGAGTACCTGAAGATGAAGGGCCTGAGCAGGTAAGTGCCCCTCCAAGAGCCCGTGTCTGCAGGAATATGTAGACATGTACGCACTCTCGTGTGCACAAAGGCATATGTACACACGTGTGCATGAGCGTTTGCGTGCAGGCAGGCACATGTACACAAAGCACAAGCATACACGCAGGCATATGTGCACACAGTGGCATATGTAGGCATATGCACACATGCACATGGGCACACATAGGTAGTACATGTACACACTGGTGCACACAGGTATTCACAGATATATGCACATGTGGACAGAGATACACACAGGCATATGTGCACACACATGGTACATACAGGGAATATGTACACATGCACATGGGTATTCACAGATATATGCATATATGGACAGAATATGTACACACATGTGGGCACATGCAGGCATATGTACACACATGTGCACACGTAGGCATGTGCACACACACAGGTACACATGGGGAAATGTACACACCCGTGCACACAGATTTTTACAGGTATATGCATGTGTGGACAGAGATACATGCAGGCATATGTACACACACGGGCACATGTACACACCTATGCACACGGGTATTCATAGGTATATGTACATGTGGACAGAGATAACAGGCATATGTACACACACACGGGTACACATGGGCACATGTACAAACCTGTGCAAATGGGTTTTTACAGGTACATGCATGTGTGGACAGAGATAACACGCAGGCATACGTACACACATATAGGCACATGTAGGCATATCTACACATGCACATGGGTACACAAGGGCACATGTACACACCCGTGCACACAGGTTTTTACAGGTATATGCATATGTGGACAGAGATACACACAGGCATGTGTACACATGTTGTTGTGATGTGCTGTCGAGTCGCTTGTGACTCATAGCGACCCTATGTACAACCGCTCTAAACTCTGCTCTGTCCTGTGCCAATCTCATTGTCTCTGACACACTCATCCCAATTGCCCTAGTCACCGAATCAATCCACCTCCCAGAGGGCCTTCCCCTCCTGCGCCTGCCCTCTACCCTCCCAAGCATGATGTCCTTCTCCAAGG
>NW_006399798.1:389704-404062 GCF_000299155.1 Elephantulus edwardii | reverse complement strand
TTCTGACAACAGCCTCTTGGTTCAAGTATAAGTTTCGCATTAGCACGATCAAGTGTTCTGGGATTCCCATTCTTCTCAGAGTCAGCCACAGTTTGTTATGGTCCACACAGTCAAACGCCTTTGCATAATCAATGAAGCACAGATAGACATTCCTCTGGTACTCCCTGATTTCAGCCAAGATCCATCTAACATTAGCTACAATATTCCCTATACCATGACCCCTTCTAAACCCAGCCTGGCCTTCTGGCAGTTCTCTGCTGATGTGCTGTTCCAGTCGTTTTTGGATAATCTTCAGCAGAATCTTGTTTGCATGTGAAATCAACAATATTGTTCTATAGTTTCCACACTCTGTTGGGTCACCTTTCGTTGGAAT
The DNA here is from genome assembly GCF_000299155.1 of Elephantulus edwardii. Classification (NCBI taxonomy): domain Eukaryota; kingdom Metazoa; phylum Chordata; class Mammalia; order Macroscelidea; family Macroscelididae; genus Elephantulus; species Elephantulus edwardii. The sequence goes on along the minus strand of NW_006399798.1, from coordinate 403,689 downwards.
GGGAACAAATATAGATCTCTTCCAGTCAGTTGGCCAAGTGGTTGTTCTCCAGATTTCATGACACAATTTCGTGAGCACGTCCAGGGCAGCATCTGTTAGCTGAAATATGTCAATTGGTGTATCATCTATTCCTGGGGGCTTATTTTTTGCTATTTCCTTCAAAGCAGAGTGAACTTCTTCCTCATCACCATAGGCTCTTGCTCATATGTTGTTTAATTAAATTCTTCTGTGTTCCTTTTGATACAATGACTCAGTGTATTCTTTCCATCTTCTTTTGATACCTCCTGGATCATTTAATACTCTGCCTAAAGCGTCCTTGATTATAGCAACTCGAGGTTTGAATTTGTTCTTCAGTTCCTTGAGCTTAAGAATTGCTGAGCGAGTTCGACCCTTTTGGTTTTCTGACTCCAGCTCCTTGCACATTTCATTGTAATATTTTACTTTGTCATCCCGCGCTGCCTTTTGGAATCTTCTGTTAATCTCTTTAGTATCTTGAATTCTTCCTTGTGCCTCTCTGCGCTCCAGTGCAATAATCAGAGTTTCTTCTGACATCCATTTTGGTCTTTTCTTCCTCTTTTGTCTTTGTAATGAACATTTGCACTCTTCTTGGATGATACCTCCCACAACTCATGTGGTCTTCGCTCATTCGTGTTCAAGGCCTCAAACCTATTCTTGAGATGGTTCTGAAATTCAGGTGGGATAGACTCAAAGTTATATTTTGGTTCCTATGGATTTGGTTTCATTTTCCTCAGCTTCAGCTTGAACTTGCATATGAGTAGTTGGTGGTCTGTTCCACAGTCAGCTCCCGGCCTAGTTCTCACAGCGGATAATGAGCTTCTCCAGCAGTTCCTTCTACAGATGTAATCGATCTGATTCTTATGCATAGCATCAGGTGAGATCCATGTGTATAACCTGTGTTTATATCTCTTAAAAATGTGTTTGTGATGAATAAGTCATTGATTGTGCAAAATTCAATCATTCTACCTCCAGCTCCATTTCTGCCTCCGAGTCCATGTTTTTCACTGCTGATTCTTTTTTTTTAAATTTTATTATTTTTTTGTGTGAGTGTACCATCAAATCAGATCTGACTGGTACAGGAGGAGATTGTCCCTCCTTCCTCGGCAGAGCATCTGGTGGATTCAAACCATGTGCCTCTGGGATTGTAGTTGCAGCTCCTTGCCACTAGGCCACCAGAGCTCCCCTCGACTACTGATTCTTCTTTTCTATTCCCAACTTTTACTTTTCAGTCACCCATTATTATCAGTGCATCTTGATTGTATGTTCGATCGATCTCCGACTGTAAAAGTTGGTAGAAATCTTCTATTTCCTCTTCCTTGGCTCTGGTTGTTGGTGCATATATCTGAATGATAGTGGTATTCACTGGACTTCCTTGTATGCATATGGATATTATCCTGTCACTCACAATATTGTACTTCAAGACGGATCTAGAAATGGCTTTTCTAACTATGAAAGCAACCCCATTTTTCCTCACCTTTTTATCTCCGGACTAGTATATCATTGATCATCCGATTCAAAATGCCCCATGCCGGTCCATCTCATCTCACCAATGCCTAGTATGTCAATATTTATGCGTCCCATTTCCCTATTAACAATATCTAATTTTCCTACATTCATGGTTCTCACATTCCATGTTCCAGTCACTAGTGTCTGCTTACAACTGTTCCTCTTCTTTTGCATTTCCATATTCAGTTGCCCTTTTTGTCATTCTGTGTGTGTTCTGTTGTACATAAGGTTTTCAGAGGCCTGCTACTTTGGAAGTGGATGGCCAGTCCTTCTTCCTAGTGCATCTTAATCTGAATGTTCAGATTTAGAGAAGTATCCAACATATAAACATTTTACAGAAAAAGTGAAAATATATCCCTCTTTGTGGAATTAACCATTAGTTTTGGTGTTGTCCTTGCCCTTGGCACAAGTGTCCTGACCTATTTATTTCTTTGCTCCACCATCCATCAAGATACCCCTCCACTTCTACCCACTCCCTTCAACATCTATCTCCCATTGTCTAACCCTTGATCTGATAGCTTATATCTAAAGCTTCCTTGGTTTCTGTGATTCCAGATTCATCAGCTGCTAACACATATGGGTAAATGTAGGCATATGTACGCACACACCCATGCACACAGGTATTCATAGGTATATGCATATGTGGACAGAGATACACGCAGGCATATGCACACACATGGACACATGGGTATATATGTGGACACATGAGCCTACACATGCACACAGGGGCATGTATACACAGGCACATGGGTACATATGTTCACTTCTGCATAGGTACACACATTTGCACCTGGATACATATAAGCACATGTGTGCACAAGCGTGTGTGCTGGCATGTATACACACACTGGCACATGGTGCATATGTGTGGACAGGCATAGGTAAACACACACTTGTAGGCACTTGTATGTATATGTGTGTGCAGATATTTGAGTGTGTGTGCATATATGGGTGAGAGGTGAAGACATAGGAAAAGGTAGAGGAGAGAGTGAAGATGAGCGTGCACGAGGGTCAAGGCCAGGCCTGTGTCCTCCGTGGGGACCACCATTACTGCTGTTATCATGCCGTGTGGGTTTGTTTTGGTTTCCAGGAGGCTGCATAATGAGCATATTGAATCCATCATTGGCTCCACACTCGGCTCGCTGCTTCCTCTAGACAGGCCTGCTAAGTATGTGGAGTCCTACTGAAATGTGCTTTCTAACATGTGGGAACCATAGCTTCTCTATAGTCTGGGCCCCATGACTCCATGCGTAGGATGGGGCCACACTCAGCTGGGTCCGTGGACACTGGGCTGAGCTTTTCCTCTCTGTCCCACGCGCTGTTTTTGTCACAAAAGTTCGTACCTTAGTTTTCACTCTTTGCTTATTCTTCCCTTGACTCTGACCACCATCCCTGATCCTGCCGACCACTCTCCCTGGCTCTGCTGAAGACCATCAGCCTCCTCCTGCTTAATGATTTTAGTTATGTTTTCTTTTGGTGGAGTTGTAACCTAGAGTTCATCTTTAAAAAACAGAGAGTAGTGTTAGATTTTATCTTTGGGACCCCAGACACTGGCATAAGGCGAGTAAAGGAGGAACCAACCAACCATTCACCGACTCACTGAGTGAAATCTTTCAGTCACACACTCACTGGAACCATTCCCACACTCACTGAGTGAGACTCCTCACACATTCACTGGGACCACTCCCATGCTTAGTGAGACCACTCACACGCTCACTAGGTGAAGGGACACCTCCAGGCTCTCTCCTAGCGTTGTTGCTTGTGGTCAGCCTGGCTCACGGCCACCACGTATAGTAAGATCAGACCTGCAGAGTTTTCAACCACAGGGACAATCCTAGGCTTTCCTGGCTGGTCCTGGCACAGTGTGAATTGCATTGCCCACCAGTTGGACTGGAGTCACCCCTCACGGGATGCAAGCATTTCACTCCTATACCTCACCCTTCACTTTCTCTTCCATCTGTATGCTGAGCAATCATCCAAGAAGTTGGAGTTTAACAGAACTTGGTTCCATGATTGGAAGAAGACTCTAACAATTTGTGGTAAGACGGTGACAGTTTGCTGAAAGCAAGGGTGACTTAATGCAATTCAATCTGGATGTAACCTTAACATCAAGGAAACAAAACCTCTTCACAACTGTACTCACAGGCAACATCGTAAAATGGAGAGAAAATGAAAGATATTGAGCATGGCATCTTAGGTGGACCCACCATCAATCCCCATGAAAGTAGCATTCTAGAAACCAAATAGCACATGGCATTTGGCATATGCGCTGCAGACGACCTCTTCAACGTGTGAGCAAGCAAATGGACCACTTTGGGGACTGCACTGCACCTGAGCCTCCCATGTTAAAGCTGGACGGTGAGTGCGGACGACTGGCAGCCTTTGTCAGGTGGTGCTCACCAAGAAAGCCGCCTCTTCCTTGCAGAGCCAGCAGAACAGCTCTGTCTTAGAAGCACAGCCAAAGTAGCTTGTTTAAGATGCAGGGCTTCCCCTCACGTGCTTTAGGTGTGTGTTCTCTGATGGACATCCTGCTTGGTAAAGTGGAGGGTCAGTGAAAGCAGATGGCCCTGGGGGAATGGATTAACACAGCACTGTGGCAAGGCCCAGGAGCAGCCGCGATTGTGCGGGTGGTACAGGACGGGGCAGGGATTTGTGCTGTTGTGCCCAGGGTCACTCAGAGTTGGAAGTGATCTGATGGCACCTAACAGCAATAACTTTTTTAAAGAGGCCTTGGAACAATTCTCTAAAAGGAACTTTAAACAATTGTTACTATTAACCTGGCTGCGTTTTTTTCTCTCCTCAGTCAAGCAGCAAAGCTTGGGGAACAGATGGCGGATTTGCATCTGTACAATCAGCAGCTTGGGGAGAAGCTGAAGAAGGAAGAAGGCACAGTGGGTATGGTCAAGTGGCACCCAGCCTTAGTGTCCCTGCCACAGAAGTCACTGAGCCATTGATGGCCCGAGAACTGGATTCTTAGAGGAGGATCTTTCTGAGGCTGATAAGCTAGGATGAGCTCAGAGAATTAATGCATGGCCCCTTATGCCCAACCCTGCCATTTTAGCAAGTGCTACCCTTGTCCCTACTGCCACTTCTGTAGCCTGGCACTGGACAAAAAGGCCGTGCAGCTCTCAGACCAGGGATATCTGCCCGCAGGTCGGAGGGCTGGTGGTGCCGAGTTCCAGCACGTGACCAAGTTTGGCTTCCACACAGTCACCTGCTGCGGCTTCATACCACAGGTATGGGAGGCCCGGCTGGGATGTTGCTACTGGGCTGGACATGCACTCCTTCAATGTGGCCAAATGGCAGTCGCCCAGAACAAGCAGGTTGCTTGCTTTCTGAAAGCCTGGAGTGTGCTGTGATGTCTGAGCTGGGAGCCTGGGGAGTAGGGGGTCCAGGCGCACTGGCTTCAGTGCAGGAAGGAGTGTGATGAGGGGGTGCCAGCAGAGGGGAGCCCGGAGAATGGGAGACTGCAGGAGCCCTGCATGGCTTTGAGGGGGGTGGGGTTCTCTGATAGCCAAACCAGGTCTAGGAAGGTCATCAGGCCTGGATGCCTGGTTCTGCCTCACTCTGGGCAACCTGCCAGCCATCAGGAGGAGCAGGTGCGGGGTTTTGTGGAGAAGTGGGGCTGTGTAGAGGTTACCTTTTCTGGATGGCTAGGTGCGTGCAGGCACCACCAGTGGAGACCTCACTAGTGAAGTGTGTGTGAGAGGATGCCCTGTGGTCTCCTGGGGCTACTCTGTCTTTAAATGCTGAGGCAACTTTACTGCAGGTTAGTGTAGAGAGCTCTAGGGTTCTGCTGCTATCCCAAGGGTGGTACGTCCTGGCAGTTTGCACCCACCAGTAGCTCCGAGGGAGAAAGATGGGTCTCTCCTGTGTGGTTCACAGGCTTGGAAACCACAGGAGGAAGGAGCAGCTCTTGGTTCAGAAACACAGCAGAGACTCTCTTTTGGTTGGTTGGTTTGTTAGTTTGTTTCCCTTGTTATGTACCATCAAATTGGATCCAACTGGCTTAGAAGGACACTGCCCCTCCTTCTCCAGTGGAGCATCTGGTGGAACTGCAGAGACTTTTACATATAGGCTAGCTTGCATTTTCTGGGCCCTAGGTAAATGGAATGGCATAGCACGTACTGTTCATCTACTCAGCATGGCTGACCGGCCAGAAGTCCAATCCCTTGTGTGGCAAGCCTCTGCCTGTGACCTCTCACCTGGCCAGGGATGCCTGGGGCCGGCCTTTGCTTTGGCACAATAGCTGCTTTGAACACTCGTGCCCAAGCCTTGGTGTCAATGCTTTCATTTCTCTTGGGTAAACCTCAAGGAAGGGTGACGGCACAAGATGGTGAGGGTCTATTTAATTTTTTTCTTAGAATTTTTTTATTTTAATGAAAGTTTACAGAGACTTTGAATTTCCATTCATTTATTGTTGCATACTTTCCTCCATGCCCACCCCTCCCCCAGTTCGCTTTTCTCTTTGAAAAGTTAAAAAAATTATTTCATTGTTATACAATCCCCCATCCTCCCCAGTCAAATCCACTATGCAGCTTTCATTCTGGACTCTTGTCATGACAATAATAGCTAATCATATATTCTCCTAAACAGTTCTCTCCCTCATCTGTTTCAATTATATTATTTATCCCCTCTTTTCTTACTTTTCCCTCAACTCCGATGTCAGTTCCGCTTTACAACAGTGGCACTATGCAGTATTTGTCCTTTTGTGATGGAGATATTTCACTCAGCATAATGTCCTCCAGGGTCACCAATTTTGTAAAATATTTCATAAATTCCTTGTTTTTTAATGCTGCATAGTATTCCATTGTGTGAATATACCAAAGCTTCTCTATTCATTTGTTGATGGGCACTTGGGTTGTTTCCAACTCTTTACTATTATAAACAAAGCCTCAATATACATGGGTGTGCAGTTCTGGTTTCTTTAGGGTATATTCCCAGTAGGGGAATTGCTGGGTCAAATGGTATTTCTATTTCCAACTTTTTGAGAAAGTGCTATACTGCCTTCCATAGTGGTTGTACCATTTTACACTTCCACCAACAGTGAATAAGGATCCCAGTTTCTCCACAACCTTACCAGCATTTGTTGTTTGCTGTTCTGTTAAATTTTGTTACTGGGGTGAGATGATATCTCATAATTGTTTTGATTTGCATCTCTCTCAGAGCTAGGGATTTTGAACACTTCTTCACGTGCTTGTTAGCCATCTGAATATCTTCTTTGGTGAAGTATCTGTTAATATACTGTGCCCATTTTTCAATTGGGTTGTTTACCTTTATCTTGTTGTGGTGCTTGAGTATTTTATAAATTCTAAGTTTAAATCTCTTTTCAGACATGTCATTGTCAAATATTTTTCCCCAGTCTGTGGCTTCCCTTTTTTACCCTGTTGGAGAAGTTTGTGGATATGCATAGAGATTTTATTCTTAGAAGGTTCTATTCTCTATTTTATCCTCTCCTGGTTGTAGGTTTATCAGGATGCTTGGAAGACTGTTTATGTTATGGATTAGGGCTTCTAGAGTTCTTCCAAGCTTTTTTCTCATGAAGTTTATAGTCCTTGGTTTTAGTCCTAGGTCCATGATCCACTTTGAGTTGGTTTTTGTGTTTGGAGTGAGGTGTAGATCTTGCTTTTTTTTACAGATATTTTCCCAGTTTGCTAATACTAGTTGTTAAAAAGGCTGTAGTTTCCCTTCTTAATTGATTTAATCTCCTTGTCAAAAATCGTTGACCATATGTAGATGGGCTTATTTCCGGATTCTCAATTCTATTACATTGATCTATGTGTCTGTCATTGTACCAGTACCATGCTGTTTAAACACCATGGCAGTGTAGTAGGATTTGAAATCAGGGAGTGAGATGCCTTCTACCTTGTTTCTCTTTTTAAAGAGTGCTTTGCTTACTCAAGGGCTCTTTCAATTCCAAATTAAATTGGAGATTGCTTTTTCCATCTCATTGAAGAATGGAATTGGTATTTGTATTGTAATTGAGTTGAACGTGTAAATTGCCTTTGGTAGAATTGTCATTTTCACAATATTGAGTCTTCCTATTGATGAGCAAGATATATTCTTCCATTTGCCAGGTCTTTTTTGTTTCTTCTGTCTTTGTTAGATTTACTCTCAAGTATTTAATCTTGTGATTAGCTATTGTGAAGTGTAGCATTGTATTCTCTGTCACTGTAAAGAAATCCAATTGATTTTTGTATGTTGATCTTGTATCCTGCCTCTATGGTGAATTGGCCAACGATGTCTAGTAGTTTTCTTGCTGAGTCTTTAGGGTTTTTTAAGTATACTATCATATCATCTTCATATAGAGACAATTTTACTTTCTCTTTGCCAATGTGAATACTTCTTATTTCCTTCTCTTATTGCTATCGCTAAAACTTCCAATACAATATTGAATAGTCTATTTCATTTTTTAAGTAGCTGCCACAGCCTTGCAAGGCAGCTGCACTGGCCTCCACCCACTCCCACCAGCTGTGTGAGGGCTGGTTCCCACAACAGCAGGTTTTCATTTCAGCCGTGCTGATGGACGTCCTTGTGCAGAGATTGCTCACTTCAGCTCCCTTGTGACTAGTAATGTAAGACAGCTTTCCCATGGCTTATTTTGCTATTTCTCTTTGGTGACGTGTTCAATTCAGTTGCTGTTTGGAGCATGGGCAGTTTGTTTTCTTGTTACTGAGTTTGGAAAGTGATTTATAGAAACATGCAGGTCTTTTATTAGCTTATAATTTGCAAGTGTTTTCTTGTATGCAGTTTTTGTGTTTTCTCCTCTTTTTATGGGCTTAATTTATGGATATTTATTTTATGAGTTCTGTTTTGGCATTGCATCAAAGATACCTTAGCCTAGCTCAAGGCCACAATGATTTTCTCCCATTTACTTCCAGAGATCTCACTTTGGTTTATGACTAATTTATATATATATTTCAGACTAAGTTAATCTTTAAGGCATGGCTTCAGGGCCCATTTACACCTGTGGTTTCCAATTGTCCCTATAGCAACAGGTGAAAGGCCCTCCTTTCCCCATGGAACTGCCTATGGTGAGAAGCAGTTGTCCAGTTCTCCTGTGGGGCAGGTTCCTGGACTCAGTCCAGTGATCTTCTCGTTTCCTTTACGGCACTATCACACCTTCTCAACTATGCATCACGTGTAGAAATCAGGATGTGAACCCTCTAACCTTATTATCTGCCTTGAATGTCTTTTCACTTTTTAAGAGTCCATTCAGCTCTGAACATGTTCCAAAGGAGTTTAGTTGAAAAAACGAAGCCCACATCATCTTTGGACACCACACTCTTCCTCCTCTGCCTCCATGTCCCTTTCCACAGGTGAGAAAGCAGTGGTGGTGGACAGGCCAGTCCTGCTGTAACCCCACCACCGGAGTGGACACTGGCCATGGCCTTTGCAAACAGGCCAGGGCAGAAAGGCTCAATCTTTACAGTGGCTATTTTAATGAGGGCATTAACCCCGTTCCCTGTATCAATGACCCCACCATCATGCAGGATGAAAGGGCAGATGGTGGCCGTGGTGTGAGGGTGCTGGACTGTCCTGAGCAGGGCCAGTCTCTGAATGAAGCCGGGTCTAATCCAGACATGGCCTTAGTTTCTTTGGAAGAACCCAGCGTCTTTGCAGCAGTAGTGGGAAGGGCATTCAGAGCTGTTTTAGCTATTCTAAACCCTTTACTGTGTGAAATTTAGAATTAGTATTTTAGTTTCTGAAGGGAAAAAGCCTGCTGGGATTGTTTGGAAGGGAATGAAATCAGTAGTTCAATTTGGGAAGAATGGAACAGACAAGAATATTGAGACTTTTCCTCTGTGAATATGGAATCGCTCTCCTTTTATCATCATCATCATCATCATCATCTTTTGAGTCAGCACCAACTTACAGCTCACCCTCCAGCGAGCTTCAGAGGCTGCACAAGGTGAGGGAGGAGATTGCCTGTCTTCTGTGTAACTGCTGGTGGTTTTGAACTGTTGGAGAAGCACTGACTTTGGAGTAGCAGCAAAGGGGAGCATCATCCCACGTGAGCTGTAGGTGTTTCTTAGATTTCTTTACAGGGTGATGAATTTCCCTTCTAGTTCTCATTTCCTAAGAGTTTTTGTTGGGACTGAATATTGGATATTGTCATATGCTTTTTCTTCTATTGAGATGAGCATATGTTTTTTTCCTTTCAGTTTGTTGACATGGTGAATTATATCTGATTGTTTTTTATTAAACCAACTGTGGTTGGTCATGTAGAAATACTGTCTTCATGTCCTTTTAGATCTTTTTTTCCTGTTTGCTGACATTTTGTTTGAATCTTCTGAGCATTTGTACTTGGAGCCTATTTGCCTGTATCTGTCTTTTTTGGTAAGTCTTTGGGTTTGACTAAGAATCATGCTGACCTCACAGAACAAGCAGGGATGTATGCTCTCTTCATGGAAGAACTTGTATGAAGCTGGAGTTTTAATTTTTTCTTTGGATGTTTGTTGTAATTTACCAGGGAATTATAAAGTGGTCATCTGGGTCTGGGGGTTCTTTGTGGGAGGGCTTTTAGCATACTCAATTTCTTTATTAGTTACAGGGATGTTCATGCCGTTTCTTTTTGGCTGAGCCTTGGTAACTTGTGCTTTTCAAGCAATCTGTCAATCTGATTTCCATTGTTGAATGTATCAGCACAAGTATGTTCCCGTCTTTCCTTACCATCCTCTTAATACGTGCTGCCTGTAGTGACGGCAGTGAACGTCCTCTCCTGGTATTGGTGATGCGTCTTCCTGTTGGATTCCTGAGCAGTTTGGCTAGGAGTTATCAGTTTTACTCCCCTTTTCAAAAACCCAGCTTTCTTCCTCCCCCCATTGCTTTTTATCTTTCATTGGTTTCTAATGAGCTATTGAGTCTTTCTTCTCCTTTCCACCCCCCCCCCTTTGGGTCTTGTCTTTAATATTGAAAGTGCACTTACCATGGACTTTCTCTTGCTGCAACATGACTAGGTTATATAGGTTAAGTCTGTTGTCTTGCTATTTGTTTCTTATTGATCTTTTTTTATCTTTGGGAGCTCAGGTGGCCTATTGGTAAGGAGCTATGCTGCCAGCCCACAGGTAGGTGGTTTGAATCCACCAGCTGCTACAAAGGAGAAGATGGGCAGTCTCCTCCAGTGTGATTTCGAGCGTCTGAAGGGTCAGCTGTGAGTCGGCTTCAACTCAACGGCTAATGACCTTTATCTTTGTTGCCTCTTTCTGACCTGCCGTCCCCTAGACTTTGTGGGTATTTCTGTAGATCTTTCCTTTGTGACTATTGGCTGGACGCACTCACTACGTTCTCACAGTCACCCTGTAGGGTGTAGACAGTTCATGTGTCTGCCAGGTGCTTGTCCTGGCTGTCAGTGGGAGTGTATCTCTTTTCTTTGCTTCCCAGGTAAATGAGTGGCTGGATGACTGGCCGACCTTCTTCAGCCGGCACCGGCTCCAAGCGCAGCTAGACCTCATTGAGAAGGACTATGCTGACCGAGAGGCACGGGAGCTCTGGTCGCGGCTGCAGGTGGGGCTGCCTTCCTGGGAGAAGGGGTGGGATTCTCACCAGCCCACCACATTCGTGTGGAGCCCTCTGGGCGACTGCAGCCACCAGAGCAGGGCAGAGTGGGCTTGAGGCAGAGCTGGCAATGCCAGGGGCATGCTTGGGCTCCAAGTATTGGCCTGATGGGGATGGAGGGGTGTGAAGGACTGCTGATGTACCTCTTACCTGTAAGCCATCAGGTGATCCATTCTCTTTCCTTATATAACATTAAGAAACAAACAAGTAGGGGAGCTCTGGTGGCCTAGTGGCAAGAAGCTGCAACTACAATCCCAGAGGTGCACAGTTCGAATCCACCAGATGCTTTGCCAGGGAAGGAGGGACAATCTCCTCCTGTACCAGTCAGATCTGATTTGACGGTACACGCACACAAAAATAAAATAAAATAAAAAAAAAAAAAAGAAACAAACAAGTGAAAACCAGATGCCATCAAGTTGAGGCCAATGCACAGAACCCCACGTGTGTTGAGAGCTGCGACCTGCAGGGCCCTCAAGCCACGGCTTTCTTGTGAGGTGCCTCTGGGTGACTTAAACCCCTAACTTTTCAGTTTCTTTATGTAAAATAAAAACCCAAACAAAACACCAAACTCACAACTGCTGAGTCTTTTGTGACTCATGACAGCCCTTCATTGGCTTTTGAGGCTGTGGATTTTACTGGGAGGAGACTATCCATTTTCCCTTTGAGGATTTGAACCACTGACGTTTCGGTTAGTGTACCAACAGGTAATACTGTGCCAACAAGCCTCCTGTATGTGAACTGGATGTAAGCCAGTGACAGCTCCAGGTCCTGAAAGGTAGCCGTCATTACAGCCTGTTACAAGCATTTGCCCTGCCTCCCCATTCCTGCTCCTCTGCCATGTCTCCACTGTTCCCCATGCTATGGACAGCGAGTGCCCTGGAGTGATTAATGTCATTGTCCTCTGAGCACAGAGGGATTTTGTGTAATTGATTAGTGGAGTGGGCAGTGAAATGACAGAGCAGAAGAGGCAGTGCTAGGTACCACGTTTGTCCGTGCACTCCAGGCCAACCAGATCCAGCCTTCTTGCTTCTCTGGGCAATGTCTTCAGAACCTGGTTTCTCTTGCCATGTTGCACTTTGCCTGCTGCCCTCCAGCTGGTCCGATTCATGAAGACCTTCTATTTGGGCTCTGGGGCTGTAAGTAGTCATGTGAGGACACTGCCCGTTTTTCTCCTTTGAAGCAGCTGGTGGCTTCGAACCGCTGACCTTTCCGCTAGTACAAGTAGTCACTACCCTGCCAAGGTTTCTTACATTAACCATGGCCGCATCGTAGAGTGAACCAGAATTAATATCCAATACTAAGTGAGAAGTTCACACCCCTCTAGAGGAGGTCCTGACTCAGGGAACTTTGTTCCTGGTTGTGTGGACTGTGACCTTGGCCTGAGGCCCACGATAATTCCTTGCGCATGATGGTATCCTAGGTAAAGATCCCGGAGTTGTTCTGTGGCTTGCAGATCGTCCCTGCCCTGCTCCATGGGGACCTGTGGTCGGGAAACGTGGCTGAGGACGAGACAGGACCTGTCATTTATGACCCGGCCTCCTTCTATGGACACTCTGAGTTTGAACTGGCCATTGCCTTGATGTTCGGGGGGTTCCCCAGAGCCTTCTTCACTGCCTACCATCGCAAGATCCCAAAGGCCCCTGGTTTCGACAGGCGGATGCAGCTGTATCAGCTGTTCAACTATCTCAACCACTGGAACCACTTTGGACGGGAGTACCGCAGCCCGTCCCTGAGCACCATGAGAATGTTGCTCAAATAGCCACCTGCTGGCCTCCATGCCCAGCCAAGGGCGTCCTGTCCTCTTTGCTTGCAGATGATGAATAAACACTGGACACTGGTGTCCCAGCAACACCTTCACTCTCCACAGGGGCAGGGGCCAGCACTGACAGGTTGCCAAAGCTCTGGCTTGAGTCTGGGTGCTTTGGAATCTGAGTGAAGAAGTGAACACTGGGGTTTGGTCAGGCAGACCTGGGCTGTTTGCACAGACTGGACTCTGCTCCTGTTTTTGGCTCACAGAATGAGAGGGCTGACTGAGGAGTCCTGAACAGTTTGAGTCCCCCCTGGGGACTCACTTGGGAGGAAGAGACACTTCTGTGGGCTCCAGGCATTTGGGATCTGCCATGGCCTGCTCTGCTTGCTCTCCATCCTCAGCTGGTTTCCTGGCGTGAGGAAGGCAGAGTGGGGTCCTGGCCCGTCATTGGGGCACAATAGGTTCACGTGGGCACCTCTGAAGCCTGGTGTACCATTCTTGTTACCCTGTCCCCGTCCCACCTCGTAAAAGCAAAGCTACTTCTGGCACGAAGGCCTTTCTGGAGAGTGTGGGGGCATGATGGTGGGCATTTCCAAGGCCCGACAAGGAAAACTGTTAGACTTCCAGGAAAGAGGATTCTTGAAACAGGTTCCTAGGAAAAGGGCCCGGTCAGCAAACCACGTCTTGGTTTCCTTGGTCACGCTGAGGTGAATCTGCTGGGGCAAGGAGGGCACCAAGAGAGGCTGACAGCCAAGAAGAGAGCACTGCCTAAGCATCCCTCCAAGGGGTGCACATGCTGACCATCCCCAGACTACCTTGCTTACAGCGCACACTGCCCAGAGGCCTGACCCTAATCACAGGCTTTGTCCCCGCCCACAGGCTCCCATATCTCCCCAAGGCCTAGACACCCCCCCACCTCTGCCGCTGTCCGGTCCCCATGCCTAAACTCCATCCCCAGGTTCTGGTCTCTCCCTCAGGCTCTGACCCCGCCCATAATAAGGAGGAAGCCTACGAAATAGACAGCACAGGCTGCCTGAGACCCCGCCCACAGAAAACTCCCCGCCCAGAAGACCCCGCCCACCGAACGCCCGCCCGCCCATAGGCCCCTCCCACCGAGCGCACACCCAGCTTAGACCCCGCCCACAAAACAGGC
>NW_006399798.1:387570-389256 GCF_000299155.1 Elephantulus edwardii | reverse complement strand
ACACACACACACACACCCCAGCCCCGGCCCCGCCCAGGAGTAGACACCGCCCCACAGAGAAGGCCTCACCCAGGAGTGGACACCGCCCACAGAGCAGGCCCCGCCCAGTACTAGACCCCACCCAGAGATCAGGCCCCGCCCAGGAGCAGACACCGCCCCACAGAGAAGGCCTCACCCAGGAGTGGACACCGCCCACAGAGCAAACCCTCCTCTCACTCAGAAGACCGGCCTCACGCGCAGGCTCAGACTCCGCCCCTCTTCCACCCTCGCTCACACCCTGATGCCCACCGACCTCAGATCCTCGCAGACTTCCCTAACTGGTTGAGACTCCGCACCAGCCGCTCCTCACTCGGGCTCCTGGCGCCCTCGCGGTCCACGCTCCGTCCTCCGCTGCACCTGGCGCTGCCCTGTTTGGGGTCCTAGCCCCGACCCCGGCTCTAGACCCGCGCTGTGTTGTTGGCAGCCGCGCGCGCGCCCCGCCCAGGCTCTGCCTTCTCCAGGCCCGGGCCCGACTGCAGCTCGCGGTCGTGAATTTTGGCGCCTGCCGCGCTCCGTCGCAGGGGCGGCGCGTGAGGTCGGAGGTCGTGGGGCGGGGCTGGCGCCGCTTCCTCCTCCGACTCCTCAGCCTCGGGCTCGCCTCGCGTTCGCCGTGGTCCTCGGTGTCCAGCGGAGCCAGGGCTGTGGGCGCAGGAGGCGGGGAGGAAGCCAGCGGGCGTGGTCGCGGCCTGCAGCCCGTGGCGCGGACGCCGAGGATGGCGCTGAGCGAGGAGCCGGCGGCCGGTGCCCCGGAGCAGCCGGGGGAGGCGGCGGGCGGCGAGTCGGACGCGCTGGCTCGCGGGAGCACCCTGGAGTCGTTCGGAGAGAGCGCGGAGACGCGCGAGCTGCTCGGCCGCCTGCGGGACGCGCACAGCGACCTGGTGGCCCGGGAGGTGGCCGTGGAGCAGTTCCGAGGTGCGGGACCCACGTGCGGCCGCTCGCGCCTGGGGTGGTCGTGGGCGGCGGGGGCGGTGGGCACCGCGGCCGGGCTGCAGCTGCCGGGGCCTGGGGGCTGGTCAGCGCGGGCACCTGGTCATAGACGGCACCCAGCCCTGGGCCGCAGCCAACCCCCTCCCAGGCCCTGGCGTGCGCCGCTCACCTAGATGTCGGTGGTTCGAATCCACTGCCCCTCGGTGGGAGGAGGCAGCCTTGTCCGTAGGGAGTCTCGGCTGGGCTGCCCTGTGAGGGTCGCACCGGCTGCACGGCGGGGCTTCGAGGGTTCAGGCATGCATCTCTGGAGGGCTGAGCAGGGTGGAGGAGTGGGGGTCAGCCGCGCCCTCGGTCCCCCCGTCAGTCCGGGTAACAACTGGGAGCTAGCTGACCTGTGGCCGGTGGGGAGGCGCTGCTGCAGGCCTGTCAGGGAAGCAGGGAGGCCCGAGGCTGGCCCTGTTTGCTGGCTATGGTCAGTGTGTGCTGGGCGGGCAGGGTATGCTGGTCATGGTCAGGGGAGTGTGCGCTGGCCATCAGGATGTGCTGGCTGTGGGCAGTGTGCGCTGGCCATAAGGGTGTGCTGGCCGTGCACAGTGTGTGCTGGCCGGGCAGCATGTGCTGGCCATGGGCAGGGTGGGCAGTATGTGCTGGCCGTGATCAGGGTGTGCAGGGCGGACAGTGTGCGCTGGCCATCAGGATGTGCTGGCTGTGGGCAGTGTG
>NW_006399798.1:317826-387275 GCF_000299155.1 Elephantulus edwardii | reverse complement strand
CACAATGTGTGCTGGCCGGGCAGCATGTGCTGGCCATGGGCAGGGTGTGCAGCGTGGGCAGGGTGGGCAGTATGTGCTGGCCGTGATCAGGGTGTACAGGGCAGGCAGCATGTGCAGGGTGGCACGGACAGCCAGCTCTCTTGAGAGCAGCTTGGGCAGCAAGGATGATGCTGTGACGTGGTTGGGCATAGCCAGTGATACTGCCTCCTTCTCATTTCTTCTTCTTCTTTCCAGTGATAATGGACAAGTACCAGGAACAGCCACACTTGTTGGACCCTCACCTTGGTAAGAGCTGTGCCTGAGGGCTCCGATTTCCATTGTTCAGTCAGGAGGAAGTGCCAGGAAAGGTCACAGTGTGTGGTACCTGCACAGTACTGGGCGTACCGTTTGCAGTGGCCTGTGCTGGTGACCTGGGCTCCAGACATCGTACTAGGCTGGGGGACAGATTTGTTGAGTGCTTGCTTACTTGCTGTTACTAGAGGAACAGGCCTTTGTAAGGTGTGTGTTTTCATCCCTTACAGAGGCACATTTTGTCTTTCTGCTAATGGTCACACAAGACCAGGTGTTTACATGGGGGACCAGCTAAGAATGGACCTCTTGGTCATCCTCGTTTCACAGCCTGAGAAGGCACTGAACCTTATCTAGGTATTTTGTGTCTGTTTTGCTTGTTTTATACTAGCTTAAAAACTTCCTTTTCTGTCAGTGGAAGTAGCATGTGCTCCTAGCAGTGACGGGTAAGGTGGGAGGTGGTAGTGAGGCAGCTTGGGGCAGAGTGCCCGAGTTCCAGGTCCATTGCTCCTGTGACGTGGAGTGATGATAGCAGGTGCCATTGAGTTGAATTTCACTCATAGCAACCTTATTAACAACACATCTGAACTCTATTCTATCCTGTACCATTTTCATCTGTGACATACTCGAGACCATTGCTGCAACCACTGTGTCAGTCCATGCCATTGAGGGTCATCTCTTTCATGGATTCTCCACATTTCCAAGGATAATGACCTTCTCCAAGAACTGACTCTTCCTATCACCCTGCCCAAAGTATGTGAGACGAAATGTCATCTTTGCCTCCATGGAGCACTCTGGTTGCACCCTAAGACATACCTGTTTGTTCTTTTGGCCATCCATGGGATATTCATTACTCTTCTCCAACACCACAGCTCAGATGCATCGATGATTTTTCTGTCATCTTCATTCATTGTCCAGCTCTCAGATACATTAGCAAGTGATTGAAAAGACCATGGCCTGGATCAGGTGCACCTCAGTCTAGTTGTTTGGAACTTCCATGGAAGAGACCCTTTTTACCTGTTTGGTCTGCTAGGAGTTAGAACTGAGTCAACAAAAATGGGTTGGTTTTGGTGGCTTGTTTGTTTTTTTAATAGTTGCCAATTTTTATTTAATACCTTACATACAGGAATAACAGATTAAAAATGAAATGCTCTTTAGGTTTTTTAATTACCCAAGAAGAAAATATTAGAAAAGACAAATACTGCATGGTGCCACTGTTGTAAAACAGGACTGATCTTGGGGTTGGGGAAGACTGAGAAAGATGGGTTCAATAATGTATACTGCATTGAAAGAGATGAGGGAGAAAACTGTTTAAGAGGGATATGTGATTAGGTATTTTTGTCATGACAGGAGTCCAGAGTGAAGACTCCATAGTGGAGTGGACCTGGGGGGAGGGATTGTAAAACAATGAAAGAATTTTTCTATTACTTTTCCAAGAGGGTAGTGTACTTGGGGGGAGAATTGGGAGGGGAGAAAAGTACAGCAATGAATGAATGGAAATCCAAAGTTTCTGTAAATTTTCGTTGAAATTAATAATAAAGATACTTGCAATGAATAAATCATTAATTGTACAGAAAAGGAAAATATTAAAAAAAGGTTAATGACATATTTGCCAAATTATTTGACTATAAGGCCAAGTTCATGAAACTTAGAATATATTGTAAGTGTTTGGGACTTGGGGTGTTGCAGATGGCATTTGAAATTAATACTCTTCTTGGAATCAAAGTAAGTAATTTGCTTTTCACTGTTTATTGATGCAACAGATTTAATGTATATTGGTAGAAATATGTCATTTGCCACATGGAGTAAAAATTGAAAACTAATACATTTAGAGACTCAAATGTAGAATTGTATAACTAATCCATATCTCAAACAGTTCCCCAGAAAGGAGCAGCCTTAGTAAAGAGAGGTCTTTTTCATCATTTTCAAAAATTCTTCCTCCCTTATTGTTCCTTTACCGTCATGCAGCCTCATCAGGCATTTCCTAACGTATTTCATCTGTTCAATTTTCTCCTAGTTCCTTAGTAACTCTCTTAATATTGCTTAGTGTTATGCTTCCTATACCGTCATCATAGCATTGGAAAACCTTTAGTATTTCTTCATTTTGATCTTTTTCACTCATTTTTGCACTCATTATGGGGAAGAAAAATCTTCAAAAGCATTGGTGCAGTTCGTTTTTTATCAATTTCAGCTGTCATTTTTTAAATTTCATCTTTCTTTGGTTCAAATCCTAAAGCTCGCATTGCAGTCTTCAATTCTTTCATATCTTTGGTTCCAGATCATCAATATCAAACAAATCAAAGGCCTCTTTAATTCCCTGTTTTTGGGTTTCATTCAATCCAATATTTGCTGCTTTCTTCCTCTATTGGTTTGAAGTTTGGTGGCTGTTGGATGCTGTGATCCCTGACACCCTGCCAGGACCCCGTGCGGCTCACCGGCTGCTCTGTCCAACCGAAATCTTCACAGTTGCTTGGTTTGGTTTTAATCTTTATGTAGGCATGTTGCCACATCTTTCTCAGTGCTGAGTTACAGGTGATTTTGAACTGTTGACCTTTCTGTAAAAGCCAAAAGCTGTAACCACTGTGCCACCAGGGCCCCTTAATTTATTGAGTTTGCATTTTGTTGTTTTCTCACAAGGGTGAATATGTTTCAATACATTTATTGTTAGCTTTCTGTTGTATTTTTTGACATTTCTGTATTATTATTTTTGTTGTTTGCTGTCAAGTCAGAACCCACTCATAATTGACCCTCGAGAGGGTTTTCAGAGGGAGTGAATCACTTGGGAGGAGACTGCCCATCCTCTTCTTGTGGGGCATTTGGTGGATTTGAACCATGTGCCTTTGGGATTGCAGTGCAGCTTCTTACCACCAGGCTATCAGAGCTCCTTTCTATTTGTATAGTCTGTTTAATGTTGCGACACCTGCTTGGTGTATATTTTTCCTCCAGAATGGATGATGAACTTGTTGTTGGACATAGTACAAGATAAGACGTCTCCACCGACCCTCGTACACCTGGCTTTTAAATTTCTCTACATCATCACTAAGGTAATATTCACATGGCCCTTTAGGGTCAATGGTTGGTCAGAAAAAAATCCTACACAGTGTTGTTTCACAGGAGGGGTGGTTCTCAAGCAAGTTGTGGGCCTCTTTCTCTTACCATTTGTGGGGATTTGAGCTCACCGATAGAGGGAATCCTTTGGCTGAAACTAGGTCTAGATATATAATAGCATGTTGCACTTGACTAGCTTGGATCGAAGTTGGCGAGAAGAGGGAGAACATGCTGGTGTGAGCCTCTCAGGAGGAAAGCAGCAGACAGGTTTCATAGGAGTAGATGTACTTCTCAAACTTGAGTGTGTTTATGAACTTCACGAGGGTCTTTTAGAATTTAGTCTCTGATTAACCAGGTCTGACATCCAGGTTTCCAGGGATGTGGGAGGGACACCAGCATTTCAGGGAGGGCTTGTGGCTCTGGGGGTGCACCTTGTAGCTGTTGGACAGTGGACAGGCCCTACCTAATAGACTGAGGTTAGAGCTCGGCACACATTGTTCTGCAGTTCAGGTAGTTGAGGGCAGGATTCCTCCCCAAGGGGCAGCATAAAATATGATGATGATATGCTAGGGAGTCTTGGAGAACTTGGGATGTGTTGAGGTTTTTTGGAGACCTGTTCCTCATGAACCTCGGATAGTTCTACAATTAGAAGCTCACTTTTCAACTAGTAACATGTATGAGCCACATGTAAGGTTGATCAGGATGAGACCTAGTTAATGAATGAAATGATTTCAGGAGCAAGAATAGCTTATTTTCGCTTTACTCTTACTGGTGGACAGTGTTTGGTGGAGCTCCCCAATTAAGCTTGGAAGCAGGAGTGGCATCCACTTCCGAAATAGCTTGCCTCTAGAAACTTTATGAACTTGGAGAAAGGATGAAAGTTATACAAGTGTTCAGGTCTTTCGTTCATAGGGTCGCTTAACAACAACAACAACTAACTGGATTATCTCACCATAATGTGAAGTCATCAACTTGATCATTGAGGCATGGTTGGTGATTTTTGAATTGTACTTCTCTTTGTTTTTTAACTGTGTAATAATTTGATTTTTTTTTTAATTTGGAAGGTCCGAGGATATAAGATATTTCTTCGTTTATTTCCTCACGAAGTAGCAGATGTACAGCCTGTTCTGGACATGCTTTCAGATCAGAATCCCAGAGATCATGAAGTGAGTGCCTGTCTCTCCTCTGACCCTCTGCATCTTTACCTCCCACTTGTCCATCTCCTCACTGACTACTTCTGTGACCTGCTTAATTTGACTTCATTTTACTTCATTTTTTCTTCCTGCCATTTCTTTATCACTCTCCCCTTTCCTTTTATTTCTTTGACTTTTTAGAATATTCCTCCTTCTGTAGGTTGCTTTGGTTCTCTTTCCCCCTTTTTAAAAGGCCATTTCTAAAGAAAAAAAATGTCTAGGTACAGTGTGGAGATAAATCTTAACTATTTAAGGTGTTTCAGATTTGGTGTAACTGTCAGGTCTTAAGACCTCCGTCTGTCTGGGACACACAGCGGGAGTGTCCCTGGGTTCAGCATAACTGAGTTCATGCTAAGATGTATCACAGTGAATCAGCAAAAGCAAAGTGGCACCTGTAGGTTCCTCCAGCAGGGGTTGTTACATTGTGGGGGAAGGGCTGTCTCCGGGAGATGTGGCACCCAGGGTTTCACAGGGGCTGGTCATGTAGCACCCTGCCTGGTCTTTCCGAGAACCTCAAACTCTGGGCCCAGGAGGGGTTATAAACCACACTGTGTGCTGTTTGTGTCTGCCAAAATGGAAACGATGCATTTAGGAAATTACGGGAGCCCTCTTGAAATCCAGGTTTCCTGGAGCTGGTCTGAGTCTAGTTCTGC
This sequence comes from Elephantulus edwardii, assembly GCF_000299155.1. NCBI lineage: Eukaryota > Metazoa > Chordata > Mammalia > Macroscelidea > Macroscelididae > Elephantulus > Elephantulus edwardii. The sequence goes on along the minus strand of NW_006399798.1, from coordinate 382,093 downwards.
TGCAGGCCTGCCTGTGGCTATGAGTGCATGGAGCACGCATGGTGTAAATTCCTTGGCCCAGTGAATCTCTGTTGCGGCCTGATCTCAGGCTCAGTGAGAATGCCCATATCCCTTGCTGTGTAAAGTAAGGACACCTTTATTGGTTGGAGCTTTGACCTGCTCTCTAGCCTTTCTGTGTTCTGTCTGCTTTAGTGCTCTCTGTGGGCAGCAGCACGTTGATGGTCCCAGGAGGTGAAGCTGCTGTGCCTACAGATTGCCAGTTTCCTCTCTTCACTTTTTTTTAGGGGCTAATTGTTATTTGTGAGGGGATTTTGGTGGTTTATTCTGTAGGAAGTTGTGCTGTTAACTCAAAGGTGGAGTGTCTGGTAGTCCAGATTCACCTGCAGGTCTGAGGGAGGAGGATAGGCATTTCCCTGTGTAATTTACAGCCTCTGAAAACCTGCTAGAGAGTCCACCGTGAGTCGGTTCTGACTCAGCTAACTTTTTTGTGAATAGTTGGCATTGTATCTTTATTTTTTATTTAATTTTGACTAAAGAAATTGTTTTGTCACATTTTGGGAGTCTTGAAGTTGGAGCAGGATGCTGCCTCGGTGGAGGTCTTTGTCTCTTTTGGCTCTAGGGGACTGTCTTTGCTCTTTCCATCCTCTGTCCCTTAGCAATCTTTCATGGCCAGCAAAGCTGAGTTCAGCTCTCATGTCTTTGTCTGTTGTGCCAGTGGGTGTGTACTGGGAGAGAAGTGGGAGCGCCAAGGCTGGTGTCCACTGGCTCTGGGTGGGCGTGTACGGAGGGCAGGGCTTGGAGGGGCCACAGGCCTGTGAGTGGGAGGTGGTGGTTCGCTGTGCTCTTTATTCAAGGATCACTCTTAGCAAGGTTTCTTACACTCACTTGTTACTTGGATTTATTTTGTCATAACTTCTTAGACTTGGGAAACTCGTTACATGCTGTTACTGTGGCTCTCCATGACCTGCCTGATTCCTTTCGACTTCTCACGCCTTGACGGGAACCTTGACACTCAGCCTGGGCCAGCACAGCTGTCCATAATGGACCGCATTCTCCAGATCGCAGAGGTAACCATGGCTGATCCAGATCATGTGCTTGCTTTTTTTGTCTTGATGATGTTGTTGCCACGGGGTTGGGACCCACTCACAGCAGGCCTTCCAGTGGATTTTCAGAGGTTGTACATGGTGTGGGAAGAGGTTGCCCATCTTTCTCCCTCAGAATAGCCGGTGAATTTGAATTGCCCACTTTTGGGTTGACGGTGCAACGCCTTACCATTAAGCCACCAGACCTCCCTTCTGTCTGATATCAGTGCTCTATTTGGCAAGCTGACCTGGATGTATTTCTGCCACTCCTGATCTTGATCTTCAGTGAAGAGAATCCTGCTTCACAGTTTATTTTGAAATTACGATAGTTCCTGCAATGTTAGGCTGAATTACCATAGCAAAATCTCAATTGCTTTTGAGATATTTCAGGTGGTCTGTGGAGCATAATAGTGGTGAGAGGTTTTGGGTCACTGAAGGAGAAACGAGAGCTCTGTTGACATTTTGTTTTTAAGATTATGTAAATTAGATAAGAATATTGCAGGAAACTTAAACTGAAAGAAAAACAAGAAAAACCATTAAATTGAAATCTCCTTAATTCTAGTGCCAAGAGATAACATTTATGCATTTTTGCGTATTTACCTTTTCCTAATGCAAATATTAAGAGCACAGATAACTTGTTGCATCAGTAAATGCTGTGTCAAAAGTTGCCTTCATATTTAGTGGCTTAGCACAACGCTTACTTGACTCTCACTGCTGAAGGTCAGGAGCCCGTGCCTGGTTAGTGTCCTCTGCGCTCATGGTCCTCTGGGCTTTTTGTCCAGGCTCAGTGACCGCAGCTCCTCCAGGGCTGCAGAACTGAGGGCCTCAGCTACTTGCTTGCTGTTGGCATGTCACCTCGCAACAAGGTAACTTACGTCATCAAAACCAACAAGAGAGAGGCTGCTAGCAGACGGGGGTCACAGTCCTAGGTGACAGTATGACACTTAGAAGTAGATCCAGATTTGATCCTAGGTGGTCTGACTGCAGAGTTGACTGATCCTCAGGGCTTGGCCCTGTGTAAAAACATGCTGTCCATTGCTCAGAGCTGCCCCACTTAAACAGACACTGACCAGTCCTCAGAGCTGCCACACTTAAACACACCCTGACCAGTCCTCAGAGCTGCCACACTTAAACACATACTGACCACTACTCAGAGCTGCCCCACTTAAACACATCCTGACCAGTTCTCAGAGCTGCCCCATGTAAACACACACTGACCACTACTCAGAGCTGCCCCACTTAAACACACTGTCTAACACTTGGTGCCACTGTGTGCAAATGCATGTCTTGATAAGCACTCCATGAGGCCTGTCCTGTGGCCAGCCTTCACCTCCTGGCACATCTCAGTGCTGAGGTCCACTGTGGGCATTCCTTTTTCAGAGTGCACTCCCAGATGGACGTTCCCTTTGTCATCTGGTCCTGTGAGGGAGCATGCTGGAGGGCTGCTCCCTTGCTCGGTGGGTGTGCGAGGACTAGGGGAACATGGCCTAGAAAAGTTTGCTGCTCTGACTCCACTGCCTTCCAGATAGCCTGTGCCCACAGAAAGGACCTTTGAAATTTAGCGTTTGGAAACCCACTAATTGAGATGAGAACTACAGACCTTTTTAGGCAGGTCTCTAATATAGCCTGACATTTGCAGAAAGATGGGGTCTTCTTCCATTTGGTGGGTGATGCCTGGTGCTTTGTGCACTAACCAGCTGGGAGGCTAATGCACTGCTGGTCCAGTGCTGGGCGGGCCTGCTGTGGGGGTGCCTATGGGATTCTGCTCTTTCTGACACCTGGTGACTGAGGTATGCATGTCTTACACGCTTCATGATGCTGAAGGCCTGTGACGTGGCTCTGGATAGAGCAGACTGTCGTTTGGGGGAGTGGAACTCTTGACAGAACCAGGAGCTTGGCCTGCTCTGGAAAGAGCTGTTAAGTGGTGGCCAGGCACCTCTTAGATCCCAGTGCTCCCGTCCTAATTTGGTTTGCATCCTGTGTGTGACACATATGTCCTTTTCCCTTGCATTTCAGTCCTATTTGGTTGTCAGTGACAAGGCCCGTGATGCAGCTGCTGTCCTCGTGTCCAAGTAAGTTCTAGTGGCCTCTATGCCATTCCAGTGAGGCTGGATTGGGCTGTAGCGGAGTTGGCCTGGGCCATGATGGGGCTGGTGCACGCTTGGCGGGCCTTGGCGGGATTGACCTGGGCTCTAGGGGGCCTGGCATGGACTCTGACGGAGCTGGCACGAGATGCGGTTTCCTAGTGCACGAGTCATCCTGTGGTGCGTACTATATGCATCCTGTCATTCCTTAGAGAGAGGACCCTGAGCAGGAAAGTGACTGCAGTGATAATGGGAGGCAGCTCAGGGAGCTGGCTTGTCTCCTGAAAGTGAACATTTTTTTTCTCTTTATTCTGATTTTAAGAAAGTTCACATAAAAGTTGGATTATTTATTTATTTATTTATTTATTCATTCATTCATTGTTGGACATTTTCCTCCCTGACCACCCCGGTTTGCTTTTTTTTTAAAAAAAAATATTCACTCACTGTTGCATAATTTCCTCCCTTACCCCCTGCCCTGCCCAGTCCACTTGCTATGCACCTCTTATTCTGGACTATTATCATACAAATAATGCTTAGTCATAAATTCCTGGGTTTTGTTTGTTTTTTTCTGTGTGCTGTCTAATCGGACCTGACTGGCACAGGAGGAGATTGCTCCTCCTTCTCCAGCAGAGCATCTGGTGGATTTGAACTGTGTGCCTTTGGGATTGCAGTGAAGCTTCTTGCCATTAGGCCACCAGAGCTCCTCATATATTCCTTTTAAGCAGTTCTTCATCTGTTCCAGTGTGGTGTTCATTATTTATTCCCTCTTTTCTTACTTTTCCCCCAACCTCCATGTCAGTCCTGTTTTATAACAGTGGCATTACGCTGTATTTGTCCTTTTGTGATTGAGATCTTTCATTCGCATAATGTCCTCCAGGGTCGCCCATGTTGTGTAATATTTTATGAGTTCCTTGTTATTCGGTGCTGTGTAGTATTCCATTGTGTGAGTATATCATACTTTTTCTGTCCATTCATTTGTTGATGGGCATTTGGGTTGTTTCCATCTCTTTGTTATTGTGAAACCCAGCAGTAAGCATGGGTGTGCATATATCTGTTTGGGTGGCATCTCTGATTAGAGTGTATTTCTATTAGTGGAATTGCTGGGTTAAATGGTATTTTTGTCTGGCTTTTTGAGAACATGCCATACCACTTGCGTAATGGTTGCAGTGTTTTATACTTCCACCCCCAGTGAATAAGGGTTCCAGTTACTCTGCAACCTCACTAGCATTTGTTGTTTTTTGCTCTGTTGAACTCTGCTATTGTTGCTGGGACGAGCTGGAGATTTTGAACATTTCTTCCTATGTTTGCCATCTGAATGTCTTCTTTGGGTGGAGTGTCTGTATCCTGTGCCCAGTTTGCAACTGGGTTGTTAACCTTTTTGTTTTTTTTCCTTGTTGTGTACCGCTGAATTGGACTGGACTGGCACGGGAGATGGCCCCTCTTTCTCCAGCGGAGCTTCTAGTGGATTAGAGCTGTGTGCTTTTGGGATTCCAGCTCAGCTTCTTGCCGCTAGTACTTCCTTGTTTACCTTTTTCTTGTTGAGGTGTTGGAGTATTCTGTAAACCTTAGAAATGAGTCCCTTATCAGAGATGTCACTACCAAATATTTTTTCCCAGTCCATGGTTTTTTTACCCTGTTGGAGTTTTTTGCCGTGCATAGGGATTTGATTCTTAGAAGGTACCACTCATTTGTTTTATTCTCTTCTTGTTGCACGTTTTCCAAGATGTTTGGAAGACTGTTCATTATTGTGGATTAGGGCTCCTAGAGTTCTTTCAGGTGTTTCTCTGATGAAGTTTCTAGTCCCTGGTTTTACGCCTAGGTCCTTGATCCACTTTTAATTGGTTTTTGTGTATGGTGTGAGGTTTGAGTCCTGCTTGAGTTTTTTACAGATAGTTTTCCAGTTTTGCCAACGCCATTTGTTAAAGAGGCTTTAATTTCCCCACTTAATTGATTTCATCTCCTTGTCAAAGATAGTTGACCATATGCAGACAAGCTGATTTCTGGGTCCTCAAGTTTTATTCCATGAATCTGTGTGTCTGTCACTGTACCACTACCAAGCTGTCTTGACCACCATAGCCGTGAGGTAGCATTTGAGATCAGGGAGTGAGGTGCCTCCTACCTTGTTTCTCTTTCTCAGGCATGCTGTTCTTGTTTTACTTTTGTGTTATTTGAGTGCTACATATGTTTGACACTTACGTTTCCTCTATATTTGTCAAAGTTCAGATTTGGATTTCAGGACCATAGAGCGCTGGCACCAAGGAAGTGGGCACCCCCTCACCCAGGGTTCCTCATTCTCAGACTGATACTTTCTCTGGGGAGGGGCTGCAGCAGAGCTCCTCTGCTTTTGACAAGGGTTTGAAATCACGTGTTAGAAAGGAAAGAAGTTTGAAGAACAAAGCCCAGGTGTCCTTTCATCTCCCAGAGATGTGACCTTTGACACTAAGGTGTGTGCGTGTATGTGTATGCGTATGGATGTGAGTTGTGCTTGTGTGCTGTTTGTATTATGTATGCATGTGACATGAATATTTATGTGGGTTGTGTATGTGCGTATATGTCATTTGTGTGTATGCCATGTTCTGTTCAGGTTTTCTGTGTGTGTACATGACAGAAGTAGCATATGTATGTATATGTTGTGTATGTACTTGTCACATTTCTGTGCATGTGATGTTCTTGTATACGTGTTGTGTGTGAGATGTTTGTATGTCATAAACTTGTATATTTTGTGTGTGCTATGTGTATGTCCTATTTGTATGCCACGTTTTGTATGACATATATGGGCGTTCCATATGTGTTTGCATATTGTATATGTGCCATTGTGTGTTTTATTTATGTTCATGCTGTGTTTGTGTATGTGTTGTACATGTTTGATATTTACATGTCATATTTGTGTGTTGTGTGCGTGCAGTATTTATGTGCATCATATTTTTGCATGTGGATTTGATATTTGTGTTTTGTGCATGTGGTATTTTTGTGCTTGTGTTTGTAGTAGTTCTGTGTGTGATGTTTGTCACATTTGTACATTATACACGTGTGCGTCATTTGTGCCCATAATTTGCATGTTTATACATGTTGCGTATATGTCAGTGTATTATGTTTGTTATGTGTTGTGCGAGAGTAATATTTGTGTGGGTGTAGTACATGATTTGTGTGAGTATAGTTCAGATTACTGAGGAACAATGATGTCAATTTGAAGAGTTAGGTGCACCTGATTCAGACTGTGGTTTTTTTCAATCACTTGCTATGCATCTGAGAGACAGACAATAAAATGACAGAGGAAAAATTGATTCCTTTGAGTTGTGATGTTAGAGAAGAATATCCCATGGACTGTCAAAACCTGAGGTAAGTCTTGGAAAAAGTGCAGCCAGAATGCTCCTTAGAGGCAATGATGGTGAAACTTTGACTCACAGATTTTGGGCATGTTGCTAGGCTAGGCTTTTCCTTGGAAGGGGATATCATGTTTGGAAAGGTGGAAGGTCAGTGAAAGAGAGGAAGACCCTCAACAAGATGTATTGACACAGTGAATGCAGCAGTGGCCTTACGTGTGTCAGGGATGATGAGGATTGCACGGGACAGGACAAGGTTCAGCTCTGTTGTTCATAGGATTACTGTGAGTCATACTTGAAGACACTTAACAACAACAGAACACAACCAGCACCCCCGTAGAAGTAGTCAAGGAGTAAGAAACATGTTGCAACAGTGTCAGTTAAAAGACTAAGGTGTGCCTAGTTAAAGCTGTAGTATTTTCAGTTGCTGCTCATGCATCTGAAAGTTAAACACTTAATAAGGAAGACTTAATGTCTTTGAATTGTAGTGTTGGAGAAGAGTATTGAATACCCCATGGACTTCCAAAAAGCAAAACGGATATGTCTTGGAAAAAGTTCAACCAGAGTGCTTTTTGGAGGGAAGCTTTTTCTCATTTAACTTTGGTCCTATTTTGTGGGGAACCAGTCCTTGGAGAGGAAGATTATGCTGGGAATGGTAGAGTCAGCGAAAGAGGAGGGGCCCTGCAGGGTGGACTGACGTGATAACTACCACAGTAGACTCGGGCATGACAGAGACTGGTGCAGGATTGGAAAAGGTTCAGCTTGTTGTTCACAGGCTGGCTGTGAGTGGTGGTTGACTTGTTGGCATCCAAAACCACCTGTACATGCTGTGTGCTACATCCACAGACGCAGGTGCATCGCCCAGTCCTGGTGTTGGAATCTTCCTGGTGTGTACGTTGTTCACGTACAGAGCACTCCACATTTGTCCCTGACAGCAGTCGTCGTGCCCGTTCTGTATCTGACTTTGTGCCCGTGTGCTGCCCCAGGATGACGTGCTAGCAGGGCAGGGTTGTAAACGTGACTGGAGCGGTAGAACCAGCAGAGTCCCCTCTCCTCCCTATTAGCCGATACTGATCTGATGGCTACTGGTGCTTTCCAGATTGGCTAAATGAAACCATCCTTGAGCTTTTCTGATTTGTGAATTAATTTTCTCACTGACAGTACTGAGGGTTTGCTAGCTTTATGATTGTGTCAGCTTTTGTGGCACATGCAACTTGTGGGGTGGGAGGGAAAGCCTGGGTGTCCTGTGATAGGTCAGAGGCTGGGGTAAAACCACAGTGCCACCTTGTGGGTGATGGGTGGGCTGCACACTTGGTTATGTTGAACACATGGTCCTAATAGGTCATGGATCGGCCTGTGGACACTGCAGTGTGGACACGGCATCCTGAAAGCTCATCACCTGTCTGTGGGCACTGCAGTGTGGACTCCATGTCCTGATGGCTCAGCATCTGCCCGTGGACACTGCTTTTTGGACACAGCATCCTGATACCTGCCTGTGGACACTGCTGTGTGGACACCACATACCACATCTTAATACTTCATTACCTGCCTGTGGACATTATATCCTTACTCCTCATCTGCCTGTGGACACAACATCCTGATACTTCATACTTCATCCCTTTCCTTTGGACACTGCACTGTGGACACCGCATCCTGATACCTGCCTATTGACTCTACAGTGTGGGCACCATGTCCTGATGCCTCATCACCAGGCTGTGGACCCTGCTGTGTGGACACTGCGTCCTGATAGCTCATGAACCTACCTGTGGACACTGTTTTCCGACAGTTCATCATTTGCTTGTGTTCTTGACAGGACCCATACATGCTTGTTGGCAGCTGGAGTTGGCTCCATTTCTCTGTACCTCATAGAACTGCTTGTGCCCTAAAACCCCTCTGCTTCAGCACCAGAGAGTGCAGAGGGCATGCCCTTCTCTGCATCTCCTTTGTTGGGTGGTGATGCGTATTCATAGTGGGTCCAGGATAACTATTTCAGAACAGCAAGGGGTAGATGTTACACGTGTTGTTTGTAGAAACACACCAGTGCAAAGTGGGCCTTTGTTCCTAGTGACCACGTTAAGTTTTAAAAATAGTGTTTTAATGGAAAGGCTAGGCATGAACAGCATGTTGCAGTTGGGAACTCAGAGCACGCAGGGACAGGGAGGATAAGGCCTGCAGCTTTGACTAAATGCTGTGTGCACTCTGACCCTTCTACTCTGTGATGTGATGTACGCTGTGACAATGTCCTTTGATGGGAACCTGCTTTAGTGTTGGGATGATTTCCTCAGGCTCGACCCCAGAGTAAGTCATGGGTCCAGTGATCACTTGCCTACGTCGCAACTCATTCTCAGCGCTCTGCTCATGGCTTATGGTGGTAGAGAGTATGTCGGTTACCTCACTCTTTGCTTCATGATTTCTGCCCATAGGTGTTCTCAGGGAACTGTGGGTTAGGCTGGGGGTTGGAATGTGAGTTGGAGAGGAGGTCAGGAAGCCCAGGTCTTGGACGGTGGATTGTTTTCTGGGAGCTGGCTGACAGTTGATCCTGGTGCGCACAGGTGTGTGTGCTGGGGAAGGGGAACAGGGAAGCCCCAGGTTCTGGTTGTGGATGTTAGTGGATGGTTCTTGGGGAGCTGGAGAGTGGGGGGATGGTGTGAGTTGGGGAAGGGGAACAGGGAGCCACAGGTTCTAGTTGTGGATGATTCTTGGGGAGCTAGGGGGCTGGGGGTAGTGGGAAGCTGGTAAGGTCTGGGAAAGGGAAGGTTGTAGATGGTGGTGGATGATTCTCTCACTGCTGTTTGTCATAGGAGCAGAGGGAGGGTGAGGTCTGTGTGTATGCCACTTAATTTTCTTTCCAGTTGGCTGGGTCTGGTTCCCAGACAGGGATGGAGATGAGGTTCTTGCAGGGTGGGGGGGCACTATATCCTGGAGAGGGGACTGTGGGCTCCTTGGAGGTGGAGTGAGGTGAACATGGCCATGACTCCTGGACCCTGAGAGGCACTGAAGGGGCAGTTAGCCTGGGTGTGTGGTCTTGTAGTGTTCCTCTCTCTGGGTTGGCACCAGGGCTGTGGTCAGTTCTGTGAGAGGAACTTGTGTAAGTGTCCCTGCTGGTCCAGGGACTGCAGCTGGACTCGGGCTGACACGTGTCTGGCACCTGAAGCATTCTTCGTTGGCAGGTTCATCACCCGTCAGGATGTTAAGCAGAAGAAGATGACTGGCTTCCTGGACTGGACCCTTCGCACTCTGACCCAGTCTTCTTTCCAGACCATCGAGGGGACTATTGCTGTGGATGGAGCACTGCAGGCTCTGGTGAGGCATTTCATGGCTGTGGAGACTGTCACGTGGTGGGGAGGGTGGTCATTGGGGAACTGTCCTGTGGATAAAAGGTGCTGACCCTGTGAGGAGGGTGGTCAGTGGTGGATGTTACATGGATGAGGGCTGCAGGCCCTGAGGAATGGTTTTGGATACTTGGGCCTCTGTGTGCTGTCAGTTCCATCTGCACTCTGTTGGGACCTGTGGGGATGATTTGCCCCACTGTGGTTGCACTTCTCTGGCAGTTGGGGGGAGGTGTAGCTGAGTTGAGACCTGTGATTCCCCGGCCCCAGGCTGGTACTTTGCGTCTCGTCACCAGAGGGCAGCAGAGCCTTCCCCCTCAGAGCAGGTATGTCCTCTCCATGGGGGTGTGGCTTCTTGGTTATGAAGGCTGTTGAGGGTGAGTTGACCTGGTCGTTGATGGGTGTTGGCTAGGATCTGTGGGGACCTCTACCGAGTGCTCTGGTAGCGCTGTGTGCCCAGCTGCACCCCTCCCGGGTCATCTGTGATGACTGCTATTCCTGGTGGAACTCACAGTGAGCATGTGCACCAGAGCAAAGCCTTCAGGGACTGTCCTGTGACAGTGACACATGCTCATTGCCAGCAGGGAGACCACAGTTCTGTTTAAGCTGAGTGGCTGGGAGCGGGGATCCCTTTCCTTCTGCCCCCAGCCTGGTCAGCCTGGCTGTTGTCTGTGCACTTCTTGGAGGCACCTAGACTTGCTTTGCAGGCAGTTTTCCCCAAGAGGCCTAGATTGGCGCTGACCCGCAGTCCATGGGGTGATAGTGTGACAGTGCTGACTCTGTCAGGGACACAAGCCCCCCCATCTGTTATTTGAAGGTGCACCCCCTGAGGGACACAGGAGCCCCCCTGTCTGTTATGTGGAGGTACACCCTCTGAGGGACACAGGCCCTTCATCTGTTATGTGAAGGTGCCCCTGTCTCAAGTGTGGAAATACCTCTGTGGGGTGCAGTACCGCCCCTGCCCAGGGTGTGGCAGTGGCTCTCCTTCCGCTGAACATGCACTGTGACTCAACATGTCACCTGCCTCCAGACTGTCCTCTTTGGCTCTGCAGTTCCTGACCAGGTGTGGGATGCTCTGTGGAAAGTAGGGCAGATGGTGTGGGAGGTGTGCTAATGTCAAGCCAGACCTCCTTGGGGTGTTTCTGTGATGTGGGGGCTGCCCATCTGTGGGAGAGTCTAGGTTATTTAACTTGGTGTTTGAAGCCTCCACACACAGCTATTTCAGGAAAGATTGGCTTTTCTGTTCTCTTTGTGGGAGGTAAACAAGGCCTTCCGGTGGCCTGTGTCGTTTGGCAAAATTTCAGGTCTGCTGAATTTGGCCAATTACAATGAGAGTTGCATCACAGAAAACTTCTTGGTCCGCAGATGATAGAAAAGTGAACTGCTTCTATACTGTTTGATTCACTGAATTCCAGAGGCAGAAGAAGGGACTGTGGACCGTGACCATTTGGTGTGACTTCAGCTTCCTCATTCTCTCCTTCCCCAGTGTAGAGAGGCATGCGAGGGGCAGCATGGAGCACAGCTTGCAGCCAGGTGAAGTCTTAGAGAGAGTGCTCTCTCAGCGGACTTCAGTCAGCCAGGGCTGGGGGAGGTGGAGGAGTAGAGAAGTATGGGAGTCCCTCCCAGAAGCCCACACACTTGAAGTACCACTCCAGGGAGGGTCTAGACCTGCCCTCAGTAAGGGCGGACACTCGTCTGACACCAAGCACAGTGAGGCTCATGCTGTGGAGTGGCCCCTGCGGTCCCAAAGGCACCACCCATCTAGCTCTGGTGAAGCAGTGGTCAGCGGGCTTGGTTGGGCACCCCTCCTCAGTCCTGATGAAACATTGGTCATTGGGCATGATCGGGCACCCCTCCTCTGTCCTGTTGAAGCAGTGGTCAGCGGGCATGCACCCTCTTCTGTCTCTCTCTGTTGAAGCAGTGGTCAGTGGGCATTGTCGGGCATCCCTCCTCTCAGTGTTGCAGTGGGCAAGGTTGGACACTGCTCCTCTCTCAATCTGGTATAGCAGTAATTAGCTGGCAGTGTTTGGCACCCCTCCTTTCTCTCTTTGTACTAGTGGTCAGTGGATGGGATTGGCTACCCCTCTTCCCTTTCTTTAGTGTAGCAATGGTCAGCGGGCAAGATTGGGCACCCCTCCTTTCTCTGGTGTAGCAGTGGTCAGCATATGGGATCAGGCACCACTCCTCTCTTTAGTGTAACAGTGGTCAGCGGACAGGGCTGGGCACCCCTCCTCTCTCTGGCAGAAAACTGGCTGGTGGGCCGGGCACCCACACTCCTGCAGGCTGGGCTGTGGCTGCCCAGCAAGCGCATTTCACCACCAGCTTGTCAGACCTGAATGGCAGAGGCGGTGCCCGCTGCGTGATGAAACTCGCAGGTGCGTTGTGCTCAGGATTCCGGCTGCTTCCTTTGATGCACTTGGCTTTGTTTCATCCACCTGCTCATTAGTGTGGGCTGGGCGAAACAGGTGAGCTCTCAACAGGCAGCATCGAAACCGGGATTTGGTTTAACTTCCCTGGAAGCTCTGCCCTGCCTTGCGCGTTGACGGTCCTGCAGCTGGCTGACAGGTGGGCCGTGGGGAGAGGGCTCCCAGTGTGCCGACTCCCCCGGTGTGCTGGCTCCCTGCACAGCCCCTCTCCAGCTTGAACCTCAGGCTGGTGTCATGATTTGTGCCAACTGAGCACTGTTAGGAGAGACAGCCTTGTAGAGACAAGTCGCAGTCCCCGAGAGCCCACTCTCTCTGCCCCATGAAGGTGCTTGGGGAACCGTTCACTGTTGAGATGGGTGACTGCGCATAGCCATAGCTGGGATAACGTATATGATGCCCTCCTGGTCACCATCTGTGAGTTGCAGCCCCTTGAAGATGAACATTGTTGTATTTCTAAATTTCAATAGACACCTCATTAAAGGAGAAATCAGCTACAGACAGTAGAGGGACTCCAGTTCCCTGAGCTGCCTTTGTAAGCACCTGCTTGTTGCTGATAGTTTCAGACAGGAAGGAGGCACAGGGCCCAGTGTGCATGACTCCGAGTAAACTGCCCTCACATTGGGGTGTTTGCGGAAACCTGCCTGAGGCTGCAGACACTGCTGCTCCGCCTCTGTGGCCCTGAGCTCCTGTGGGCGACAGCAGGCTGGCCTGCGGCACCTTTAGCAACTCTGTCTCCACCTCTGACCCCGAGGCACAGGTGAGGCCTTGCTCTGGCTCCCCTCTAGAAGGGAAATGAGCTTCCTTACCTCACCAGGGTGGTGTGGAGGGCAATTAGTGTGTGACGCCCTTTAAAGATGAAACACTCTTCCCCAGCCTCTGGCCTTTGCTTTTCCTAGATGCGTGGAGCGTCAGGCTACCCACGCCTTCTTTGGCCAAAGAACTGACCTGGGAAGGCTTTGTGGATAGCAGATGTGTGTGGGAACACCGGGACCCTGACACATTGCGAGTGTCTGCAGGGTGCTCCTATGCTCTGGTAGTACCTGTGCTGTCAGGGGCTCAGCCTGGGACACTCTGATCTCCTCGTTGAAGCAGACGTGAAAGTTCACCCTTGTGCTGTCTTCATTCTCGCCAGTGTTTTCCGTGGCGGGCGGCACTGTGGCATGCTGAAGCTTGTGGACACACCCACCATTCCACTCGGGCTGGCTCTTTGACCTGCTGACAGTCACATACCTGCTCTACAGGTGTGTTCCAGCAGGTAGCATACACATGGGGTCTGCACTGGACGTGGTTGACCTCTGTTCTCATGTTCTTAGCACTGGGGGAGGTGAGCAGCAGTTGTCGTGAGTGCTTGGTGGCCATGGGGCTGGTTACTGCGTTGGGCCAGAGCAGAAGGGGGCCATGGCCTCCACTGTAGTATAGAAGAATGCCACCCATACAGCCCCACCCTCTGTGTACCCCATCTTCTTAATCCCTCAGGCTCTGCATCGCCCCTCTCCTCCACAGGGCCCCTCCTCACAGCCCCACCCACACCTTCACATGTCTTCTTCTCATGTCCCCCCAGGCTCATGAGTGGCTCACATTCCCCACTCCCACAGTCCATCACCCTCTCTGCACCCCTTTTATATGGTCCTCTAGCCTCTGCGTAGCCCAAACTCAGACGATCCCTCCCCTCCACATGTCCCTTCCACATCCCCTCCCACTTGTGCATGGCCCCATACTGACACGGCCCCCACCGACGCTACTCCCCTCACATGGCTCCCACTTGCACAGCCCCTCATCCTCTGCGTGCTCTCTCCTCATGGCCCCAGCCTCTGCATGGCACTCCCTAATTAAATAGTCCCTCACTGTTCACATGCCACCTGTTCACCATCCCCCAACCTCCACATGACCCCCACTCACACCCCCTCACTCCTCACTGTCTGTGTGCCCTCTCCTCATGGCTTCCCCTCCTCTCTGAGACCCTACACATACCCTAAACGCTTACCACTCATGCCTTCTCACCCTCCAATATTCCTTCAGGATTCCATACCCTCTGTTTACCTCCATACGACCACCACTTACATAACCTCTCTTCTTCCTCATGACCCCATACCCTGTGCATATGTCCACATGACCCTCACTTAAATGACCCCTCATTTCCACCTGCCCCTTCTCATAACCCCATACCTTCTTCATATCTCCACATCACCCCAATTTACAGGATCCCTCACCCTCTTGCCCCTTCACCCTTCATATGCCCCCTCCCTCCCGTCTCTGCAGACCTCCACATGACTCCCACTCCCCCTCCCCCTTCCCCTTATCCTTTCCTCTTGATGACCTCATACCCTCCTGCGTCCCTCCACAGGATCTCACATACATGTTCCCTGACTCTCCACATACCCTCTGCTCATATGCCCTCTCTTCCCTCAACTGTTCCCTCCTGATCCCATGATCCCATGCCCTCTGCATCCCTCCACACGATTTCTACATACATGTCCCTTCCTGATCCCATGCCCTCTGCATCCCTCCACATGATCCCCACTTGTCCTCCTCCCACTGACATAGCTCAGCACTCTGCACAACCCTCCTTGGTTCTCCATCCCACATAGTCCACTTCCATGGCCTCATCCTCCACACGTCCCCTCCTCCCAGCCCTCCGTGCTCTAGTCCCTGGCCATTGGAAACTGATGGCTGGACTTTGGGTAGCCCACTTGTTTCCTTGTGCCTCAGCCGTTGGTGGAGCAGCTCTTGTCCTCAGGAGGTTCCACCTGCATTTCTTCATGCTCCCTGTCTGCCTATTCACTTCTGTTGTGTAGTGTCAAGTCAGAACCCACCTGTAGCTGACCCTCCAGCAGGCGCTTTTAGAGACAGTAAATCACACGGGAATTGACTGCTCATTTTTCTCTTGGAGCAGCTGGTGAATTAAAAATCACATACCTTTGCATTGGTAGTACAGTTTCTTACCCCTAAGATACCAGAGCTCCCTGTCTGCTTCTAGTGTGCTGTTACTCCTTGGGGAAGTGAAAGGGCTCTCTTAGACATCACAGTTTTAAAACAGAAATGTGTGTTAGGTTGTTTCACTATCCTGGAATTGAGTCACGTGGTGGGCAGATCTTTCATCTGGCTCACGGTAGTCCCCTCATAATGCTGGCACCCCCTATACCAGGGTTACCCCCTCACCCCACTGGAGCCAGTCCCTCTCTAGGACCCTCAGGCCCATCCTCTTGGTGGGCGTGTATTGGTCATTTCTGTGTGTCTGCTTGGCCCACCTCCTTCCTGTGCTGCTGGTCTTGTTCTGTCCACTTCTGTCTGGGCTGTTGGTCACTTTCTGTGTCTTGCTTTGGTAGGTGGCATGTTCCTAGGGAGCTTTGTGGCCCTACAGCCCTGGCTTTGCTGAGCCTGTTAGGAGGTGCTCTCGGCACTGGGCCCGGCTGAGCAAGCACTGAGGGGGCCTTGCTACTCTGTGGTTGTGAGAGGAGGACTTCTTGAGCGATCACAAGCCAGTGCTGATGTGGCTTTGGCCCTGTTCCCTGGTCTGATCTACGAGCGACCCCCTCTGGGGTGCTGCTTTGAGTGGGCTTATTAGAGACCTTTCTCCCAGGCCAAGTGGGGCTGCTTGTCTGGCCCTCTTGGTACAGTGCCTTCAGGGAGTCTCAAACCAGCACCTCCTGCTCAGCTGGCACCTCGCCTGCAGCCTGCCTATGATTAAGGCTGGAGAAGAGGTACCTGGGAGGTGGCCGCTGGCATGTCAGGCAGTTAGCCCGATCGAGGCCAGCTGACAAGCATGGTGTATCAGGGCCAAGATACCATCCTGTTTGTGCCTTGTCCTGGGTTGTTTTCTAAAACAGCAGCAGACCTCACTGTGCGTAGGTCTCCTTCATTCGAAAGCGACATAGTTGCTTCTCATTGTTCTCAGTAGGGTCATGTCTTTTGCTTCCACGAATAGCAGGTGCGTGTCGCTTTTCATGGCCTGGCTGCTGTCCTTCGAGACCAGTGCCACCTCCCTGCTTAGCCCTGCTGCCCAGGGTGGGGCCAGTGCTTTCTTGAGAAACAAACCCTCAGTCCTCATCTTTGCCCTTCGTTCCCTCTAAAGTCTAGCACGGGGGAGTGAGAATATATGGGCATGCTCTCTGGGCTGTAGCTTTGTTGCTCATTGCTGGTCTCACTGGAATTATCACACACATAGTTTCACTGTTGGGGTGAAAACTGCCCTTGCAGGGGGTGGTACGAAAAACTCAGTACTCATAAAACGCAGGTGTCAGTTCCACTCAGCCAAGATGTAGCTGTAGCCTGGCTTAGTGCCCCTCTCTGCTCTGTGGGTGGGGTTGCCCTGAGCCAAGCAGGAGCTCCTAGCTGGGGTTGGTCATGTGGCCCCAGGACTAGTGTGGCTATAAGGTCAGTGCTGGCATACCAAAAAGGGGTGCATTTTTTCCTGGCTGGACTGGCACTCTTGCTGTGTCTCTCAGGTTTTCACCTCTAAAGACGACGTACCCGTGAGGACCTCATCCCAAGAGCTGGGATTGAGTTGTGGGCAGCAGTGATTGGATAAAAAGATGGTGCCACTCTGCCAAGGGATTTGAACTGGCCACTCCGTTGGAGAAGTCCACACCCAGGTGGCACATGTAGTGACCACCTGAGCATGTGTGAGGCCACACGATAGCTGTTGGCCCTCTGAGAGTCCCTTTGGCCTGGCTACTGATTCTGGGTGGAGTATTTGCTGGCCTGCCAATTCTGTATTCACAGGGTACACATCACAGCCCAGGCCTCTTTACGCAGCCTGGTCAGGGGCCAAGGTTGGCTCTGGTGGCAGTCACTTGACCCTACCCGTTATGCACTGCTCTTAATCACTGGTCCAATGCTGTTTTTCTGGAGGAGAAGATTGTGGTCAGTGGTTGCTCGTTTCTGAGCTGTAGGATGCGCAGACAGAGGGGCTGGGGGACACTGTGCTCTCCTGGCCAGCAGATCTCTTCCTTGATATGAGTATGGTAGATGGTCTGTGTGCAGGGCTGTGGACCCTGAAGTGCTTGCTGGTGGGGAGGTGGCTGGTGCTGGCGTCCTGCTTTGTGAAGTCCTGTGGCCTGTGACTCTCATTAAGTCCCACCTTTTTGCACACGGGACCTTAAGGAGCCATGGACTCCCTCGATCCTCAGAGGCTCTTCTAGCTGCCTAGTGCTGACCGTGTCACCTCAAGATTTCCTTGTATTCTTTTGTGATTTGGTGATGAATAACATTTTCTATAACGTGTAGTAAATTGTTGTGATAACTTTAAAGTACTAAAAATTCTTTAAAAAGACTTTTCTCTTTTCAGGCGCAGATATTTAAGCATGGAACACGTGAAGACTGTTTACCCTATGGTGAGAGAGCCTGTTTATGCTATGGCTTGTCTTTGTGTGACCAGGTGCCTCCTTGATGTCTCTCATTCTTGGCCCATCTGACACCATTGTCGCTCCTTGTGTGTGTGTGTGTGTGTATCAGTGATTACACTTTGAGTAAAAT
This sequence comes from Elephantulus edwardii, assembly GCF_000299155.1. Lineage (NCBI taxonomy): Eukaryota > Metazoa > Chordata > Mammalia > Macroscelidea > Macroscelididae > Elephantulus > Elephantulus edwardii. Next base: position 364,374 of record NW_006399798.1, on the reverse strand, counting down.
CTCTGACTGTCAAGAATTGAGGCAGGTGGTGAGGGGCTCACTCAAGAGGCCACATCATGACGCTGTACCCTGACTCTGTGTTCTCTATGTTTGCTTTTGGGGAATTTCATGGGGGGAGATGACTGAGGTCACCCTGTTCCCTCATCGTGGTCTCAGGAATACTGTCCACTTTGGAGTGGGGCCACAGGGTGGCTTCCGTCTTTGAGCTTTCAATGGACCCCGGTTGACAAGAGTGGCCAAGTGCAGCATCTTCCCACTGGTGCCTAGGGGCCTTCCTAGCACTCTCTGCTATAGGGCTGAGTGTTCAGTGCTAGAATCCTCCTTTCTTTTAAATCTTGACTATGGGAATTTGAGGCACATTTAAAGAAAGAGAGATTGGTATGATAAGAGGTTAAATCACAGTCAATCCTGCTCTGTTCTGCGTCCCCTACCCGAGGCTCCACCAGGCAACACTTTGTGGGGAAAGGAGTGTTTGTGTGAGTGAATATACTGGATGGTGTGATGTCCCTAGGCCACAGTGGGTGGTGTGTGTGCTCCCAGGCCACATAGCCAGGTGGTGTGTGAGTGTACCCCAGGCCTCACTGGGTGGTATGTGTCCCCCCACACTGTCCATTGGGGGTTGTGTGTCCTTCAGACCACATTGGGAGGTATTTGTGTCCCTACACTGCCTAGTGGGGGAGGGATGTGTGTCCCTACACTGCCTGGTGGGGGAGGGATATGTCCCCTAGGCCATACTGGACGGTGAGTGTGTCCCCACACTGTCTGGGGGTGTCTCCCAGACCACACTGGGCAGTGTGTGTGTCCCCACACTGTTCAGGGGATGTCCCCCAGGCCACATTGGGTGGTTTGTGTGTCCCCACACTGTCCGGGGGTGTCCCCCAGACCACACTGGGCAGTGTGTGTGTCCCCACGCTCAGGTATGTTGTGCCTTGCTGTAGTTGTTCCTTGGCCCCATTACTAACAATGGACAGACCTGTCCCTAGGCTCGTCTTGCCACTCGTATCTTTCTCTGGGGCGTGAGCTGCTCTCTCACCCAGTGCTCCTCTCCTGGGTACTCCACCTACACACAAGCTGCTGTCAGGGACCCTGGCTGTCAGTCGTGCACAGTGCCCCAGTGAGGTGTGCCCATGCATGTGGACAAGGCAGGGACAGCCTTGTGAGATCTTCCCACTAAAACGACTACCTTGCTGTCCTTTCAGCCCCCACCGTTCTCCAGTACCTCAGCAGTTGCAGACTCTCTGATTGCAACCAAACCCTCCTCCGGAAACTTGGGGTGAAGCTCGCCCAGCGGCTAGGCTTGACCTTCCTGAAACCCAGGGTGGCTAAGTGGAGGTGAGTCAGGTGTGCTTCAGTGTCTCTGGCTCAGTCACTGTGACTCCTTTATTTCAGTGACAACAGCAGCATCTGAGGGTTATGAAGTGTGTCTTAATGTCCTTTTTTTCCTAGAGACCTTTCTGGTTCTGGAAGGAGCCATCTTTGGGTTAGAGTCTGAATGTTCACCTTTCAGGAAGAGTTACTCTAGTTGGAGGGATGAGTCCTCATGTCCTCACATGGCTGTCCATCTCCATGGGCGAGGAGCCTACAGCTCACATGCACACTGGCCTCTGGCTCTCTGTTTTCTTTGCTGCCACTCCCTTTATCCCTCATCTTCACAGAGAGCTCAGATCTACAGCAAACACTGCACCCTCTCATCCTGGGTCCTTTTCCTGTCAGCTCAGTCTAAGCCTCTCAGGGTGGCAGAACTGACCAGTGCCCATGTTCGTGGTCTACCATCTTATCTGCGTGGCTGTACTCACAGGTGCTGTTTACCTTCTTTACATTATCAGCTAGCTGTCCAGTCCCCCTGCTGGGCCACGAGCTCCTGCTTATTGGCACTGTCCTGCCAGCCACTGGGGAGAGTATAGAGACCAGGGCTTATAGGCATGTTCTCTTGGTCAGTGAACACAAACGCTCCTCTTCTGTCTTTGGACAGTTTAACTCTTGTGCCCTTAGACGGGCTGTGTACTTTTTCTCCTTGGAAGTCCGTGGGTTGGTATCTTTCAGAATTGTCCAAATATTGCTGTGTCCCAGACCATCTCTCTACCTTTGGAGCTCTACATAGAAGCACTCTTTCCTTCGTAGGTGGGGAAAATGAGGCACAGAGAGGTCCAGGACCTGTGCAGCATCTTATGGCAGTGGGGACTCAGAGCTGCGTTGAGCCCCCTTGTGTTGCACCAGGAGTGTGGCTGTTCTTGGTCCACATCCTGGGAGAGTTGCTGCTGGCCTCCACTTGACAGGGTGGGTGGTGGAGCACCAGGTGGCCAGGGCAGGGAGAGCCATGGGGCTGGCCTGGCGGGCATGAGCTGGCGTGGCCTGGGGTTCCTGTCTGCGAGGTGGGGTGTATGGAGATACTGAGGGAGGGAATACTCTGAGCTTTCTCTTGTGTACGTACTCCTCCATTGGGGTTTGGGACTGCAGGCCCCATTGTAGTTCTTTGTTAAACTTTTAAAAAAACCGTACTTTTCCCCGGTGTGTCACCCCCGACTGGCAGTGAATGTGGGCTTCACTCCTCCCAACCTTGCCGGCACCTGTTGTCTTCTGCTTTCTTGGTCACAGCTGTCCTGGGGAGGGTCAAGTGTGATCTCATTGCATCTCTCATGGCTAGCGGGTAGCCTTAGGTGGCCAAGACTGGATGACCAGCAGCAAGACTGGCGATTCCAGCTCATCCAGCACCCAGAAGCTCCTTGGAAGATAGGTCGGAGGCGTCCTTCCAGAAGGTCCTGGCCTTGAGCTCCTGTGTGGAGCGTTTCTCTCACTCGCTGGCCGCTGGGAGTGAGCACCGTGGCATTGACGTTTGGTGTTGAGGGAGCTTCATGTGCTTGGCCATGTGCTGATCTTCTCTGATGAACGGCCTGTCCAAGCCTGTTGTTCCTTTTGTTGGTCAGTGGCAGCAGTTTCTATATAGTGGGGAAAACGGACCTGATAGATGGTTTCTGCAAAGGTCCCTCGTCTGTGGGTTCTTTCTGTGCTGTTGTCGGGGTTGTGTTTTCAGCCACACTGTGAGCACGCGTGGAAGCTCCTTGTGTTCTGTGCAGGTATCAGCGTGGTAGCCGCTCTCTGGCTGCCAATCTCTCCAGTCAGAAGCAGCGTGAGCAGACGCCCCACTCCGGGACCCCAGACAGAGAGGAAGACTATGACGTGCCGGAGGAGGTGGAGAGTGTGATCGGTGCGTGGACCAGCCCCCTCGTTAGGCATCCTGTTCCTCTCAGCTCCTCCAAGCAGCATCCAGTGCTCAGCGAGAGCATCACGTCCACCCTCCCTGTCTCCTGCCCCTGCTCCAGCTGAAGATTTGGAGAGTTGGTAGACATTCCTGAGATGAGAATGACAGGTTGGTGTCTGAGTACTGGGCAGATGTAGACTTACCTCTAGTGCTGGTCTTTCTTCTGTCCCTGCAGAGCAGCTGCTGGCTGGTCTGAAGGACAAGGACACAGTCGTGCGGTGGTCAGCAGCCAAAGGGTACGTGCTGCTGTAATCAGATCTGGTTTTCATTTCCAATGTCCCTTTCATGATTGCAATTCCTTGCTGTACCCTGCTCTTTATCCACAGACAGTTGTATGTCTGTCCTCATTCTTACCCCACTGCCCTCGTTTCTTGTCACCTCACTAACCCCACCTTTGTCATCCGCTGCCCCCTCCCTTGTCACCCTGCTGCCCCCACCCTCGTCACCTCGCTGGCTCCACCCTTGTCACCCTGCTGCCCCGACCCTCACCACCCCTCATCACCCCACTGCCCCCACTCTCATCAGCCCACTGCTCCCACTGTTATCACCCCACTGCCCTCCACAGATGGATGTAAAGCCTTCCTTTCTGATGGAGCCACCAAGGAGTGTTGAGTGTAGAGCATTGAGGGCAGCAGGTGTGGGTGGGTGGGAGTTAGAGGATATGAGCATGGTGTCTTCAGGTGCCATCATGGGGTCCGCAGGTCTCAGACCAGTTTGTAAAGTGAGCTGCTGCTGTGATGTTGTTGCGGACCAGGCACAGCCCATGGCATGCACGCCCACTCACTTGGGGACAGAATTGTTCTCCTTGGGGCCTTCTGCCCCCATGTATTTGAATCTGCTGTTGAGTATGATGTGTAAGAGGCTTATATCCACCCCTGCCCCAAGAGAGCAGTGTTTACTAGGCAGGCCTGGGACAGCATGTTTGCACTGATGGGCCTGGATGACGTGCTCTCTTCTCTCAGCATTGGCAGAATAGCTGGGCGGCTTCCCCAGGACCTGGCGGACGACGTGGTGGGCTCTGCACTTGACTGTTTCAGGTATGCAACATTATCTAATTGAAGCCTCAAGTTTACTTCCTCAGAGCTCAAAAAAGTGTTTGTGGTTTTTGGTTTTTTTGTCTCGAACTTGAAAACTCTAGTTATTTCTTTTTTTAATTGAGAATTTAATGAAAGTTTATAAAGAATTTGGATTTCCATTCATTCATTGTTGCACATTTTCCTCCCTTCTCCCCCCACCCCCTGCTCGCTCTTTTCTTTGGGGAAAAAAGTTCTTTCATTGTTATATAGCCCCCCCCTATCCCGGACCACTTTACTATGCAGCTCTTATTCTGGACTCTTGTCATGCCAGTAATACCTAATCATATATTCCTTTTATACAGTTCTCTCCTCGCCTGTTTCAAATCCGTGTACATTATTTATCCCCTTTTTTCTTAGCTTTCCCCCAACCCCCATGTCAGTCCTGTTATATAACAGTGGTGTTATGCAGTATTTGTCTTTTTTGTGACTGAGATATTTCACTTAGTATAATATCCTCCATGGTCACCTATTTTGTATATTTCATGAGTTCTTTGTTTTTCAGTGCTGCATAATATTCCATTGTGTGAATATACCACAGCTTCTCCAGCCATTTGTTTGTTGATGGGAACTTGGGTTGTTTACAACTCTTTGTTATTGTGAACAAAGCTGTAATAAACATTGGGTGTGCATATATCTGCTTGAGTGGCAGAGTGGAATTGCTGGGTCAAATGGTATTTCTGTTTTCAGCTTTTTGAGAAAGCACCGTATTGCCTTCCATAGTGGTTGCAAGAAAACTCTAGTTGTTTCTTAAAAGCTTTTTCATCAGCCAAAATATGTAATTTGTGAAGACCTTAAGGAAAGAGAGGATTAAGTTTTGAACTTGTGTGGATATCCATCCTTAGGGAACTTATGGGGAGATCCAGATCTGTACCATCCAAGACAGTGCTCTTCAGTGATGGAATATTGTAGATCTGTGCTGTCCAAGAGTGTTCCTAGTAGACCCATACTATCCAAGGGAGAACCCCGCAATTATGGAGTGTTTTAGACCTGGGCCACCACCAGGAGAGTGGGCCACTGTGGTAGACTGTTCTGGACCTATGCTGTCTGAAGGAGTGCTCTGTGGTGATAGAGTTCTAGGCCTGTGCTATCCAGGAGTGCTGTGCAGTGATGGATTGTTCTAACCCAGTGCAATACAAAGGAACACTCCATAGCAGTGAAACGTTCTATACCTGGGTCCTCTAAGAGACTGCTCTGCAGTGAAAGAATATTCTAGATCCGTGCTGTTCCAGGCTAGCCATATGTGGCTCTCAGGCCCTTAAAATGATAACATTGTGATAGGACTGAACTTCAGCTTTTAGTTAATTCCACTGAACTAAGTAAAAAGATGCATGCCTCTGTCTAATAGCCTTTTGGAGAATTTGGAGTTGTCTGGCGGCTCAGGTCCTGAGATGGGGTGGGCTGACAGATTTTAGATAAATGAAGGATGGTCCCATAAACTGTTACGCTTCCAGGAATGTGACTGGCTAGCTCACCTCCGACCAAGATTATAGTATCTGCTGTGGAGGCTACTTCTTGTTATGGAATAGACATCTGTGGATGGCACTCAGCGTGTTAGACCACTGGCATTGTGACCTTTGCTAGGAGGTGTGGGTGATAGTGGGTGTTGTTGGCAGCCTGGCACTGTGGCCTTGTCTAGGATGTTTGGATGGCATTTGATAATAGGACACATGGCCCTGTGGCCCTCTTTTTTTTTTTCCTGCTTGGGTAGCGATTATGGTTTCCTTGTTTTTTATTAATTTTAATGAAAGTTTACAGAGACTTAGGGTTTCCAGTCATTCATTGTTGCACTTTTCTCCCTGCCCATCCCCTCTCCCCCATTCTCTCTTCTCCTTGAAAAGAAAAATAAAAACTCTTCCATTGTTATGCAGTCCCTCTTCCCGCCCCAAGTCCACTCCACTGTGCAGCCTTCATTCTGGACTTCTGTTATGACAATAATTCCTAATCATATATCCCTTTTAAACAGTTCTCTTCCTCATCTGTTTCAATGCAATATACATCATTCCTCCCCTCCTTTTTGTCTTCCTTCAAGGTTATGGTTTCCTTAGGGTATATTGCCAATAGTGGAATTGCTGGGTCAAATGGCATTTCTGTTTCCAACTTTTTTTTTTAATTATTATTAAATTTTTTTTAAAAATTATTATTAAATTTTATTAGTTTCAATGAACATTCACAGGGATTCTGGGCTTTCACTCCTTCATTGCCGCACCATTCTCTCCACCCTCCTCCCCAGTTTGTTCTTCTTCCCCGCCATCTGAATGTCCTGTGGCCCTCTTTAATTGCTGCTTTTCTTATGGTGGCTTTCACTGTGTGGCTGTCCACTGGGGCAGCTATCCTGTTAGTCACAGGGCAGCCCTGCACCAGCAGTGTTGGCCCTGCCAGAGTGCCTTTGTGCTCCCCTTCACTCTGAGCTGCTCAGTGGCAACTTGAGGCATGAGGGAAGTAGCATATCCACAGCTGGCCATCTGTGCTTTATGCAAGGTCAGTGGGTGTGGCTGTACTGTGCTGACAGACTTTGGCCTCTTCCGTGGGGAGGTCTGGAGAGAGCTCTCTTCCTGTGTTGACATGATCCCAGCCCTATCTTGCTGACATTGTCCACTGGACTCCTGTGAGTGGTTGCTCCTGGATCTTCCTGTGGGAGTAGGGCAGGCCTTGGGGTCAGTGGTGCCAAGCTCCATTCATCTTTCATGGGCTCCCTTCTTCTCAGTTTCCCCTCCAGCCTTGCCTCAGGTGCTTCCGATTTTCCTCTCTCCCTTCTACTGTAGTATTCCTGCAAGTTGTTCAGCTGTTTGACTGTCAGTTTGTCTAGGCGCTCCCTAGGTTTTCCTCCATATGTGCCTCCCTCCTTCCTCCCTGCCATAGTCTCTCTCCTGCACTGCTGTTGTGGGTGTGCTGGCCAGGGCATGCCTATCACTCTCACGGAGTGCGCTTGTCTTTAACACATGCAACCCTGCCCCTGCCACACCGTTCTCCTGAGCCTACGCTCTTTCCACTTTCTCTTGAGCTTCCTTGTGTGCAAACCTGCTTTGTCCACCCTGCATGTGCCCCTTGGTCCCCAGACATGGCTCTTCTCTATACCCATTTTTCTGCTGAAGTTGAGAGTCTTGAAGGCTGAGTCTTCCACCCACTGTCTTTTGTTCTCTCTGGTATCATCCTGCTACCCATCTACCCTTGCTTCTGAGTGCTCCTTGAGTCCAGGACATCAGTTCCCAGCTACCTGCCTAACATGTTTGAGGCCTAGCAGTCAGCAAACACACTGTTTCATGTGGATGAGGCTCTGCACCAACTCTAACTGTGGGCCTTGCGGCCTGTTCCTGCCATTTTCCTGCTTTTTCTGTGTGTCGTCATCTGAGACCACTGTTCACTCTGGAGGGTTGTTGTCCTGTGTGCCTCCAGGACCCCAGCATTACCATGGTGTGTGTGAGGGTTCTGTGGGGAGCCCTTGCATGTCCTGTGTGACTGCCTTTGGTGCCCAGTGCCACATCCACTCATGGGAGAGGATGAGGGCTAGTGGTGCTCTGCTCCTGTCTAGGGGGCACCTCCTTGGAGGAAGGCTTTCCCTTTCCTGAGCTCTCTGAGGTTGCCTCTCTTCACCAGCCTGGGCCTGTCTGCAATGAGGGTGGGCTCTCTGAAAGCAGTGTCTGTGGTCAGTGGCCTCTGCCTCCCATGGCTGGACCAGCTGATAAGCAGTGTCTTTGGTCAGTGGCCTCTGCCTCCATGGCTGGACCAGCTGTGCAGGGTACTGCTCACGCTGCAGGCCTTCGTGTTGAATCACTATGGTCATGGTGCCCTGGCCTCATCAGAGCATCAGTTGATACACCTTGAGGGAAAGTTGAAAACGTTTCTGTCTAGTTCAAAAGAACACAAAGTGCTGATGCTTCATCTTGAAATGGTCAGACACCCTCTGGAAAAGACATCTGGCAGGTTATGTGGTGGAAATTGCTCATGAGTTGACTGTCAGCTCTGGGGAGGAGCCGAGCCTGGGTCTCTGGTTGGGGGCATGTCTTGCACATGGACCCTGTGAGGAATGGTGTGGGGGAATGGACAGTCCTCTCCCCGGTGTCTTCCTGTTTTCACGCCGAGGTGGTGATGCTGCATAGCTGGCTCTTCTCACCGTTCATTTGCCATCATATTAATTAGTTCATAAGAGAGCAGCATCCTTTTGTTTGCTGTGGGTGACGTCATCAGACCAGTGAAGAAACTTGGCACAGCTCTTGTCCATCTGAGCAGCCCTCTTCTCGCTCATCCAGGCCAGGAGGCCACACTTAGGCCAGAAACTCTCAGACCACTTTACAGCTGTTGTTAGTCATTGTAACACTTTACTTGGCTGTGTTCCAAATGGTAAAATTCTCTCCATGCCGTTTTATTATCCTGATAAGTTTTGTCTTGACAGTGAGCCTTAAATAATGTATGTCCTTTAAAGGAGGGCTCCTTGTTCTTTTTCTTCTAAGAGATCCTTCGTTTAATAAAGTCTCATTTCTTTGAGTCCTACCTGCTGTTACGTCTCACACGTTACCATGGCTCAGAGCAGTGTGCTGGGGAAAGGCTGCCCTCCACACCTGTGCCGTGTGAGAGTGAGTGGGGCTGGTGCTCACTGCAGTGTGGCACGGTGACTCTTCTCTTTTCTGGCTCATACCCGCCAAGTGTTGCTCTTTAACCGCAACATAGGCTGTCTCTTGAGGTCTGAAGAGAAGAGAGGACGTACCTATAAGACTACTTACTGCAGTGAAGTGAGAGCACAGAGAAAGCAGGCAGGTGCAGTTTCTGGCTTCCCAGTACACATGAGGGGTTCTGGTGGCACAGGCAGTAGTGCTGCTCTGCTAACCCCGGCTCTGATGTTTTCAGTTCACCAGTTACTCCTCCAGAGAGCTTGTGATTTACAGCTTGAGTCGGTTTTGACTTGACAGCAGTGAGAGAGAGAGGAGTAGGGAGGGAAGGAGTGACGGGGAGTGAGTGAGAGGTCTGTTAAGTGTATATGAGGCTGATGAGAAACTTGGAAATAATGTGAGAATGACCAGAATGTGACATGGGGACACAGCACACGCTGCTATGCAGGGGTGCCCCAAATCACAATAAAATGAAGGAAATAAAAGAAGATGCAAAACATGATCAAATAGAGCGTGCCTGTACTGAAGATGACATTTTCATCATATTCAAATGGAGTATTTAACTTTTTGAGGCAGCTTGCATTTATAAGAACGTATGTGTGGGCTTTAGCGTGGCTTCTGAGCCTAGAACATGGCCTGCCAGCTCTGTGCTTGTCGGTCTGAAGGTTGGATCAGAGCTGAAATGACAGCTAACCTCTGTCCTGTGTTGTCAGTTTCCAGGAGACGGACAATGCGTGGCATGGGGGATGCCTGGCCCTGGCAGAGCTGGGCAGGAGAGGCCTGCTGCTTCCCACTCGGCTCACGGATGGTAAGTGTGGGCAGTGGATGGGTTCTGGCTGGTGGGGGATGCTCTCCTCAGTAGGCTCTGGCACCTCCAGCTACAGCCTCTCACTTCACCAACTTCTAATGTGTGTGTTTGCTTGATAGCACTGATGACCAGCACCTCTCAGCCTTGTCTCCTCTCTCTGTGGAGCTTCTGGTCCAGTTTGATTCTCTGACACAAGTTTCCTTTTGAACACATGGTCTGCAGATGTTTGCCCACATGGGGAGGGTTGTCTTCTCATGGATGCACCGTCACATGGTTGGTCTCGTTTACTGTATGAGGTTTTGTGTGATAGCGAAGTGCTCACCTCCTGACCCCAGGTCATGGAGACATGCTCCTGAGCTTTCCTGTCCCCTCTCTCTTCATGTGGCTTCCCGACATGTCCGGGCCCAGCAGCCGTGTGAGAGGCGAGCTGTAAGGAAGTGTCCTGTCCGTGGGCCTGGCTGGTGTGAGAGGTTCATGTAAGATGAGTCTGTGTGTGGTGACCTGGGGAGACCTGGGCCGTAGTTCTGGCTGATGTGTGTTAGGTGACGGCACTGACCTTGACCCTCTTATACATCTCTTTCCTTCTCACACACACACCTCCTCATTTCTGTCTCTCTCACACATCTGTCTGTCTCCTATGTCTTTCTCTCTCACATCCATTTCTCCCTCTCACACATCTGTGTGTCTGTGTGTGTCTCTCTCTCACGTGACTCCGTCTTACATGTCTCTTTCTCCCACACACAGCTGTCAGTCACTCTTAAATGTGTCTTTCTCTCTTACACACATCTGTGTTTCTCACATCTGTCTCTATTACGTGCCTGTCTCTCCCACTTTATTCTCTCACTTGTTCGTCTGTCTTTCTCACATGTCTCTCACATCTCTCATGTGCCTGTCTCTCACACTTTGTTCTCTCACTTGTTTGTCTTTCTCACATGTCTCTCACGTGCCCGTCTCTTACGCTCTTGTCTCATTCACACATGTCTAGATGTTTTTGTTGCGCCTTTAGTTGAGAGCTCTTCTTTTGAGAATTCAGAACAGATATCATGCTCATCTTCCTGTATGTGTCTTCAGAGTTCACATATGAGTTTATTGGAATTTAATACTATGTACTTTATTTTAAGTAGTGGGATACAAGATTGAATACTCAGTGTAACATTTAAAACAAATAGGGTTTATTGATAATACCTTCACCAATGTATGTTTTCCCTAATGGAAATAAATTATTTGTATAAATAACCTCTCAATATTTGGTTGCTGTCTCCAGTCACAGAAACTGTATTTTCACGTACAGATTTTAATGCTGTCTCCTAAGAATTTCCCTGGTGGATCCCCCCACCAGTATTCGTTTCTTATCTCAAAGCATGCCAGCTGGATTGTATGGGAAAGCAGTTAAAGATGTTTGTGGTGCTGAGATACTTGTAGGGAGGTGTCCTGTAGGGGGTACGCATAGCACAGCACTGTCAGACCTGAGCGTTTCCTGTGGACATCCCAGAGGTGAGAGTGTGTTTTGAACTTCTTGCCTTAGAGCAGGAGCCCTCAGGGTTGCACAGATTGTGCCTCAGCACCTTTTAACACAAAGGTTGATCCTCCAGTGGGACCATGGAAGAAGCCAGACCAAGGGGAACAGCCCTTGGAAAGATCACAGCCGAGAGAGCTCATGGGGGCAGTTCTCTGCACAAATGGGGTCCCTGTGAGCCAGGATGGGGGTCACTTCTTTTCTGCACACACGGGGTCCCCATGAGCCAAGATCAGGGGGACAGGTCTTCTCTGTACACATGGGGTCCCTGTGAGCTGGGATGCAGGTGGCAGTTATCTACACACGTGGGGTCCCCCTGAGCCAGCATCAGGGAGGCTGTTGTTCTTTGCACACGTGGGGTCGTCCCTTTGAGCTGGCATGAACTCAACAGCACTGGGTTTAATTTTTGACTTGATGTTCACAGAAGCCTGACTCTCCAGCAGCTGATTTAGAAAGATGGGGTCTGGTGAGTGGCACAAGGTGTGGTCTGTGCGGCCCTCATGGGGGTAAGCAGTATGGTCAGGCATTGAGGCACCGTGCCCGCCGCCTCAGCGTGAGCACCCTGGCCATGTCATTTGGCTTGGTTTTCTTTGCTCCTGCCAGGGACTTCCCTGAGTCCTTGTGGCCTGTCCTCTTTTGTGCTTTAGGCTTGATTGTGCTGCTCTGGACGTCCTGGTTCTCCTTGGTGCTGAGCGTGGGTGCGTCCTGCTCTGCAGGCACCCCCTGGGCACTGCTCTCTTCACTGTCCACTCTGCCCTTCTCTGGGCTGTAAGCAGCGAGCTGGCAGAGAGCCACTGCAGCCGTTTGCTTCTGCTCTTCACTGCTGTCGACTGCTTGTTCGTCCAAGGGCCTTGTGCCTGAAGCCCCTGCCATGGCCTCCTCTGTCTGGCCCTCTGGGCTGCCCTCTCTGTCCAGTGGCCCCTCCTGGGGGCTGGCTGTGGTCTTCTGAGTGGCCTTTGGCTCTGCCTCTGGTGATGGGCTGTGGTAGGGTGGTCTCAGCACCTGAGCATTGCAAGGGTCCTTCACAGAGAGGTTGAGGGGCATGTCCTGTGGGTCCTCAGGGAAGTCCTGTGTGTCCACAAGGGCTGGGCCTCTGTATGCAAGTCTGGGGCCCCCTGGGACTGGCTTCTTGGAAAGGTTCAGTGGGACAATCCCAGAGCTGTCTTGCGGGCCAGAAGGTGTTGGCTTAGCATCCTGAGAGCTGCTCCCTGTCTCAGGAGGGAGTTCTTCGTTCAACATCTCGAGGCTAGAAGAGGCAAAGAGAAAGGTTAGTGGGAACCTGGCCTGGGAACATTCTGGAGCTGTTCTGGGATACACATTGCAACTGAGGTTGTGGCTTCCTTACCTTGCTGGTTCCTCAAGGCTCTGTGCCTGTGGGCTTGGACAGTCTGCACCCTTCTGCATAGGCTTGAAGGCCTTGGGGTTCTGCTCGGTTGGGTACAGCCTCCCCACGGGGCTGGGGGCTGGCTTGCCCGAGAGATCACACAAGCCCTCGCACGTGTGGCTCGTCTGCGTGAAGTTAGTGGGGCTCGGTCTTCCTGGGGAGCCAGTGGCAGCACTGCCTGCCCGGGGGCTCATCTTGGCCCCCTCAGCATCTCTCTGCCCATCTTTGGGGGTGTCCTTGGCTTGGGGACTTGGGCTTTCTTTCCCTAACTCAGGGTGCTTCTTGTGGGAGCTCAGAGGCGTTAGCTTGGATGGACTCAGAGATGAGTATGCCAGGGTGGTCTCCTCCAGCAGATGTGTAGTGTGGTCCCGGGCGACCCCGGCCAAGGGTGGGAGCTTGAGGCTGTATGAGGAGAAGGCAGACTCAGGGCGGTAAAAGCCATAGGGCAAGGGCAGGCTGGCGTGGTACTGCTGGAAGAGCCTGTAGTGGTCATAGGTGGACGGAGGTGTGCTCAGGTGTTTCGGGAGGGCCCCGGGGTGCGGGAGGCAGTGTCTCTGGTCTTGGGCCCCATAAATGGACAGCAGGGCACTGTCACCTTCAGCTGCTGTGCTGGGCAGCAAGTAGGGGGAGTAGATCGTCGCCAGTCCGTGCTCCGTGTAGAAGTGAGGAGGATACTCTGGGAGAGGTGGCTGTACATAGGGGGATATGGGGCCAAACCCCTTTGTGGACGGGATCTTGTGGGAGAATTCGGGTGGGAGGAAAGGCGAGCCAGCCTTCCATGGGTAGCTGGGTGCGTGGAATGCAGACTTGGTGTGGAAGGAGGCGGCCTTGGCTGTGGGGCCTGGCAGTGCCAGCAGCTCTGTGGCTTCTGGGTGCTCGGGCACCTTGAGTCTGTGCTCTCCCACGGGTACGAAGGCTGATAGCCGGCCCACGGCATCTAGGACCGGTGGGCCCGGGGCGTCGGGAGCTGGGCTGCATGGTGTGGTGTCCTTGTGCAGCGCTGGTGGCTTGGGGGGCATGCGTGCCTGCAGATCTGGGTTCTCCTTCACAGCCTCCTTGGTAATGCCATGCTGGAGCTTGGGATCAAAGGTTGAGAGCCCATTTGTGGCTGTCCTAGCAGACAGTGGCTTGGCCGCAGCATCTACTGGGCTCGACTGCTTGGAGTCGGTGAGGCTGGACTTGGGGCACTTGGGCAGGCGGTCCTGCTCAGACACCAGGGTGATGGAGTTCTTGCAGAGGCCGTACTTCATGTGGTTGAACAGATGTGACTTCTCGTTGCAGGTGAAGGGGCACTGGAAGCACTTGTACTTGAAGGGCTTCCCCGGGGGCCTGGGGATGTAGTGCGGCTTCTTGGGCTTGCGCTCCTTGAGGAGGCTCATCTCCGCGGCCGCGTCTGCCTCCTGCAGCCGTCTCTGCGTGGGGCCGCGTCTACGTGGGGCGTGTGTGTGTGTTTGTGTGTGTGTGTGAGCTGTCCTTTCACAGCCCTGCCATCCGCAGCCAGTGCTCCCGAACCTGAGTGGACATAGGAGAGCTGCAGAGAGGAGTGGACTGTTAGCACAGCCTTTTCAGGTGTGTCCTGGGATGTCTGACATGCTGCCCTCCCTCCCAGCCTCCCACCAGCCTGACCCCAGCACGCAGGGCCATGCATCATGTGGACAGAGCCCTGGGTATGCATGTCTGACCCAAGGGATGACCGAGGCAGGAGTGATGTTGAGTGTTGGCGTGCGCTCTGGGCACACCTGATGAGGCTGCAGTCCCAGGTGGCCTCTAGCCCCTCTCTCTGTGTCAGGACCTCTGTGGTAGCCCTGGGCCCCTGGTGCTGCTCCCTTTTCCATGGAAGACAGAGAGAAGCTCTCTCTGACCCTGGGCAGGTAGAGTACGGTGCACGTACGCTTGTGTGGATGGCATAGATGGGCCAGTGTGGCACGCGACTCTGCTTCCCAGCCTGTCAAAGAAGGAAGGACCTGCCTGTCCACCACACTGTGCCTCCTGCATATACCAGCAGAGAAAAACAGAGGGAGGGTGGTAACGACAGGCCCACCCATGGCTTGCTCTCTCTGGGAATAAGCAGACCAGTTGTATGGATGGTGGCCTGGAGGGTGTGAGTGTGGCCTGTGAGAGCCACCGTGGCCCTGGTCACCCTGTCCTGATCAGGAGTACAGGTGTGGTATGGGTGCTGAGAGGCAAGCAGAGGCCATTGCGCGCAAACCGCATCAAGGTATGGTTGCGTTGGTCCTCCAGAGCGTTTAGGAGGAGCCTGGGCTGGACGGGCTCCAGTAGGGACTCCAGTGTCCTGGTAGTCACCCCAGCTGGAAGCCCTGGGTCTTCAGGACACCCCTGCCTGCCCTCTTATACCTCACTGTGCTCCTGGGCTCCAGGTGCCTTAGGCCTAGAACAAAGGGCCCCTTCCATCCCTGCCAGCCTGGAGAGATGGGTGTGGGTGGGACGCTGCGGGTAAGGAGCTTTTAAGAAAGATTTAAGGAATCTTGAAAATATTTAGTGGGAATAAGTGAAGGAAATGAGGCCTTGTACTTCCCTGCACCTTCGGTGCTACTAGGCACTTCTCCCCCCGCCTAAGGTGGTGCTGGGAATGTCTCCCCCCACCTGAGATGGAACCAGTCACCCTCCGCCACCTGATGTGCTACCATGAGCACCCTCCCCTCTACCTGAGGTGGTACTGGGAGTGTCTGTCCCCACCTGAAGTGGTATCAGGCACCCCTCTTCCCACCTTAGGTGCATCCAGGAGCTTCTCCCCCTACCCGAGGTGCTACCTGGTGCCCCTCCCTCAGCCACCTGTTGGGGAGTGGGAGTTTCACGTGCATTTTGTATGCCTCAGAGTCTCTGACGGCTATCTGATTTTGTTCTAAGCAAACTGGTTTCTCTGCTTGTTCATTCATATATCTTAAAAATACAAAGAATAATGTCCTCCTTCCCCAGATTGCTTCTGTTGGTGTCCACTTCTGTGGTCAGTTCTTTCTGAGACTGATGGTTCAATAAAAAGGGGCTCAGGAGAGCCCCCTGCCTGGTAGGTTCTGGGTGACAGTGAGAGGAACCCTGGGCTCTGGACGGAGGAGACATTGTGCACTGCAAGGCACTAGACACCAGCCCTTGGAGCAGTTAGTTTCTCTGCCCACGCCTGGAAGAAGTACCACCTGCTCCTGACCAGAGGTCAAGATGCATCCTGTCCCCTCCCTACTGTGCCCCAACTCTACTCCAGTTCCTGCACATGCTGGTAACTGCGTGCCTTGTCTGCTCTCCACTCACTGAGCCTTTCTGTCTGCTCTCAGCCCTGACTTGAGGTGCCCAGGTGCTGCATGACGCGCTCACTTGCCTCTGGAGGAAGCAGGGAGCCGGCTCCTGGCCCAGGGCTGGCTGGCTCACCCTCGCGGGCGTGTGCAGGCATGCCCCACTGCACCGGCTCTGAGGGCGTGAGAACCTCTACCAGTCAGGTTCCCATGGTCGTATAGGATCTGTCATGGCACAGACCTGGAAGCAGATGATTTCACCACTGCTCAAAAAGCATCATGACAAAAAAGGTGACAGTTGCAAAATGCTTATCAGTTGTGAACCAGGATCTGCGATGGCAAAGTGGAGGCCAGGGAGCTGCCTCTGGTTCCCAAATTCAAAGCAAATGTGCAACTGCTTCCTTCAGTGCAAGGAAGGGGCCCTGCCTGTGCTGGCCTGAGAGCACTTAGGTGGCTCTTCTTTCGGGCGAGGCAAGCCAGCACACAGACACGGGTTGGATGAATGTTTCCAGGTTTCATAGCACAGAGAGAGCGAAGGGGAGAACCCAGGGTGGCAGCAGCCACACACTTTAAACCAGACGCCAAGTCTTGGTCTGAGCTGCCCGCCTTCCACCCTCTGGCAGGTTGGCATGTTTTAAGGAGGAAGCAGCCTGTGGGCCCCCGTCCTGTGGGAGATAGCAAGCAGTGGATAAAAAGCCACTGAGGACCTGGAGTTGGGAGTAGCCCCAGGTTGGCTAGGGCAGTGGTATGAAAACACAGCCATGAGAATGATGAGCTTTCTTTTGGGGTTCACTCATGACCTGACTGCTGGCCCCCGTCACCCCTGAATAACGCCTGGCCACTGTGCACCTCCACATGGCTCTGCCTGGTCGGTTTAGACCTGTTAGACTTTGTCCAGTCCTGCAGCTGTGGGGTAAATATTCTGAGAAAAAGGATATTGTTGCCAAAACAATAATCCAGAGCTTTAACTGTTTATCCTGAGTGTGAATTTGCATCCAGGGGTGAAGTATTTCTAAAGGTGCTAATAAGTGGGTTGTTTCCATAGGTCCTGCTTCTGGTCAAGCAGATTCTCAGCCCGTGGCTGTCATGTACGCTGTCTGGGCATGGTGTATGCTCGATTTGTGTGTGGAGTGGGGTTTCTTAGAACTGTGCTTTTCTTACCCCTTAGACTGGGAGCTGGTGCTGTCCTGGAAGAAGGGCTCTGTGATGCAGTTCCTCCCATCCTGCCACAGTCATTGGGGAGGGACCTCTGTTCAGCCCTAGGGTGGTGATCAGGGCTGCTCCCTGTCTCCAAGGTCCATATGGCAGAAGGCCTAGCACAGAGACCCCTGAGGGCCACTCTGGGTGGTTCTGAAATGAAACAGTCCTAGTGCCCATTGTGTGCTGTATGCCCTGATGACCACAGGACTGCGGTGGCCTGACCACACCCGGCCAGTGTGGGTGGCCCCGGGCATCCCTGCCACATCTGCCTTCTCACATGTGGTAACACCTTTGCCCAGTTGCAGGCTGGTGGCTGCCCCGGGCCTGTGCTGACCGACTTTGTGAAGGAGAGCTGTGGCGGGGGGCCTGTCCTGTGTGGGCTTGGCGCCCAGGGCTGCCTTTGTGAAACTGCTCCCAGCTCCCAGTCTGAGGCTTTGGTTGGCCGCTGGCTCTGTTTATCTTGTGTTTAAAGCACCAAACTACCTAAGCTGCGACTGTCTTCAGCTCCCGAGTGTGGACGGTTAGTGTGAGTTAGTGTGACTGCCAGTTCTTGGGGTGATAGCGAGTAGCCGCTGGCTTCGAAAGTCTCTGAGCAGCCTACACGTTGAAGGAAAGATGAAAAGGCTGTTTTCTTAAGAACCTTGATAGGGCACTATGAGGTAATTACAGCTTGAGTTTATAGGCCACAGCTGTGACAGGCTGGGCCCTCACTGCCCGGCTCACCTGAGCCTGCAACAGGCTGCACCGCCCCTCGGAGGTGTCCGGCTGTCTGGCAAGGAGCCTCAGCGGGCAGAGGCTGTGAAGGGCATGCTATAATTACAATATTGTGATGTGGCGTGATTGCATAACTCAAGGACACGCCGCTGTCGCCTACCCACTGGTGTTGCAAGAACAAGATTTGTGAGTTTTATTCCAATTGAGCTTTTCCAGCGATTAACCACCACTCCCTGTAGACTTTCGGTTCTCTAGAATGAGGGACCAGCCCACACTTAGGGGAATGCTGTTTTTTGGGCCATGGCCTGCAAGGATGGATCCTAGACCCCAGCCATGCCCCAGGCCCCTGCTGTGGGCCCCTGCCGTGGGTCCCCGCCCCAGGCCCCCGCCTCAGCCTCCCACCTGGCTGCTTGCTGGCACCCACCAGTGCCGTGCCCTGCTTCCCCGGCACTGCAGCAATCAGGCTGGCTGCTGAGACTCAGTATAGCATGCTGTGATAGACGTACACACCTTGTACTCAACTGAAATCTGGCTTTGGTCAGATTTAGCCAAAAATTGGTTTCGTGCAGATTTATGACCTGCTTAATAAAGAAAGGAAAACTGCATCAGATCTTTCTAGACAGAGGGAATCTGTTTGCCAGACTTTCTTTTTCTAAACATACTTCAAAAGTATTTCTTTCAAACTTTAAAAGGTTTTAAAAGGAAGAAAGTAGACATTAAAATCAGTAACATTCTCTGAATCATGTCTTTCTTCCTGTGCATATATGGCACTTCCGTGTTGAACTTCGGTGTCATTTATGCTCCAGGGAGGGCATAGGTGAGCCTTCAGCTGGGTCTCTCTCAGGGAGAGCGAAGCTCTCTCCCGCGGTGCACCTGCTGGCGCTGCGGGATCCCTGGAGAGAACGGAGTCCTCGCACAGAGAAGCCCTCCACCAGACCCTCTCCGAGGGGAAAGTCATTTAGAGAGAAAACTTAGATGTTAAGAGAAACCCAAGTACTTACCCGCTGGGGAGGTGCTGAGGTCGGCTGGCTGTCGCTGAGGTGCTGACGGTGCTGGAGAAGCAGTACCTGTTCTCACTGACTGCAGGTGAAACTGGAGCCGGCTCTCCCAGTGGGAGGGATTTAAGTGTAGGAGTTGAGCCCTCGGGGCGTAGAGATGCACCTGATATTATTCCTGCCCGCAGCTAGGGTTCGTGTGTTTGCACCGCACTCTAGCTCAGCCTGACCTCAACTCGGCCGCTCTCCACCCAGGCGCCAAGGGAGCTGCCTACGGGGGGTTGCGGGGGGCTAGACCACTGCTGGATGGGCTGGCAGACAGCCATGGGGAGCAGGTGGACAACAGCGTGTGTGTGTCTGCAGGTTGGTCACCTGGTGTGCACCCTAAGCGTCCAGGACAGCTCTAGCCCACCTCATGCTGCCCACTCTACCCCCACTGTGGCATGAGCCGGTGTCCTGACACGGAAGTCACCCTGGCTGCTTGCAGGTACCTGCTGAAGCATGCCCAGGCTGCGACCAGCTGTGGCCCTGTGCATGAGGCGGCATGAGAAATTGATTCTTCCAACCTTACAGCGACACCACCCCCCTTCCCGAAAATAACCAAGACATTGATTTTTGAGTCTGTTAGCCCAAGCTCCCTCACCCCTTAAATGGCCTGCTTTTGTGTTGGGACTATCACCTTGTTCATTAGTGGGCTTGGACTGTGGTGTGCCTTCAGGGACAGGGAGGGACAGAGTCAGAGCCATCTGACACCAGTGACAAGGACAAATCTGCGGGGCCAAAGGGCTTTGTTTCTTGAAAATTTTTTATTTTGCCCAAGTTATATACATCCTGTAAGATCCAGAGTCATAGGTATTTTTGTGAGATGGCCTTTGCTGCCTTGTTTACCTGCTACCCTAAATGTGGGCTCTAGCACCTGCTTATTCTCAGGATTGTGGAACAGATTTGGGCAGCGTTCAGCTGGGCGATTCTTCTCTGGGCGTCCTCTGGCCACTCAGGGCTGTAACTGGTGCTTGTGCCTATCTGGAAAGTGGGGAGCTCCTTGGCCTGGGGCACTGTGTGGGGCAGCTGGGCCCTCTTAACAATCTCAGTGGAGAGGTCTCTTCCAGAGCACACAGCAGCCTTAGTATAGCTCTGTTTGTTGGGAGAGTTGGAAGTTTATTGGAAATATTCCTTTTTTTGGGGTCAGCGCCTGCCCATTTCCATCACATTCTCTCTGCCCAGAGGCCATTGTCACCTTTTCTCAGCTGACTGACCAGTTAGCTGCTGGATCAGAGTTCACACCCTAACTCCATTTCCACCCCCACATCCATTTCCATGCTGCTTCTATTTCTACCCCACTTCCATTTCCAGCCCTACCTCCATTCCAGTCCCCCATTTCCACCCCACCTCTATTTCTACCTCCACTTACAGTCCCCTCCCCACCTCCATTTGTACCCTTATCTCTGTTTAGTCTCCACCCCTATTCTTACCCCCTTCATTTTCTCCTCCATTTCTACCCCACCTCCAATTCCTTCCCCACCTCCCTTTTCACCCCATCTGTTTCCACCCACCCCGTCTACACATCCACCCCCTTTTACACACCCACCCCCATCTGCACACCCACCCCATTTACACACCCACCTCCTTTAACACAACCACCCCCTTTACACACCCACCCCCTAACCGACTCCCTTTTACACACCCACCTCCTTTTACACACCCACCCCATCTACACACCCAACTCCTTTTACAAATCTACCCCCTTTTACACACCCACCCAATTTACACACCTGCCCCTTCACACAGCCACCCAGTTTACACACCCAACTCCTTTTACACACCCACCCAATTTACACACCCAACTCCTTTTGCAAATCCACCATTTACACACCCAGCTCCATTTACACACTCATCCCCATTTACACTCCCACCCCCATTTACACACCTGTTTCCAACCCCCTTCCATTTCTACCTCCACTTCCACTTCCTTTCCCACCTCCTTTCGTTTTCACCCTTTTCTCTGCTTCCTCTCCATGTCCATTTCCTCTCCCATCTCCATTTCCACAACTTTTCTCTCCCCCACGTTCCATTTCCTTCCCCACCTCCATTTACACACCTGCCTCAGTTTCCACCCTATCCAGTTTCCACCACTTCCATTTCCTCCCCATCTCCATTTCCACACCTCCCTCCGTTTATACACCCTCTTCTCTTTGTCTCCAGTTCCATCCCTGCTTCCTTCTTCTCCCCCTTCCATTCCCACACCTATCTCCGTTTCCATTCGCCTTGCCCTTTTGTTTCCCTGCTTCCATTCCCGCCCCACCACCATTTCCTCTCTGACTTCCATTTCTGCTCCATCCTGTATTTTTTCTTGCCCTCCTCCCCTTGCACCTGCCTCTCCAAGTTGGACTTTTTGCCTAAGATGTGGACCCCAGGAGCTCTCTTCTGGCTGAGCACACCCTTTGATTAGGGTGAGTCAGAGACTAGAGGCCAACTGGGAAGTGTGGATTCGGGGCCAGAATGTTTTTATGTTCAGAATGCCATCTTGTTTCCAATAGTACTGTTGAAAAGACTATGCTTTTGAGTCTGCCCTCTCACCTTCAGCATTTTGACATGGAAAATTACAGCGCAGTCAATGCTCACAGAGCTGCCCTCTGTAGTCCAGGGCTGGAGTTTTGCTATATCGACCATACCATCCGCCTTAATGTCAGTCCATCTATGTTCATGCATCTCAGAATAAGTTGCCCACATGGCTGCACTCACCCCAGAAGCACTGGGTTGCTTAGAGTTCGATTTCTGTTCACATTTCTTCTAAGAGTAGGATGTCCATTTAGCAGATGCTTGGGTTCCAGGTAGTGGCTTTGATGAGTGCTGCCCCCCACACGACCCACATGCCTGTGACGGAACACTCATTCCTGGCCCAGGCTTTGCCTCTTGTGGGGTTTTCTGGACACGGTAACTTTGAGTCTTTGTAGTGCCATCACCTTCACTGTGCCTCTTCCCGCCGCTCTCCCATGTCTCAACCCTGTCCTGACCCTGATCACTATTTCCCAACCCTGACCCCAATCCTGGTTAGTTAGACCTGGTCAGTGTGGCCTGATCTTGACCCTGAACCTGGTTACTGTGTGCCGACCTTGACCATAATCCCAGTTAATTCATCCCAACTCTGGTCAGCGCATCCCAGTCAGTGTGTGCTGACCTTGACCCCAGCCCTGGTCAGTTTGTCCCTTACCTGGTCAGTCAGTGCATCCTGATCCTGACTCTGGCCAGCATTTCTTAACCCTGGCCCCAGGTCATTTTATCCTGACCCTGACCTTGGTTAGCATGTCCCAACCTCATCCCTAGTCAGCGCATCCTGACCTCTACTCTGACCCTGGTCAGCATTTCCAGACCTTGTCTCTGAGAGCTCTTTTTAGCAAGATGGTCTATGCATGGGCCTGCCCCACCCTCCAGAGTCAGTCCTCCTCCCCCTTCCTGCCTTTCTCCCTGTTGCTTCCTCTCCTGTGCACCCATCTCTCCCCTCACTCTGAGGCTACCTCCACATACTCCCCTCTTCCACTTGAAGGAATGTCCCCAGATTTTCTTGTTCCATTCAGTGAGGCCCCCTCAGGAGTAAAATTCCAGGACCTGTGTGCTGTCTGCTCACCCCCTAGAGCCTTTGGGGAGGTGTCTGTGTGGCTGCTGCCCTCTCCCTGCACAGTGCCCGAGTGCTCCTCCCTGGGGCAACTTGTTTTCCGGTCTCAGTCCTCACCCTCTGAGTCCCCAGGCCTGGCCATGCTGTCTGTAGGAGATGAGTTCTTGTGTACCAGGGCTCTCACTGTGACCTAGACGCTGCTGGATTAATGGTCCAGGTGTCTTTGGGTCTCAGGTTTGCTGACTCCTGGGAGCCACCAGCCTTTACCTGAAACCATGCTTGTAGGCACCCCGGACCTGCACCTTCTACGCTTCCACAGCCACCTTGGGCTATATGCACACTCAGAAGTACCCTGACACCCTTCTGTGTCCTCACCCAGAAGCAGTCCCTGTTCCTGAGTCCCCTGCACAATTATCTCCACTCAGCCCCTCTGCTGCCTCCTCCCTACCCCAGCCCCTGGTTCCTATTCCCCCTTCCCTGTGCCCACTGACCCCTGTGTCCCTAACTCCCTTAACCTCCCTCCATGTTCACTCTAGTGGGCATTCTTGGCCCCGTGCTGTGCCCCTTGTGCCTTCAGCCCTTACCTCCTGCCCTCCGCAGGTACTCAGCTCTCCCCTGCGGGTACCTCTTCTCCCATTTTTACTCTGTCTCCCTGGACCTTGATTTCCCTCTGGCCACCCCCCAGTCTGCCAGCTCCCTACAGGTCCCTGCCCCTCCTCAGCCCCCGTGTGCCTGAAGTCCTATAGGCATCCCCAGTCTGCTACCTCTTCATGGGCCCCTAGACCGGCCCTCCTCAGTCCCTCTCTACCCTGCTTTCCCTGTAGATCCCTGGCCTACTGTCCCCACATGGCCCCTAGTCTCCTGTTTCCCCGGAGATACTGCCAGTCTACCACCCCCACAGGTCCACACTCTCCTCAGTCCCTCTCTACCCTGCTTTCTCTGTAGACCTCCCAGTCTACTACCTCCCACAAGCCCCCACAGGCCTGTGCCCCCTCTGCAGCAGTTGCTTTGACTCTAAGCTTTGTTGAAGCCTGAGGTCCCTGACAACCCCTGGGGATTGTCTTGCCAGAGTGTTGACCACAGAGTGAGGGGCGCCTTGGGCAGGCCAGGGGGTGGGAAGAAAATGAGGTGGTGTTGGATTCTTCCCTTGATGAGCCTTGGAGGGGAGCTGAGATGGAAAATGTCTTCCATTCAGATTTTTTGTGAAAAACCTGGGTTTTTTGAAAGTGGAGTGGCTGGTGTGTTTTGGGGTATGTACGTAGTGTCCTGCTGCTGGTGGATCCTCTCACTGTGTCTCTGTAGGGTGCGGGGCAGCGGAGGCTCTGGGGCCTGGCCAGTTTCTGGGCGTGTGTGGCCCTTGGGCAGCTTTTGTGCAGCGCAGTCCGACGCCTTTCCCCAGGAATGTGAGGGAATGGGACTCCTCGGCGTGCCCTCCGGAAGCAGGGCTGAAAGGCCCTTTGTGGGATTTGCAGGCTCTTCTTCCCTTGCCATTGGCTCTGGCTTTTGGGTCTGAAGTGAAACCTGAAACCAGGAGCTGCGGGCGTGTTTGTCTTTGATTGGAGTTGGGGAGGCCAGGCCAAGTTTCCAGGGTTCCCACAGTCTTCACCGACTCCTCTTCTGCCCACAGTGCAGACGCCCCCTGCTGCTTCGTGTGCCTGCTGGATCCACGCACCCTCCATGCAGGTCTCAGCTTAGCTTCACATCCCTGGATGTGTGTAGTTTCCTTAGCCAGAGTCAGAGGGCAGGGGCTTTTTTGGCTCTTATTACAAATCCCCCTGACTCACAGGGGTCCTAAAGGATGGGCATGCTGCCCCTGAGGACTTCCAGTACATACTGCCACTGCTTTCTCCTGAGGAGCAGCTGGTGGCTTTGAACTGCTCATCTGTTTATCAGCTGAGTTCTTGAACCTAGAGCTCCTGAGTGGAGGACAGGTGCTAATGAGCTCCAGCTATGACTTGGGGAAGCAGTCACAGGGGAAGGTGCTTGCTAAAAGCGGAAGTAACCACTCCCTGTTGTTGGGTCCTGCTCCTAGCTGCCATTTGAGACACAGCATAAGTGCCCCAGGATCTCCACAGCTGTGAATCCCGAGGGCTGTGAATCCTGACGAGGGCTGTGAACCCTGACGGCTGTGAATCCTGAGGGAGCAGAGTGGCCGTCTGCTTAGAAGGCTGGGCTTTTGGTTAGCAGCTGAGTACTTAAGTCCTGGCTCCCTCTGTCACTGAGGACACTGCCTAGGCTTGTGAAGACGTGTTCACAGGATGCGGATCTGTTCACTGACTCCTGAGAGCTTAGAGCCCTCTTTCACTTAGGCAGGGGCAGGGAGAAACCAAAGCCATGGACATATATCTCTGTCCAGGCAGAACCAGACTGAACACACTGGCATGGCCTGTGTGCTGGACTTAGACTTCAGAACTCTGCGGGCAGCCCTCCGGAGCTCTGGTGGTGCAGTGCGTTGTGTCAGAGTGCTAGTGGATAAGCCTCTCTTGAAGGAGCCAGATGGGCCATCTCCTTCTGTTAGGATTTGTAGCTCTGATGGAACCTGATGAAACCACTCCACACACTGTGCTGGGTTTGTCTTATCAGCCAGCACCGAAGGCATGATCTTAGACACCAAGGGGCATTCGCAGATCTGGTGTTCACCTCAGTGATGTAATGAATGATGAAATGCAAAATCTCCGTAAATATGAACAGAGGATGCACATCCAAAAACTTCTTCAACAGGGTAAAAAGGGAAGCCACAGACTGGGAAAAAGTATTTGGAAATGACATATCAGATAAGTGACTTATATCCAGAATTTATAAAATACTTGAACACCACAACAAGATAAAGGTAAATAATCCAATAGAAAAATGGGCACAGGATATGAACAGACACTTCACCAAAGACATTTAGATGGCTAACAAGCACATGAAGAAATGTTCAAAATCCCTACCTCTAAGAGAGATGCAAAATAAAACAACCCTGAGGTATCATCTCACTCCAGTCAGAATAGCAAAATTTAACAACAGCAAACAACAAATGCTGGCGAGGTTGTGGAGAAACTGGAACCTTTAATCACTGTTGGTGGAAGTGTAAAATGGTGCAACCACTGTGGAAAGCAGTATGGCGCTTTCTCAAAAAGTTGCAAAAAGAGATACCATTTGATCCAGCAATTCCACTACTGGGAATATACCCCAAAGAGACCATAACTGCCACTCAAGCAGATATATGCACACCCCATGTTTATTGTAGCTTTGTTCACAATAGCAAGGAGTTGGAAACAACCTAAGTGCCCATCAAAAAATGAATGGACAGAGAAGCTGTGGTAAATTCACACAATGGAATACTATGCTGCATTTAAAAACAAAGACTCATGCAATATTATTAAAAATGGGTGATCCTGGAGGACATTATGCTGAGTGAAGTATCTCAGTCACAAAAGGACAAATATTGCATGGTGCCACTGTTATAAAACAGGACTGACATCAGGGTTGGGGGGAGACTGAGAAAGATGGGCTCAGTAATGTATACTGCATTGAAAGAGTTGAGGGAGAAAACTGTTTAGAGGGATATGTGATTTGGTATTTTTTGTCATGACAGGAGTCCAGAGCGAAGGCTGCATAGTGGAGTGGACCTCGGGGAGGGTTTGTAAAACAATGAAAAAATTTTTCTTTTACTTTTCCAAGGGAGTCATGTACTGGGGAGGAGGGTTGGGAGGGGAGAGAAGTGCAACAGTGAATGAATGGATATCCAAAGTCTCTGTAAATTTTCATTGAAATTATTAATAAATTAAAAAAAATATGAACAGAGGACAAAAATGTTGTTTTGAAAATATACAGGTTTCAGTAGCACATGAGTCAAAAGAAAAAACCCAATAGGACTCTTAAAATAAAAGTACAAACTAGAAATGAACAACAAAATTATTATGTTTTCAAACTTTTGGAATATTGCCAGTTGGGAGTTGGGAAAAACCGAGTCTTAAGTAGGAGTCAGGATGTGACCTGCAGGTCTACCACTCCCAAGACCAGAAATGGTTTTACATTTTTAAAGCATTCAAAAAACCAAAGATGACTTTGTGACAGACACTGCCACAAAATGTGGCCCGTGAAGCCACAAAAATTCCTGCTCTGGCTCCTCACGGAGAGCATCCGCAGCCCTGTTTTAAAAGACAGACCAGCCGGACTTCCCTCCGTGGGTGGGGACCAGGGGTTGGGCTTGGAATGAAGGAGCCGGAGAGCAGGCTTTCTCTCTGGATTTCCTGGTTTCCCTACACCGGAAGAGAGTCAGATGTCATCTCTGTGGAAGCCACATCTGGGAGCCACGTGTTTGTCTCTTCATCGAGTGGTAGACTTTGGGTTTTCGGTGTCAGGAATAAAGGGATATGAATATGGTGTGCATGTTTTTGTGTGGACATGGCTTCCATCTCTTGCCTTTTACTTAGGAGTGGAACATAGGGTGCTGTTAAGATGATGGGCACTAATGTGTGTGAAGAGCTTAGGCCACTGCTGCAGCGAACATTGTAAAGTTAGCACAGCACACTTAGGAAAATACCTCACAGGCACAGGTGAGATTACAAAGGGGGAAAAAGCTTATGTAACATGGTGTTTGCATAAAGAGACAGTATTTATTATTATTGTTATGTGCCATCAAGTTGCTTACAACTCATTGACTCTGTGTATAACACCTCTGAACTGTGCTCTCTATCCTCAGCCAACCTCATTCTCTCTGACACGCCTACCGCCATTACCCCAGTCACTGAATCAGTCCTTCTCATCCAGAGTTCTCCTCTCTCTACCCATCCAAGCATAATGTTCCTCTCCAAGAACTGGTCCTTCTTTGCAACATGCCCAGTGTCAGACGGAGCTTTAGAATCCTTGCCTTCAAGGAGCAATCTGGTTTCACCCTCCAGGATGAACCTGTTTGTTCTAGCAGTCCATGGTATATTGAGTACTCCAGCACCACAACTCAGAGGCATCAATTCTGTTATCCTTAGTCCCTGTTCAGCTTTCTGATGCATAGCAAGTAATTATGAAGACCATGGCCTGGATCAGGTACACCTTAGTCTCCAGACTCACATAGTTGATCTTCAGTACTCTGGAGAACTTCCTGACAGCAGATTTTCTCAGTGCATTTTGTCTTTTGATTTCCTGTCTGCTGGTACCAAGAGTGTTGATTGTGAAGCCAAGCTGAAGATAATCTCTTCTTCTGTCATAATGCTGCTATTGACCCATTGGTGAGAATCTGTTTTCTTGAGGTTGAGCTTCAGTCCATGTTGAAGACTACAGTCGTTGACAGTCTGCAGCAAATGCCTCAGGTCGTTCTTAGTTATGGCAAGCAAGGTTTTGTCATCTGCATAATGCAGGTTGATGAGTCTTCCTCCAATCCCAATGCCATATACCTCCTCATACAGCTCAGCCTCTCAGATGATCTGTTCTACATATAGATTGAGAAGGTATGGAGATAGCATGCCTTCCTGGCGTCCACCTTTCCTGATTTTGCACCATGCTGTGTTTCCTAGCTCTCTTCTGACACGTGCCACCTGGTCCGAGTATAGGTTTTGCATAGGCACAATCATTCTTCTCAAAGTTAGCCACAGTTTGTGGTGATCTACACAGTCAAATGCCTTTGCTTAAGTCAATGAAACACAGACATTCCTCTGGCACTCTGTTTTCAGCCAAGATCCATTTAACATTGGATATAATGTCCCTAGCGTCGTGGCCTCTTCTAAACCCAGCCTGCACATCTGGAATTTCTCTGTTGGTGTGCTGTTCTTGTCGTTTTGGATACTTTTCAGCAAAATCTTGCCTGTGTGTGATGTTCATTTCCACACTCTTGGTCGGGTCACCTTTTCTTGGAATGCGAACAAGTATGTATCTGTTCAGTCAGTTGGCCGGGTTAGACTGGGTTCTAATTCTTTTGTGTGATGTTACACACTGTCCTCAGTCAGCTCAACTCATGGTGACTCTGTACCCTGTTGAGGTTTCAAGACTGGCCATCCTCACGGGAAGAGACTGCCTGTCCTGCGTGGCCGCATGGGGATTTGAGCTGCCAGCATTACAATTACCCCAACCCCATTCAACATGTGCCCTCGAGTCAGAACTGAGTCAGAGTTGACCGTGTGACGGGTTTAGAGGTAGTACATGCCACGTGAGGATACTGCCCATCCTCCTCCTGTAGAGCAGCTGGTGGATTCGATCCATGTGCCTTTGGGATTGCAGCGCAGCTTCTTACCACTGAGGTGGTGCTCCCTTGAGCTTTCTCTCTGTATGAGGACTTTCTCTGCCCCTCAGCCCTCCCAGTTAGCTTCCTGGGATTATTCGAAACATGAATACAAGTGCACCAGTACCAGCCTTGCTAATTGTGATGTGCCCGAGGATGTCTTGGCCCCCCTCCTTCTGGCAGTGCAGTTCAATTGGTGCCTTGTCCTGCATGGAAAGTGGGCCCAGTGCTGCCTGCTTCCACTGCTGCCCTCAGTGAGCTAGTGGCCAATCCAGCTCCTGCCCCTCCAGGTGGCCTGCACTTCTCCAGAGGGGCTACCAGATATTCTGGTTCTGGTGCTTTGCGATTTCTCATGATGTTTTTTGTGGATTTTTTTAAATTTTATCTTTCTATGTGTAGTTGTGTTTTCTGTGTCTGGATCTTTATGTGTTTCATAGATTCTGTAGAATTCTCAGCCATCAGTGCATTAGAATTCTTGCTGCTTCAATGTTTTCTCCTTTTGGGACTCTTATTAGGACTTAATTTCTTCTTATTGTTCTTCAAGTGAAAATTTATAGCAGTTATTGTGCTTTCAGCCATTCATACAGGGTTTGCTTTAAGGCATTGATTACTGTCCTCATATGGTGTCAGGGTCACCCCACGTCCAGTGCTGGGCCTCTTTTCTATCTGTCTTCCTCCCCCTGCCTTCTGAGCATTCCCTGGACAGACGCTGCCATTGATCCTGTGTGGTTGATGGTCTTCAGGAGTGTGCTCCCACCGGTGGGCAGATGCTGCCTCTGTGACCCTGTGTGGTGGGTGGGCTTCAGGAGCATGTGCCCACTGGTGCTGGCCACCTCTGAAGCGAGTGTGGTGTTTGCTGTAAGTTGAGCTGCAGGAGTGACTTTAGTTCCAGGCTCAAGGAGTTGCTTAGGCCATGGATTTGGGGGTCCCACCATCTCTGTCAGACCAGCAAGTCTGGCCATTTTTACGATTTGTATGTTGGCATTTTTCTCTCACTCTGACTGGGGCCCTGGACTCTGATCCCCTCAAACGGCTAGCAGTGGCAACTGGGCACCATCCTGTGATTGTTGTTGCTGTTGTTAGGTGCTTTCCAGTCAACTACGACTTATAGCGACCCTGTGAACAATGGCCCTGAACCTTGTCCTATCCTGTTTTTAGTTAGGCCTTTGCAGACTAACCTAATTTTTCTGCAGATGCTTTCTTAATTTTGTCAGCTCATGCCTCCATCCCTCACCCTAGTTCACTCATCTGCCTAAGTGGTCCCTGTTTTCAGATTTCAGTAATTGTGGTCTGTGTACACTGTTTGTTTCTATCATGTTAACTGTAATGTGTTTGTTACATTGTATATGCTCAAATAGCTTTCCTTATCTGGTCATCTCTGATTCTTTTTTCTACTCCTTTAAAATTCTTACTGATTTGCATTAGAATATGATGCTTGGAATGGTGGAGCGTTGGCGAAGGAGAGGATGACCCTCAACCAGGTGGATTGACATGGTGACTACCACAGTAGGGTCTGGTATTACAGGAAGTGTGAGGATGGCACAGGACAGGGCGGGGTTCAGACCTACTGTTCATAGGGTTGCTGTGGGTCATGCTCAGCTCGATGGCTCCTAACAACATAGCAGCACCCTGCTTTGGTTCTGAGCTTTTGGGGAGTTAATCAGGGTTGGTGTTTGTGCTGGATTTTGAGGCCTCCCTACGTAGACCTCTCCTCTTGTATCCAGTGGATCACTGTGGTTCCATGTCCTTCCTTGTCCGAAGCTGATGGCTTTGCTCCATGGGTGGCTTTGGGATGGAACTAGGGGGAAGGGAGGTTTTTGTAAAAAAAAACCCCAAATGTACGTGTATGCCTGTTTGTCTTTGTGTTCATAAGTTTGTGTGTGTCTCTCCAGCTGTGTGTCTGTCCATGCTCATGTGTCTGGCTGTGTGCGTCTGAGTGTATCTCTTGTGTCTGTGTCTGGCAGAGTCGCAGGGCATTGTGCTGCTAGCCCAAGGGCAGTCCTTCTCTGGTTGTTGGGATCCACCAGCAGTTCAGGAGGACAGCAAGCACTCTCCTCCTTTGTGATTTAAAACCTGCTGGAGGGTCAGCTGGGAGTCCTTTCTGACTGGACTGCAGTGCGGCAGGGAGCAGTGCACATCTGCATTCGCTGTGGATGATGCTTTCAGGGCTGGCTGGCATTTCCTTGTTTTTCAACATTTGAGACTTCCTTCATTGGGATGAGATTTTTCAAGACAGTTTTTCAGTTCTACAGTTCACCAAGTGGTGCAGCTTTTAGTTTGTATTTGACACAGATCTATAGGAGCCTTGTAAACAAGAATATCTCACGACTGGCACATGGTTTCATCTTTGTTATTTCTGGAAGTTGAGATCCATTCACTGAATCAAAGGTAGGTTTGTTACATTTATGCACCTAGTTGTGTAGTGCTGGGACAGACCGTGTGCACAAGCTCAGAAGGGGCTGTTGGTGTGATTTACATAGCAGTGAGGATGTCTGTGCCTGCTCAGAAAGTGTCCCCACACGTTTTAGGCAGTAGAGGATGTGTGCGCACACGCTCACAAAGTCTGTCTCCATGTGGTTTATTCTGTTAGCGCAGAGCCCTGGCATTAGCTGATGCTCCATCAGGCAACACTGTTGCACCTGGAAGAGCAGCTCCCGCAGCTTCCAGATTTGCCTGGTGTCCCTTTCAGAGAATGTGCAGAGGCACTGATAGAGCTGCTGGGGAATCCTAGGGCGGTCAGTGGGAGTCAGGGGTTCCAACTCTCCTGACCACACTGGAACTGGCAGTAGTGTGACCATCCAGAAACGGGCATCATGTATTCAACATGATCTGGGCAGAGGGACACTCCTCTGCACTGTATCAGCCACGCTGCTGCCCTCAGGTGACCCTCTGCCCTGTGCCCACACTGCTACCCTCAGGTGACCCTCCTCTGCACTGTGCCATCCACACTATTGTCCTCAGGTGACCCTCTGCACTGTGCCCACACTGCTGCCCTCAGCTGACCCTCTGCACTGTGTCCGCACTGCTGCCCCTGCCTGTGGTAGATCTGTATTATGACCCCTCTGTGCTGTGACCACTCTGGGCTGTGCAGAAAGCTGGCTCCTCCTGGCATTTGGGACTGGGCCCTGGGGACTTGGGGTTGGTCGGGGCTCCGCCCTGCTTCCCCTCCCAGTGCTACGGCCCTGGGCTGTGGGTGTGGGCTGATCCCAGCCCTTTGGTGGATGGAGATGAATGTGCCCTGGGAAGGCATTTGTCTGTGGAGTGGCTGCTCAGTTGTGGGCATGTGGTGGGAGAGTTCTGGAATGTGGGGCTTGAGGGACGTGTCTTGTTTAGGGGGTGGACTGGCTTGTCCTTTGTGCTGGAGGTGAGGGTGGGTCATGGTCCTTCACACACGTGGGATAGAATGGGGCCTGGAAGGCAGGCTGGTCTTACCTGTCACAGAGGGACCCTCATAATCAGGTTGTCATATCTCACCCAGAGGTGCCCTCCCCTCCCCCGTCAGGTCTGGTCTGAGAGCACCCTGGGGGGCCCTCGGGGTATCCGTGGAGCTGTGGCAGCTTGGGCACTGGGCCAGCGAGGTGCGCCGCGTCAGCTGTAGAGCCGGTCCCAACTTCCTGTTTAGGCTTTTAATTCTCGCAACACTTGTTTTTGCTTCTTTCAAGTTGTTCCACTTGGGCCCCTCTGTCATTAGCTGTGGGCGTTGTATGCTGAGGGCCGTGTTAGAGGTAAAGCGGGAGCGACCAGGCTCCCTCCCCTCACTGTCACCAGCATCAGGGGTTGCTGGACAGAGATGTGTTTGTGAGGGGTGCTTCCCTGGGTGTAGGTGAGAGAGATGCTTAGCTCAGACTTGATGGGCCTGCAGCTGCACCTGTCTGACAGGAGCAAAGATGTCTGGAGTGAGGTGGTCACATGCACGTCAGGTCAGAGCCCCGTCTCAGTACCTGCCCAGCCTTCACACAGTGCCCATGCTTGGGGGCGGGGACCAGGCACCACGGGCTTGTTCTTCTGTCAGCACGTTCCTGGGAATAATAGGGCCACAGCCCTCAGTGTCCATTTACATTCGGGGGCCCCCTGCAGCTGACTGTGGCATTGCTCCAGGCACTGCTGGCTGCCCATGGCTGTGTGACAAGGTGACAGCTGCTCACAGTGGACATACTGCCTAAGCAGCAGACTCAGCAGAAGGGCTTTTAAGCATCTGTCAAGTGTGTCTGTAAGCAGAATGTGGTGGGTGAACCCTGAGATGTGCTGAGAGTGGGGGTGCGTTGTACCACTAATGTGGCATTGGGGCAGAGTGAACCCCTGAAGTGGAGACATCACCCTTGGGGTGGGATGTAGTGAGCCCCTGAAGTGGAGACATGGTGTTAGGAGTGGGGTGCACTGAACCCCTGAAGTGGAGTCATGGCCCCAGAGGTGGGGTGGAGTGAATCCCTCAAGTAGAGATGTGACCTTGGGTGTGAGCTTAGTGAACCCCTGAAGTGGAGATGTGACCCTGGAGATCGGGTACAGTGAGCCCCTGAAGTGCACACGTGGTTCTGGGCCTTGCTGATGCCTGTTTACTGGGGGATGGGGAGGTCAGAATTTAGGAGAGCCTTGGAAGCCTCTCATGAGAGTGTGAAAGTACCCCATAGACCCCATTCAGATAGTGGCTGGACCCTCAGAATTCGCGGCATCTGCCGTGGAGCCTCTACTTGCCTCCTGGTCTGGGGTGACTCTTCTTAGGTGCCAGGAGGGCTGTTACATGGGTCAGTCTCTGCTACCTGGAGTGGAGGGTCCCCCCACGCCCTCCAGGCTGCTGCCCTCTCCTTTTCACTTGTCCCAGTGTCCACTGAGTGGGCAGTGTCCCCAGCTCCCATTTGGGTTGGCACCTTGTTGTCCTGAGGTGGGGTTAGGAGCTCTTAGTTTGAAGGAGCCTCTGCTGTCTGT
The DNA here is from genome assembly GCF_000299155.1 of Elephantulus edwardii. Lineage (NCBI taxonomy): Eukaryota > Metazoa > Chordata > Mammalia > Macroscelidea > Macroscelididae > Elephantulus > Elephantulus edwardii. The sequence continues at coordinate 330,838 of NW_006399798.1, read as the reverse complement.
GTTAGGGGGAGGGCTGTGTGTGTGACGTACAAGGGGGCTTGGGGTAGTGTGGACTGTGGAGGGTACAGAGCTGGGGAGGACATGGAGGAGGGGTCATTGTGGGGAGGTGCTTGGCTGAGTGGAGCTGGGATAGTGGGGTTCCATGTTGGCAGAACTCCCTTTCCTTCTGGGAACAATGTGGCTCTTCCAGCTTCCTGTAGGTGGACCCAGCTCTGGAGTGCTTCTCCTGCCTGGACGAAGTGGACTCCCTGTAGAGTGAGCAGTGCTCCCTCCGCCTGAAGCCTGTATCTGCTTATTCAGTTTGTACCATCTTTGGGGCACTGCCTGTGACATATCTGCTGCCCTTTGGGGCATATTTGTGGACAGTATATAGGGACTTGGCACTCTTTCTCTGCTGCAGTGCCTGGCTTCCTGCCTTTGAAATTGTATGAATGCAAGAGCTGAACACTTGAGCTGCATCTTAGAGCCAGACCTTAGAACTGGACCCCAGGAATTGGATCCTGGTGCTGGAACTAGGATCTGGATCCCAGGACTGAGCTGGCTACCAGGAGCTGGACCCTTGAGCTGCATCTTAGAGCCAGACCTTAGAATTGGACCGCAGGAGCTGGACCTTGAAAGTGGACCCTGGAGCTGAGCTGCACCCTAGAGCTGGGCCTTAGTGCTGGACCGTGGGACTGAGTTGGACACTGGGAGCTAGACCCCACTGCTGGACCTTAGAGTTGGATCCTGGAGTCTGGTCTTGGAGTTGGACCCTGGAACTGAGTGGGACACCAGGAGCTGGACTCTGGAGCTGTACTGGTGGGGCTAGATCTCAGGGTGTGGGCTCTGTGCTGGCCCTCAGAGCAGATGTGCCTGAGGACTGAGCTCCAGCAGTGGGCACTGATGAGGGTGGGCAGATGGAAGTGACACTGGGCCTCCTCGTTGCCTGGAGGAAGCCCTCCAGGATGAACCCTGCTCCCTCTGCTGTGTGTATTTGGAGCCCTGAGAGCTCCCCTGATTGGGAGTGCATCTGCTTCAGACCTCAGGAGCCTGAAGAGAGCTGGCAGAGTTTGTATCTTCTCTGATAATGACTTTTCTTAAATAACGTTCAGGGCATAACTCTGCTCCCAAGTTCACCATTCAGGTATTTCCTCTGTGAGGGCTGCATGAACTCTGCCAGCTGTTGTCATGGGAGTGACTAGATCTCAGCCCCGGAGGTCTGGGGGAGGGGACATGTCCTTTCAAGTGTCAGACTGTCTGACAAGAAATCCCTTGCCTGCGCTGTGAGACTCACCCATAACTCTTTCACATTCCACTGAGTGCAGTCCTCACCCGATTTGCTCTATACTTCCTGGATTGGTTCTGTAGTCTGTTGGTTCCTAATAATTGTGACAGTTCTCTCCTAGTACCCAAGACAGTCCTCTCCTTGTACCTGATACAGTCCTATCTTCTACCTGAGAGGGTCCTCTCCTAATACTTGAGAGGGTCCTCGCCTTTTACCCGAGACAGTCCTTGTCTGGTACTCAAGAGGGTCCTCTCCTAGTACTTGAGATGGTCCTCATTTGGTACCCAAGACGACCCTCTCCTGGTACCGGAGATGGTCCTCATCTAGTACCTGAGAGGGTCCTCTCCTAATACGTGAGAGGGCCCTCCTAGTACCTGAGACAGTCCTCTCCTAGTACTTGAGAGGGACCTCATCTGGTACCCACGACGGTTCTCTCCTGGGACCCGAGACGATCCTCTCCTGGTATCTGAGAGGGTCCTCTCCTGGTACCCGAAACAGTACTTTCCTGGTGCCTCAGACGACCCCTTCCAACACAAACATAATATACACACATTACATAAATCAGACACATGCCACAAACAGCCACACGCATGCACAGCACACATCTCACATACCACACATATGTGCACACTTACTACATACACATCGTACACCAGAGGGAAGTCCCCTCTGAGTATATCACACGTTTATATACCTGTCACATGCATGCGCAACATACTTATAACACAGATCCACAATCTGTGTCACGCTTACATGCCTCACCTGTGCACACAGAGATGCACCCCGTAGAAATGTCACTCTGTCTTGGTCAGCCCATATCAAGGGTTGTCATAGCAGGGGACCTGTATTTGGGCAGAGGTTCCTGGGTGTGAGTGGAGCTGGCCTCCCAAGTCCCTGGCTATGGGCAGAGTATACCCATTTCAGGTGTCACCGTATTGGATGACCTCTCTGAGGGAGGGCAGGGGTGAGTGAGTTGAGTTGTGGTGGCTGTGGGCAGGGTGATTAAATTGGAGGTGACCGTGTCTGTTACCCATGTCAAGGGTCACCACGTCAGGATGAGTCTGTTGGTGGTAACTGTGTTCAGAATTACTGTGTCAGGGCTTACCTGTGTTGCGGTGACCATATCAGTTCAGGGTGATTGTGTTAGGGTGACTGGAGCGACCCATGTTGAATTAACCTGTGTCAAGGTTGACCACAATAGAGTGGCCATTTAAAGAATCATAATAATGTCAGAGAGATGGTGTCCAAGTGACAAAATTAGGGTGACCCAAGTTTGAATGGCCTCTTTAGGGTAACTGCATGAGTTGGGGGTGACTGTATCAGAGTAACTAAGTTGGTTGGGAGTGATGGTGTTAGGGAGTGAACATGTTATGGGAAGACTGTGTTGGATGACCATGTCGATTGGGAGTTGTCATATCTGGGGAACATGTGATAGAAGCTGACCATTTTGGGTCACTATGTCGAGGTGACCCATGTCAACATTGAATGTCCTTCGAGTGCAGGTGGCTGTGGCCATAAGGGAGTTCACTGAGTCCCTTCAGGAGAAGTCTTGTGTGTTAGGAGGGAGCAGCTTCTGGGTGTGGGTGCAAAGCTCTCTAAGGGAGGTGTTCTGAGCACTGGCTGCTGTCATTCATCCTTATCTCTGTCGGGATTGATTTGTCTGGTGGACCCGTAAATTGGGTCTCTGCAGTCAGTATCTAGCTTCCCCTCTGGCTACACAGTTGCCAAGCAGTCTCTCCTGGGTGGCCGTGCTAACATGCAGGCTTGGGGACCCCAGCACGGCTGTGGTCCTGGGTTTACTCGATGTTGACCCTCTCGAGCTGCCATAGCCCATTAGCGCTGACAGCCTTTGGGCCACGAACGGGTTCCCATTAGTGCGGGGAGAGTGTGAGCCTCAGGGTGAGATGGGAAATTTTAGGGAGAGCCTTGTGTCTCTGCTGTGATTCAGCCTGGTCTGCCCACCCTTCTTGTGTCCTGCAGGCTCAGGGGCTCCTCACTGTGGTGTCACTCTCTTGGCTCAGGAGCCAAAAGGCCTCTCATTCTACCAGGAAAGGGAGGGACTCTTGTGACCATGAACCTTGTTTTCTGGGCCTCTAGCAGTCTGTAGGCAACTAGAGTTTTGCTGGCCTGATGGTAAGGAGTCGTGCTGCCAACCCAAAGGGACGTGACAGGAATATACTGGTGGTTCCACTGAGGAAAGATGGGCAGTTTTCTCCTCTGCAGTTTACAGCCTCTGAAAACCTGTTGGAGGGTCAGCTGTGATGCGAACTCTGGCACGTATGACACCGGTAACCCACAGCAACCTGTGCTGCTGACGGAGAGGCCTCTGGTTCTGGAGAATAGTGATGGAAGTCTCGTTCCATGAACAGCTTTTCATTGTCATTGGGTCAGTTAAAATCAACCTACAGCTGACACTCTGGCCGACTTTCAGAGTCTGTAAATAACACAAAAGTAGATTTCTCCTGCAGAGTAACTGGTGGATTTGAGTCTTCTGCCTTTGTGTTGGCAGTGTAACTCCTTACCCAGTGGGCAGCCACACCACTGGAAACCTAGTGGAGGGCGGTGAGTCAGTACCGACTGCATGGCGGTGAGTGTGAGTTTTCAAGATATTTTAGACATAGCACCAGGGTTAAAGTCCATGTTAGAGACGGACCCGGGGAGTGTGGGGAGTACAGGGTTCTAGTCCTTGTTAGAAGTGGATCTCTGGGTGTGTGGGGTACAGGGTACAGGTTCTAGTCCATGTTAGAGATGAATTCCGGATGTGTGGGGTACTGGGTTCCAGTCCATGTTAGAGGTGAATCTTGGGTGTGTGGAGTACAGAAGTTCTTTCTTTTCTGGATCTAGGTTCTGGACGTGCTCCGTCTGTTGTGCGTCCTGGTTGTGCAGTGATGGTCTCCTGCTCTGTGGGGTGAAAGTGTGGTCTCCTACAGGTCTGCAGAGATGCTGCTGTGTCTTGAGGTCCATGCTGTGAGTGGTTGCTATCCTTCACGGTGTGTTGGTCTGGGTGTTTGCCATGACTGCACTCTGAACGGGCTTTTTTCTAAGGGAGTCCCTCCTATCTATAAAGAAAGAGCCTTATGATGAATGGAGAGGACGATGGAGAGGGCTAGGGCTGTGAGGTCCCCTTCACCCACTTGGAGGGGCCAGGGGTTCCACATGGGGTCCCTAACATGCATCTGGACGGGTCAGGCTGGGTGACCTCAGGGCTGTGGGAAGGGACGTGGGTTGAGCCCTTCCTCCCTCAGGCCCTGCGGCTCTGTTGTCCTCTGAGCCTTCCCTGCCCTGCCCCCGGGGTATGCTCTGAACTGTGGTGCTCAGTGCACTGTTGGTAGCTTCATGCCATTGAGTGAGGCGCAGCTCCGAGCTGACTCTTAGCAGGTTTGCAGGGGCTGTAAACCTCACAGAAGAAGGTTGCCCCTATTTCTCCTATGGAATAGCTAGTGGACTTGAATTGTTTGCCTTTGAGTTGGCAGTGTGACTCTGTACCTTTAGGCCGCCAGCTCTGTGTATGTCTTTAAGGGAATTTAGGGGTTATACTATTTTACTAGAGATCATCACTTCATGAACATGAAACAAACTGGACAGAACCAGTTGATCTTTCTGTGTATTGTCTGGAGAATCAGGGACAGCGGCGTGCTACAGTGTTACGTGCATTTCTGTGTCTATGGATCTGACTGTTTAAAAGGAGAAACCCCCACACGAAACAGCTCTGTTTGCATTTTTGCCTGTCTGTCCGTCTGTGTAGGTGGGAACATGGACGTACAGAGAGATTCCTTTCTCACACCCCTCACACTTTGCTCACATCTGCCCTGGAGTGGAGCAGTTTGGTTTCTGACCAGGGTGGCCACCGTAGGGCTGTAGGCTTTCCTGATGGATGCACTGCCTACGTGTTGAACGTTGCAGTCACCAGGCAGGACTGACTGCTCAGGCGCCGGTGAGGCCTTGACAACATGCCAGTCAGGCTGCCCTAGAACTAAGCTCCCTCACACATTCTAAACTGTTCATAAATGGAATACAGAGATTTTATTTATTTTTTTTTTCAAATATGAAATGCTTCATGAATTTGTGTGTCATCTTTGCGTGGGGGCCATGCTAATCTCTGTATCGTTCCAGTTTTAGTATATGAATTGCCAAAGTGACCACCACACCGTCTTTCTTAAAAGTTTCTCTTCTCTTTATGTCAAAAATCATGTGTCCTTCATCAGTTCATTCTGTGTCTTCTGTGGTGCTGGAACTTGTGTGCTCTTGGTTCTTTAATACCCTGCCAGGCCTGCCTCTTACAGGACCTGGACAGCTGTCAGTCTTAGACTGTCCTGTGAGCCCGTGCGGGGACCGTCACGTCCTGCCAGAGATCCACTCACTCTTCCCGGAGCTTGCTAGGGTGATGGGGGGAGCTCCAACTGCAAGTCCAGGGCTGTCCCCTTGTGAGCCCAGGGCTGCCCCCTTGGGCTCAGTTTGGGGTGCTGTTGCTGCCCACACTCACCCCAGGAACAGGATGCTCCTGGACCAGAGCCTACCATTGTCTCTGTGTCTGCCCACATTGGGGGGCTTGTTTTATGTTGTTACCTGACAGAGTGATGTCTGTCTTTAGGGTGCGCTTCCGCAGGATGGGGTGCCTATGATTGGAGTTTGTGTTCCACATTGTGGAAGCAGATGGGTTGGTGCTGGTGTCCACACGGTTCTTTGTAGGCAGCCTCTCTCCTCACAACCCCTCTCGCACACAGTTGTAGCTGTGATCCAGAGGGCGCTGACCTACGATGAGAAGCGAGGAGCCTGCAGCGTGGGTGCCAACGTCCGGGATGCGGCCTGCTACGTGTGCTGGGCCTTTGCACGCGCCTATGAGCCAGCGGAGCTTCGGCCCTTTGTGGCTGAGATCTCCAGGTAAGGTCAGCTGGATGGCCTGTGTGTGAGGAGCAATCAGCCTGGTCCTTCCCCACGGCCACGAGAGCCATTGTCCCTGGATATCCCCTTTGTGACTGGCATCCTCTTGACAGTGACCAGCCAGGAGCAATTAGGGGAAACTGGGAGGCTGGGTGGCTGGGTGTCAACTGGCCAACAGAGGAAGGTGACTGGTGGCAACTGGGGCACTGTGGAAAAGTGGGGACAGGTCACTTGGGTCTGGCTGCTGAGAGTGCCTCTTAACTATCTACAGCGTGAGAACGTTTGAAAACTTTTTATTGTGATTTCAGTGAGAGCTTATAGAGCATATTTGTTTTACATCCAATAACTCCTCCACATTTTGACTTGTGACATTGATTGCTGTCCTTATAACCTGACAGCATGCTGGCTACTCCTTCCCTGGGATTCCTGTCCATACCCCTCCTTTCTATTCCATCTGTGCCTCTGGGGGTTTTCCTGTTCAGATGGCACTGCTCTGCTCTTGTGTGGTGTGACTTTTGACTGGTTGACTGTTCCAAGCAGTGGCCTTCTCTGGTGTTAGTGATCACTTTAAGTGTCTGTCCACTGTTCGGGTGAAAGTCGGGTTGCACTATGATCATTTCAGGCTTGATGGTGACTAAGGGCCATAGCATTGGGGGTTTTACCAGTCTTTATCAAACAAATGAGCTCAGGTAGCTTAGTGGTAAGGAGTTGGACTGCCATCCTAAACCTGTGAGGTTTGAATTCACCAGCTGCTCCATAGAAGAAAGATGAGCAGTTCCCTCCTGTGTGATTTACTGCCTCTGAAATCCTGCTGGAGGGTCAGCTATGAGTCAGTCCTGACTTGATAGTACATAACAACAATTAAACAAGGGAGCCTAGTCTTTCTTAGGATTGTGAGGTTTGTCCTCCATTTTTGCTCCACGCTACCACAGACTTTCTCCTTTGAGGGTAGTCAGCAGTGCTAACTGGTACTGTCTGGTTATTCTGGTCTCTGTGTCATGGAGACAAGAGTCCATGTGGCCATTAGGCCTTGGAGCTAACAGACTTCGATCCCTTCACTCTCCTTTTCTCTAGTCAACAGACACCAAGAGTTACACCCTAGATGACTGCTTGTCAGTTTTTAAGGTTTTAGTTATTCTGCAGCCAAGTAGGATGTAGTATATAGCCTTTGTAGACTGTGTTATGACAGTTGATCTTGGTGTCCCCCTGAACAATGATCCTTCTGAGCGCCAGAAACTCATTCCACAAGGTCTTTGGTTGTGGTGGTTGTTATGTACTGTCGAATCAACTCTAGTTCATACGGACCTTAACAACAACTAACTCTGAACCCTGCCCTATCCTGAGCCAACTTCAGCATCTCTGACACACTCGACCCATTGCCTCATTGTGTCACTCCATCTCATGTAAGGTCTTCCTCTCCTGCACTGACCTTACACCTTTCCAAGGATGGTAGCCTTCTTCAATGACTAATCCCTCCTGAAAACAAGCCCAGAGTACGTGAGACTGAATTTCAAAATCCTTGTCTGCAAGGAGCATGGTTTCATCCTCTCCAGGACAGACCTGTTTTCTTCACAATCCATTGTATGTTCAGTACTCTTCTGTAGCACCATGACCTAAAGGCTGTCTTCTGTCATTCTTAGTTTTTTGTTAGCTCTCAGGTACATAGCAAGCAATTGAGAACACCATGGCTTGGATCAGGAACAACTTAGTTTTTAGACTGACATCATTGCTCTTCAGCACTCTGGAGAGGTCTTTGACAGCAGGTTTTTTCTAGTGCAACTCATCTTTTGATTTCTTCGCTGCTGGTGCCAAGGTGCCAAGGATGTTTGTTGTGGATCTGAGAAAGATGAAATTGTTAAGAGCTTCTTTTCTCCATTTATCATGAAGTTGTCATTTGGCTCCGTGGTGAGGATATTGTTTTCTTGGTATTGAGAATAGAGTCCATATTGAAGGCTGTAGTCCTTGATTTGCAAATGCTTCAAGTCCTCCTCAGTTTTGGCAAGCAAGGTTGTGTCATCCACAAACACAAATTTTTATTTTAGTAAAAATTTTTAATTTTAATTGTGATTTTAACAAAAATTTACAGAAAAATTGGGTTTTCATTCATTCATTGTTGCATATTTTATTCCTTCCCCTTCTTCTTCCCTTTCCCTCCCCCAGTTCATTCTTTAAAAAAAAATTCATTCATTGTTGCACACGAACACACATTGTTGATGAGTCTTCCTCTAATCCTGATGCCAAGTTCTTCATCATAAAGTCCAGCTTCTTGAATGATATTCAGCATATAAATTCAAAAGATACAGAGAAGTACATCTATGATGCACTTCTTTCTTAATTTTGAACCATTCATACTCTTTGGACAGTGGCTTTTTGATCTAGGTATAGATTTTACAGGAGCGCAATCAAGTGTTCTGGAATGGTTAAGAAATTTTCATAATGTGGCCCATTTGCTCTGCCATACACAAGATCTGCTTATGGCACATTCAAGTGTGTACGTTAGACATACCACCTGGCAGACAGTGTGGTGGCAGGTGTTGTGATTCGTCTGTGTGTTCCAGCTGACCCTGCCCATATGCCTAGATGTGCCCGCAGAGGCGCCGGTCTCCCGTTCCGACAGTGCAGCATTGTGTGCGTATTGCTTATACTTGTGTTGCTGAGGACTCTGAACACGTCTCTGTGTCCCCCTTTCCCTCAGTGCCCAGCTAGTCACCTCTTCCACCTTTGAAGTTTTTTTCCTTTTTGCTTTTTTTAATTGTGATTTGAGGGAAAATTTACAAAGTAAGTGAATTTTTCATTCAACCATTCATACCAGTTTTGCTCTATACGGGTTTTAGTTTCAGTACCCATAGTGAAATTTTAACTTTTCTCACTTTTCCTTGTAATTCCAAATATTGTGGGTCTTCATGTCCTTTATTTATAACATAGTGCTAATCATTCCCCTCATGTATATTTCCCTTCCTTTATCTATCTTGATAAAGAACTGGTACTTATTTACTAAATGTTACTTTCTTCTCCCTCCCTCCTGTTTCCTGGTGGCCACATAAGGATAAAAATGTTTCAAATTTCTTTAGCTTTTCTGATAGTGATCTTATGCAGTGTTTGTCCTTTGTGACTTTTTCATTCATTATACTGCCCTCTAGAATCGTTCATGCTGTATTATGTTTGTCTTTATGTTGTAGTGCTTTGTGGTATACCATTGCCATGTGTGAGTGTCTAGTTTCTTTATGTATTTGTGTCTTAATAGGCACTTGGATTGTTTCCGTCTGTTTAATATTGTAAATATTACTGCAGTTACCATAACATAGTATGTGTATGTTACTATGCTTATTTTTCTGGGATAGATACCTAATAGTGGGATTGCAGGTTGTTATTAGGTGCTTTTGCATCGAGTATGACCCATAGCGACTCTAGGAACAACAAATCGGAGCCCTGTCCTATCCTGCGCCATGCTCACATTTCCTGACACACTAGAGTCCATTGACCATGTCAGTCCACCTGGTTGAGGGTCATCTTCTTTGCTGATTCACTTCCTTTCCAAGCATCACGTTCCTTTCCAAGGAATAACCCCTCTTAGCATCATGCCCCAAGTATGTTAGGCGAAGCTTTATCATCTTTGCAGCACTCTGGCTGCACTTTCTAGAATTTGTTTGTTCTTTTGTCAGTCTCTGGGATATTCGTTACTCTTCTCCAGCACCACAGCTCAAAGGCATCACTTCTTCTGTCATCCTATTCATTTTCTAGCTCTCAGATGCATAGTAAATGATGAGAAAGGCTGTGGCCTGAATCAGACACGTTTTCGTCCTCACACTGACATCCTTACTCCTCAGTACTTTGGAGAGGTCCTTAACTGCAGCCTTTCCCAGTGCAGTTGTTGCTTTTCATTGAATTGTCTGCGACTCATAGTGACCCTTTGTACAGCCGCTCTGAATGCTGTTTTGAGCCAGTCTCACTAATTATGACACACCAACCCGCATTGCTTCAGTTATTATATTCATCTCATCTGGGGTCTTCCCCTCCTGTTCTGTCCGTCCACTTCTCCGAGATGATGTCCTTCTCTAAGGACCAGTCCCTCCTGGCCACGTGCCAAATGTGTGTGAGACACAGCTTCAAAATCCTAGCCTTCAAGAGGAGACTTGGTTTTTCCCCCTCTCAAAGACAGACTTGTTTTCTTTGCAGTCCAAGGTATGTCCAAGATGCTTCAGCACCACAGCTCGAAGGCATCGATTCTTCTTCTGTCATTCTTACACTCGTACCAAGGGTGTTGATTGTGGATCCAAGTGAGATAAAATTGTTGACAGTTTCGATCTTTTCTCCATCTATTATGGTGAGAATTTTTGTTTTCTTGACGTTCAATTGCAATCCATATTGAATACTTGTAGTCTTTTTAATTTTTATTTTATTAATTTTAATGAACATTTACAGAGATTTTGGATTTCGATTCATTCATTGTTGCACTTTTCTCCCTGGCCAACCCTCCCCCCCACACACTTGTAGTATTTGAACTTCTGAAACGAGTGCTTCAAGTCCTCATTTTTAGCAAGCAAGGTTGTGTCATCTGCACAACACAGGTTACTGATGAGTCATCCTCTGATTCTGATGCCACATTCTTCTTCATAGAGTCCAGCTTTTTGAGTAATTTTCTCAGCATAGATATTAACTAAGTATGGGGAGAGAATACAACCCTGACACATTCCATTCTTAATTTTAAACCCTGTTGTATTCCCTTTGGAACACTCAATTGTACACATGGTAGGTACACAGCATCAACCAGTAACAGCAGTTTCCCTTGCTCTGTTCCCTGTGTCTGGAAAGATGGTATTTCTATTCCCAGATTTCTAAGCAAACACCAAACTGCTTTCCACAGTGTTTGCATCACTTTACACTCCTACCAGCAGTGTCAGAGTTCCAGTCTCTCCACACCCTTACCAGCACTGATTGTTTGCTTAATGAACTTTGCTATTGTCGCTGAGGTGAGATGCTATCTTATTGTTGTTTTGATTTACATCTCTAATCCCTAGTGATCTTGAGTATTTCTTCCTGTATTTGTTGGTCTTTTTTGGGAAAATATTGTTTCAGGTCCTCTGTTCTTCATTTTTTAAGTAGATTGGTTGTGTTTTTTCTCCTTGAGGTTTTGGGAGTGCTCTTTGAATTTTATAGATGAGTCTCTTGTCAGATAAGCCATGGCCAAATTTTTTTCCTGGTCCGTAGGTTTTCTTTGTACCTTTTGGGGAAGTCTTGATGCATACAAGAGTTGAAGTTTTAGGAGGGCTCTATCATGTAGTTTATTCTCTGCTGATCATGCATTTTCAGTTATATTTGATAGTCTGTTGCTGCCATAGACTAGGGCTCCTGACTGTCCGAATTTTCACTTGGACAATCTTTAGGTTTCCCTTCCCTGGGAGGTGGTCTGCCTTCTGTTTGTGTCTCGTGTCCTCAGTCCATGTGCGCAGAGTGGACACTGCTCTGGGATGAAGGAATTGCTTTCCATGACCACCTCTCAAAAGAGGATTCAGGGCAGAGGTGGCTCCAGTCAGGGTGACTCAGCTGGAGGTGGGGGCCAAGCTGGCTGAGCTGCTACAGTGAACCAGGGTAGGGTAGTGAGTGCCCTGCCTGAACTTTCTACCTGAGAAAGTGAACCAGGAAAATTGATTGTACAAGTTATACTCTTCCTGTAAACACCTTCTCACCCACAATGTTCAGATGACCTCTCAGGCACTGTGGGTGTCCAGCAGCCCTCAGCTCACTCTGTCCAGGGATGCTGGGGCCCTCGCTAACTCCAGGGCAGCATGGAACACGGTCAGGCATGCCCAGCCTTGTGTGGGCTAGGCTCACGGCTCAGGCCAGAGCTTTATAGGAGCTCTGTGGACGCTGCATCTAACTATACATCAATGAAATCCCACTGAGGGAGACAGAACTTTTCTGAGGAGGTTGGAAAGATGTTGTCTGCTCTGAGCAAGGCCCCAGGCACCGTAAAGGGAGGTGCCAGGGGTAAGGGCACTGGCCAGCTGTATCTCTGACCACTGGCACTGCCCACTTGTCCTTGCTCTTTGTAGTGCCAGCACCCAGCAGCCATTCTCTGGTCCTGCTTCCGATGGTATAGATCTGCATCTGGGGGAGGAAAGCCCTGGCTTTGCCTGTCTCTCCCTGCTCCTTCACTGGTCATAGCACAGGAGGGCTCTTCAGATATTGTCCTGAGTGCACGGAGCTGCCAAGGTGCTGGGCAGAGACAGGCCCTGGACCCCAGCTCCCCTGTAGACAGACCTTGGAACCTGTTCCCCCATGGATAGGGATGGGCCCTGTGTTCAGCTCATGACTGCTCAGGACTGTCTCAAGGAAAAAGAACCCAGGGAAGCTGCAAGAACAGTGTCTTCACAGGGCACCCTGGACCTACAGTGTGTGAGAAGAAGGCTGAAGGTCCTTGTGGGGGGCTGACATGAGGAAGAGCTGCTGAGATGGAGTGACCTGATGGGAGGAGGGGATTGAGGGGACTGAGGAGGAGAGACTGGTATGAGAGGGGGCCGAGGGAGGAAACTGGTAATGTGAAGAGAGTGTGGAAGGGGCTGAGGGTCAGGGGACTGGTGTCAGGAGGGGGCTTAGGGGGTAAGGAGGGGACTGAGGCGGCTGAAGGGGAAGGGGGCTTTTGTGAGGAAGGGGCAGACAGTGTCGAGAGGGAAGGGGCTGAAGGTGCTGAGGTCACGGGGTCTCTTGTGAGGAGAGGATTGGTGTGAGGAGGGGGCTGAGGGTGCTGAGAGGAAGGGGCTGATATGAGCAGAAGACTGATGTAAGGATGTTGGTGGTGGAGCAGGACAGTGGTGCTGGAGGAGGACGTTGATGGTGATGGAGGACAGTAGTGGTGTGGTGGACAGT
>NW_006399798.1:304469-317485 GCF_000299155.1 Elephantulus edwardii | reverse complement strand
GTGGTGGTGGTGGCGGGCAGTGGTGGTGGCGGGCAGTGGTGGTGGCAGGCAGTGGTGGTGGCCAGTGGTGGTGGCGAACGTGTGGTGGTGGCAGACAGCAATGGTGGTGGTGGCCAGCAGTGGTGGAGGAGCAGTGAAGGACAGTGGTGTAGTGGTGGACCGTGGTGAAGAGCGGTGGAGGTGGAGGACACCTGCAGGCCATGTCGTGCCATGTGAGGTGCTGCTGCTGGATGCTGCTTTCACATCAGGCCTTTCGGATTCTGAGTCAGGCATGAGGTGGTCAGTGCAGTGGCCTGGGGAGTTTTTGTCTGTCATGGCCTGTGGCCCCTTTGCCTGCACCCAGCCCCTTGATCATTCCATGGAAGACACCGACCATTCTGAGGGCCAGTTGGACAGGTTCTTGGCCTGTACTCCGCCCTTCCCGTCCATCCAGACTCCTGGCATTCTGTGGGGGCGGGAGGGCGGGCCAGGGTGAGTCACCTGGCCAGGTCAGCGTGAGGATGCTGACGGAGCCTCCCGCCCCGGGAGCTGAGTATCGGTTGGGGTGGGGCCTCTGTCTACTTCTCTTGGCTCACAAAAAATGACCACACTCTAATTGTCAGCTTTTAAGTCCATTAATTCTGTCAGATAATAAAATCTTGATATCTTTAACTGCTTTCACAAATGTGTGCATGTACTCTGCAAAGGCTGACGGGAAATCAAAACACGGCCCCGTGTGTGAACTAGAAAACTCTGTAAAAGGGCCAGCGTGCAGGTGAGGAGGGGGTTCAGGGAGGGTGCAGCCTGGACACCTCTGCCCCCCACTCCCCCAGGCAGGCGTCCTGAGTAGTCTGCAGTGGGGGCACTTGCTCATATTCTTGGTAGGTCCTAGGCCCTCCCTCCTTCATAAACTGCACGCTTGTGTGATGCACGGAGACACATTCCCTGCTCGTGTTTGTGTGCGTGAGCGTGTGATGCACAGAAACACGTTCTCTCAGAGTGTGTGTGTGTGTGTATGTGTGTGTGTGAGAGAGAGAGAGAGAGAGAAATACATGGACACACATTCCCTGAAGGGGTGTGTGTGGTATATGGAGACAACATTCCCTGATTGTGTGTGAGTGGTGCTTGGCAACACAGCAGCTGTGAATCCGTTGGGGAGTCTCATGGATGCACCAGGGCTGGCATATTGGCATGGTGTGTGGGGCCACTTGCCAGCAGGAAAGGGCTAGACTGCCTTTTGCTGGTTTCTTTCTGACTGCTGGTGGTGTCGTGAGCATAGGTGGCAGCCCTGGCCCGTCCCTCTCGTGCCTGGAGCTTTTCTCAGAGCTGTGTTTTGTTTGCACGGGTTTCTGTCAGCGTGAGGCCCTCCAGTGGGGAGCACCACTTGTCCGAGAGGACATGTCACCAGTGGCCAGTGTCTGGGCTGCATAGGGACCCTGGGCCGCTGCAGGAGGGACTCAGCACTGTTGTGTTCAGTGGTGTGGCTGCTGGAATTCACAGCCTTCAGTGAGGACACCAGCCACAGGCGGAACTTGGATTTTACCTTAAAGACATGATTTGCAACTTTGAGGAAACATGGTTCATAAAAAGAACTCACGTGTTCTTGAAAGTTGCTAGCTTGGAAACTTGGGTATTACTAGTACTTAAAAGTGGCACGCTGTAGTCTTTGTAGAATGTTCCTATAGCAGCAAGAGTGCAGTTGGTGTGAGGTCTGCTTTTTGGTGCCTCTGCTGAAATCATAGGCCCTGAGCGGGGCAAGTCTGAACGCGCACCCTCAACTTAGGCAGAAAGAGGATCTGGTCTCATCTGACGCAGCCTTTCCCTCGGTTAGGAAATCTTGGTATCACATTAGGCTCCCGGCGAAAGCGGACAGGTGCAGGCACCTGGAACACGCCTTGGTGTACAGATGCGCCCTCGCCGCCCTGCCCCACAGTGGAGGCTCCCTGGCCTTCTAAGCAGCAGCACAGCAGGGCCCGGGGCGCCTGGAGGAGTCAGTGCACAGGAAGGTGCTCTTGCATTTGTGTTTACCTGATAGCATCAGACCTGTTTGTCTCTGAAGCACTGGTATTGCAAGATGAGCCAGTTTCATTTTCAGAGTGTGAAATCAGGGCAGCTTTTCTTTATTTAGTCTAAATCAAACCTACTTTAATCCAACAGGCTTTATTTTAAAGCCTGAATTTTATACAGTTGGTCTGTAGTTGATTTGTCAGATTACTGTGGAATTCTCCAGGTGGTGCGGTTAGCTCTGTGTGTCTACCGAGGGAAGTCGAGGATACATGCATGACGCAGAGAACTGTGACAGTCACTCATGCCATTGCCAGGCCTCAGACTGTGTCCAGGGTTCAGCGTCGGGGGGTGGGGGACACATGCTCATGGGCCTCACTGCTGTCCTTTTACCACAGTGTTCTTTGTGAAATAGAAATAAAAGGAGCAAGCTACCCGTGGTCTCCTGTCCAGACTTCATAGTATCCTCCCCATTCCCTGTCCTGTTTCCCATCCCCTTATCCCTGTCCCGTCCTCCAACCTTGTCCCTGTTCCCTGTCCTGTTCCCCATTTCCTCCTCATCCTCATTCCCTGTCCTTTAACCTCCTCTCATTTCTGTTCCATCTCTTGTCCCCAATTTTCCTCCATCCCCATCCTGTCCTTTCCCACATCCCTCATCTCCATCCCGACCTGTCCCCCATCCTCATTCCCTGTCCTGTCCCCCATCCCCCTGCCCCCATTCCCTGTCCCCATCCCCTCATCACTATTCCCTATTCTGTCCCCATTTCCCTGCCTCCATTCCCTTTCCTGTCCCCATCCCCCTGCCTTGAAGTACATTTACTTGCTCTGCCACTACTTCCTTTATTTTGTCTAAAATCCCACCATTGATCTTAACTGAGTATCTGTCTCTTACCTGGGAGCCTGTTAAGGATCATTGATCTTACCTGGGGCCATGTCTTTGACACCCCCTCTATTGATCTCACCTGGGACCCCACCAGAGACCCCAATATGGACATCATTTAGGATCCCACCTGGGATCCTACCCAGGGCCTCACCCAAGGCTCTACCTAGAACCCCTCCCTTTCCTTAGCCTCTTTGCTCAGTGGAATTAAGGTGGGGTCCAGTGGGCACCCCTCCGCTGGCTTCTGTATGGCTAAGGCTGTGTGTGTGGTCCAGTGGGCACTTCTCCCCTGGCTTCTATGCTCTGTGTGGCTAAGGCCATGTGGGTTCCAGTGGGCATTCAGGTTTATTAGCAGCACCTATCGGTGATGGCATCACTGCAGCAGAGATTGGAATAAAGCTGAGTATGCTGTGAGCTGAGTGTCATGCCCTGGGGTTGTCCTCTCAGCTCCCTGAGGTGTTGACAGGACAGAGCATGGCCACTTCCCCATTCAGTGAGGTGTTTTTGTGGTATTATCTGTTGTATTTGTGATTACTGACCACCACAGGAATGTGGGGACCCTACAGGATGAACACAGGAATCCCACAGGGTGAGCACAAAGACCCTATGAGATGAGCATGGGGACCCCACAGTGAGCAAGGGTATCTCACAGAGTGAGCACAGGGACCCCACAGAGGGAGCATTGGAACCCTACACAGCACGGGGACCCTGTGGAGTGAGCATAGGAACCCTACAAGGTGAAGCCACAGGACAGCCCCAGGATGGGCAGTTTTCATTGATCTGAGTTGTTCAGACTTGTGTGTGGCCTGCAGCCCTGAGATGGGTTCTGGGTTCTGTGTGTTCATGACTGTTAGTCCCCTGAACACTGCCTTGTTCACCTGACACTGTCTGTGTGTACAACCCCCAGTGGGCCTAGTCCACCCTCTTGAGATTGCTTCCTCCCTGCCTCGTGCTCCTTGCTGCACCTATTTGTATGCCACTTGTGGCCCTGATATGTGGGAGTGAGTGGTGTGTCAGGGACACCCTGACACCTAGAGTTGATTGAGATCTCAGGGTAGGGGCTGACACCTGGGTTGAGGGATGTCTTAAGGGGCCCTGACACTTGGGGATTAGTGGTCTCTCGAGGAACTTGACACCTGGGGGTGAATGATGTCTCCTGGGCCTGATACTTGGGTGTGAATGACGTGTCAGGGAGGGTGGGGATGTTGACAGCTGGGAGTGAGTAATATTGCAGGGGGCTTTGAGCTGTGGTGCTGGAGAAGAGTATTGAGGGTACCATTGACTGCTAGGAAAACAAACAGATTCATCCTGGAGAGGGTTAAACCAGGTGGCTTCTTTTAGGCAAGGATTCTGAGGCTCCATCTAACATACTTTGGACATGTTGTAAGGAGTAACAGATCCTTGGAAAGGGACATCATGCTTGGTAGGGTGGAGGGACAGCGCAGGAGGGGAAGGCCCTCTATGAGGTAGATTGATTCAGTGACTGGGGTAATCGGGATGGGTGTGTCGGAGACAGTGCAGTTGGCACAGGACAGAGCAGAGTTTAGGGCTCTTGTACATAAGGATCGCTATGAGTCGCAAGCAACTTGACGGCACGTAACAACAACAAAAATATGTGGGGGTGAGTGGTTTCTTGTGGGACCCTGATACTTGGGGGTAATTGATATTTCAGGGACCCTGACACATGGGAGGTGAACGGTATCTTGGCAGTTTGTATAGGAGGTTTGACACCTGTGAGGATTGAGGTTTCTTGGGGTCCTGATTCCTGGGGATAAGTGGTATCTCAGGCATTGTTGATGGGGAGAGGAAGCAACACCCCAGGGATTCTGATATGTAGGCAGGATTAGTACTTTGGGTGGGCATTAAACCTAGAAATAGCTAAATGCCTGAGAGGATCAGGGGAGAGAGGCCACCACGTGAGTGATGGAGGCCTCAGGGGTTTGATGCTTTATGGTGAGGAGGGGCAGTGCCTGATGGGCAGGTGACGAGTCGCAGTAGATGGCCCCATATCACTGTGAGCCCTTCTCACTAACGTCCACTCTCTCACAGCGCGCTGGTGATTGCCACTGTGTTTGACCGGGATGTGAACTGCAGAAGAGCTGCCTCAGTAAGTACTCATTTTCCCCTTTTCGTGAAAGGTGGAGCTGACTCTCAGCACCCCTCAGATTGTCTCCTTGCCCAACATCTGGGATGCATTATCCCGCCCAATGTTACCCTCTGGTGCCTCCCTTGCCATCTGAGGCAAGAGGACAGTGAGGATAGTATTGGCAAGGCCACCTCACAGGGGTGGAGGTTGCAGGGCCAACAGTTTCGAGGTTTAGGGGCAGAGGCCATGGTGCCCTTGCTTTGTGCTGGGTCCTAGTCTGAGGGCAGGTCAGCACCAGGTGCCTGCATCAAGGAGACAAGAACAGAGTAGGTAACCGGACAGGGCTCAGATGGATGTCCAGGAATGAGGCGTGAGACTGGCTGTGAGCAGACCCCTCATACTGGGCTGTGCCAGGCTGTGCAGGGGCCACTGGAGTGTATAGGAAAGTAGAGAACGTGCCAGGATGCCAGGGTATGGGATAGTCAGAGAGGTGCTGGGGTAGAGAGGTATATGGAGTGCTGGGGTATACCAGGATGTACGTGCTATATACTGTACGTGCTATGTGATGTACGTGCAGTGCTGTACGTGGCGTGTATGCACCTGGGGTGTCCTGTGCAGCCACCAGTGAGCTTTGTGTTTTCTGTACACTCACTGTCACATTCACACTGTGCTTGACATAGCGGAGGTTGGGAAGCTGGCACAAGATGTGGCAAAGAGTTTGATCTGTTGCTCATGATCAACTTAACAGCCCCTAATGAGAGCATCAGCTGTCTTACGGTGTGTAGTGACCTCATATAGGGGGTGTGTGTATGTGTGTTTATACACACACACACACATACATAAATACATACATACATATATGCAGTTTACGTATAACTATACTTGCTTTACCTATAACTTATGCCTATTGTGTCAGAGACACTAAGATTGGCACAGGATAGAGCAGGGTATAGGGCTGTTGTAGACAGCGTTGCTATGAGTCGCAGGCAACTCAGCGGCACATGACAACAATTCTTCATATAGTTATATTTTTAGAGTGACTTAAGAAAACTGCTCACTTGGCTGTGGAGGCCAGCCAGTTCCTGGTCAGTGACCCACTATGATGTCTTGGTGGGTTCTGGACATAATGTGCTCCAGTGAGCCCCCATGCTTGTTTCATCATAAACACTCTGGAAGAATTTTGTATACATATATATTTGGCAAATACTTGAGATACTGAGCTAATGCATTGAGACTGTATGTGGAATTAAAAGCTTCAAATATCAATAAGAAAGCAATTCAGGCATTTAGTATACAAACATAATTAAAAAAATTTTTATTGGTTTGTACAAAATTCTTGGGATTTTCTTTCATTTATATACACACTTCTTCATACATTTCTTCTTTCACATTATGTTTCATATAATGATTCATGTATTCTCTGTTTTACAAAACTAATTACCATTGATCTGTGGGCTGCTGTTACCCTGTCTTTTCAGGTCCCCATTAGATTTTTCCAAATTCCTTCATCTTTTATGCTTATCTTACTAGTTGTAAAGAGGAGGGGGATTTGTCACTCACACAGTTGTGAGGTTGGCAAGTCCCAAGTCTGTGGGTCAGATGTCAGGCTGGAGACTGCCTGTCTCGTGTGCCTGCAGAGGCTAACAGACCCAAGATGGGCAGGTCAGATAGCAGACTGCTAATGCACAGGCCCTGAAGACTTGCCAGCTCTCAAGATTGAAAGGATTGGGGTAGGCTGCTGGCCCAAGTCCAAGGAACTAGCAGTCAGAGGATGGTGAGTCGAATGCAGGATATGGGCAGAGGGAAAAAACAATGTTTACCAGACATCTACATATTTAGGGCACAAGCTGGACCTCTGGGAAACTCTCTTTTAATGGATTGGCTGCTCATAGCAGATCTCATCATGAAGGAAAAGGACATAATAACTACCAAACTACTGAGAACTGTGGCCAGGCCAACTTGACACACAACCTTCACCACCACAGCATGGAATAGATAGCAAAATATGTGAGCTGTAAGTTTATGATGAGCCTTCTTCCAGTCCTGATCCTATTTTTCATGTAATTTAGCTTCTCGAATTATTAGATCCGCATACAGATTGAATTAGTGTGGAGAAAGGATACAGCCTGACAAATAACCTTTTTTATTTTAAACTTGACATTTTATTTTAAAATTTTATTTTGTTCTGTTGTTCAAGTATTGGCATTTGCTGCAGAAGGTCAAGGACTGCTGCTTTCATTATGGATTGAAGCTCAACATTTAAAAAACAAAGATTCTCACCACTGGGCTGATTGGCAGCATCTTGATAGTCAGTGGAGAGATTGAGATTGTTAACAGCCTCAGTTTGCTTGGTTCCACGATCAGCACTCTTGGTACCAGCAGCCAGAAAATCAAAAGACCAATTACATTGGGAAAATCTCCTGTCAAGGAGCTTTCCAGGGTACCAAAGAGCAATGATGTCATTCTAGAGACGAAAGTGTCCCTGATCCAGGCCATGGTCTTTCTTCACAGTTTGCATCAGAAAGCTGGACAGTGACTAGGAATGATAGAAGGAGAATTGATACCTTTGAGCTGTGGTGCTGGAGAAGAGTATTGAATATACCATGGACTGCCAAGAGAACAAACAGGTTCCTCCTGGAGAGGGTGAAGCCAGGCTGCTCCTTGGAGGCCAGGATTCTGAAGCTCCATTCTACACATTTTGGATGTATTGCAAAGTAGGACCAATATTTGGAGAGGATATCATGTTTGAGAGGATGGAGAGACAGCACAGGAGGGGTAGGTCCTAAATGAGAGGGACTGACTCAGTGACTAGGGTAATGGGGGTAGGTCAGAGACAGTACGATTGGCTCAGGATAGAGCAGGGCTCAGAGCTGTTGTACTCAGTGGCAACTCAGTGGCCCATAACAACAACAACAACAACATGCCATTTCCCCTTACTCAGCTTGAACAACTGTTTCTTGGTCTAAATAAAGGTTTTGAATGAGTGCAATTAACTGTTCTGGGAGTCCTGTTCTCAATACTGTCATTTTTTATTATCCACACAAATGCTTTTGAATAGTTAATAAAACACAAGTAAACCTCTTTCTGGTATTCACTACTTTCAGCTATTATCCACTTCATATCAGCAGTGTTATCTCTTGTGCCATGGCCTTTTTTGAATCGAGCTTGAATTTCTGGAGGTTCCCTGCCAGTGTAATGTTCCAACCATTTTAAAATAATCTGCAACTTGCATATGATATTAATGATGTTGTTGTTGTTGTTATGTGCTGTCGAGTTGCTTGTGACTCATAGCGACCCTGTGTACAACAGCCCTAAACTCTGCTCTGTCCTGTCGCAGTTGCACCGTCTCTGACACTCCCATCCCGATTACCCCAGTCACTGAATCAATCCACCTCACAGAGGGCCTTCCCCTCCTGCGCTGTCCCTCCACCCTACCAAGCATGATGTCCCTCTCCAAGGACCTGTCCCACCTTGCAGCATGCCCAAAGTATGTTAGACGGAGCCTTAGAATCCTTGCCTCCAAGGAGCAGCCCAGTTTGACCCTTTCCAGGATGAATCTGTTTGTTTTCCTAGCAGTCCATAGTACCCTCAATATTCTTCTCCAGCACCACAGCTCAAAGGCATCAATTCTCCTTCTATCCTCCTTAGTCATTGTCCAACTCTCTGATGCATAACAAGTGATTGCAAAGACCAGGGCCTGTATCAGACGCACTTTAGTCTCGAAAGAGATGCCATTGCTCTTCAGTACTTTGGAGAGGTCCCTAACAGCAGACTTTCCTATCACAATACGTCTTCTAATTTCCTGACTGCTGGTGCCAAGAGTGTTGACTGTGGAGCGAAGCAAACTGAAGCTGTGAACAATCTCAGTCTCTTCACCATCCATCCTGATGCTGCCAGTTGGCCCAGTGGTGAGAATCTTTGTCTTCTTGACACATATCCTTGATGGATCACCATTTTTTGGAATGGGAATAAATAAAGATTTCTTTCAGTCCAGTTGATTAGTTAGCTGTACTCCAAATTTGTTGGCATAGGCTAGTAAAGACGTCCAGGGCTGTATCAGTTTGTTGAAGCATGTCAACATCCATCATCAACATGTTGAAGCATGTCAACAATTTTAACTGTTTCTGTGACCATATATTTTGTTAATGGTTCAGTGTGGCTTGAACATCTTCCTTTGTTACCATTAGTACTGATGATATGCTGCTCTCTGAAATGATTCAGTGTTGGCCAGTTCTTTTTGGTACAGCACCTCCGTTTTCTTTTCCTTCCATTTTCTTTTGATTCTTCCTGCATCATTCAGGATTAGCTCATAGAATCCTTCAGTATTGCAATTTGGGGCTTGAATTTGTTCCTCAGTTCTTTCGGCTTGATAAATACTGAGCATGTCCTTTTCTTTTAATTTCTAACTACAGCTCTTTGCACATTTACTTGTAGTACTTTGCTTCATCTTCTCTGGCTGCCCGTTGAGATCTTCTGTTCAGCTGTCTTAGTTCAGTGTTCCACCCTTTTGTTTTGGTTTCTTTTTGTACTGGGCAAATTTTCTCCCTGGCCCCCCACCCCCACCCCCCCAGCTTGCTCCTCTCTTTGAAAAGTAAAAGAAAAATTCTTTCTTTGGTATACAGTCCCCCTGCACCCCTCCCACCGCCACAAGTACACTCCACTATGCAAACTTAATTGTGGACTCTTGTGATAACTATAATACCCTGTCATATATCACTTTTAAATTATTCTCTCCCTCATCTGTTTCAATGTAGTATACACAATTCATCCAGTTTTTCTCAGTCTTACCCCAACCCTGATGTCAGTCCCATTTTACAGCAGTGGCACCATGCAGTATTTGTCCTTTTGCGACTGAGATACTTCACTCAGCATTATGTCCTCCAGGTCACCCATTTTGAGTAATATTGCATGAGTTCCTTGTTTTTCAATGCAGTGTAGTATTCCATTGTGTGAATATACCATTCGTTTGTTGATGCCGTGATATTCTCTTATAGTTCATCTGTTCTTCTAGTATTCAGTGCATCAAATCTATTCTTGAGATGGTTTTTGAAATTCTTTTGGGATAGACTTAAAGTTTTATATTGGGTCACAGGCACTTGTTTTCATTTTCCTCCTCTTCAATTTTAACTCACATTTGAGAAGTTGATGGTCTGTCGGCCTCTAGCCTAGATTGGAATATTGGTTTGAGCATCTGCAGTGTCTCTTTATATGGATGTAGTCAGTCTGATTCCAAGATTGTCCATCAGTTGAGGTCCATGTGTATAGGTACTGTTCATGATTGTTCAAATATTAATTTGCAGTGAATAAATTTGTACAAAATTGTGTCATGCAATTTCCAGCCTCATTTCTGTCACCAAGGCCATATTTTCCAATTACTAGTTCTTTTTTACCAACTTGTGCATTCCAGTCACCAGTTATTATTAATGCATCTTGAGTGCATGTTTGCTCAGTTTGAGACCACAAAATTTGAAAGTAGTCTTCAGTTTTCTTCCTTTTTTTTTAGTGGTTGGTATGTATATTTAAAACACAGATCTTCCTTGTATTCTATAGATAATATCTTATTATGCACAG
The DNA here is from genome assembly GCF_000299155.1 of Elephantulus edwardii. NCBI lineage: Eukaryota > Metazoa > Chordata > Mammalia > Macroscelidea > Macroscelididae > Elephantulus > Elephantulus edwardii. The sequence goes on along the minus strand of NW_006399798.1, from coordinate 306,965 downwards.
CATTTACTTCAAGCTAGATCTTGACATGCTGTTTTTGATAGTGGATGTGACTCTCTTCTTTAATTTGTTACTCTTGATGTGGTAGATCATACGACTGTCTGATTTTAAATGGCTACTGTCAGTCCATCTTAATTCATTGATACCTAGGATGTTGATCTTTATGCATTCTTTTCCATTTTGACTTCTAATTTTCCTAGATTCATACTTTGCACATTGTACTTTGCAGTGATTAATGCCACATCGACAAATGAAGGTCCTTCATTGGGTTAAAACTTTACTCTATCATGCATCTGTCAGTGTATTATGATTCTGAAAGTGATGGAACCAGTATTTCAGATACCAGCAGAGTAACTCCTGGTGTATAAGTTTTAGCAGAGCTTCCCACTAAGACAGGCTAAGAAACAGGATAGGCCCTGCACCTGTGAAATAGCAGTCTTTAGACAACCTTTGAATAATGAAAAAACATTGTTGGCTAACCCTAACCCTAACCCTAACCCATCCTTACCATTTCTGATATGCTTAAGCCCATTGTTGTGCCAGGAAATAAGAAAAACAACCACCTGGCCTACTGACTGGTGTTCCCATTCCAAAGAAAGGTGATCTGACAGTGTGGAAATTATCGAATCATATCATTGATATTACATGCAAGCAAGATTCTGCTGAAAATTATCCAAAAAAGACTGGAACAGCACATCAACAGAGAACTGCCTGAAAGAGGCCATGGGACTAGGGATATTACAGCTAATATCAGTTGGATCTTGGCTGAAAGCAGAGTACCAGAAAGGTGTTTGACAGTGTGGATTACAACAAACTGTGGCTAACTCTGAGAAGAATGGGAATCCTAGAACACTTGATTGTGCTTATATGTAACCTATACTTGGACCAGGAGGCGGTTGTCAGAACAGAGCAAGGAAACACTGCGTGGTTCAAAATTGGGAAGGGTGTGCGTCAAGGTTGTGTCCTATCTCCATATCTTTTCAATCTATATGCAGAACAGATTATTTGGGAGGTCGGGCTCTATGAGGAGAAATGTGGCATCAGGATTGGAGGTAGACTCGTCAACAGTCTGTGTTATGCAGTTGATACAACCCTGCTTGCTGAAACTGAGGAGAACGTGAAACGCTTGCTGCAGAACGTCAAGGACTACGGCCTTCAATATGGACTGAAACGCAACATCAAGAAAACAAAGATTCTCACCACTGGGTGGATTGGCAGCATCATGATGGGTGATGAAGAGATTGAGATTGTTGACAGCTTCAGTTTGCTTGGCTCTACAATCAGCATTCTTGGTATCAGCACCAAGGAAATTAAAAGACAAATTGCATTGAGAAAGTCTGCTGTCAGGGACCTCTCAGAAGTACTGAAGAGCAACAGTGTCAGTCTGGAGACTAAGGTACTCCTGATATAGGCCATGTTCTTTGTAGTTACTTGCTATGCATTAGAGAACTGAACAATGACTAGAGATGATAGAGGGATTGTTGATACCTTTGAGCTTTGGTGCTGGAGAAGAGTACTGAATATACCATGGACTGTTAGGAGAACAAATAGGTTCGTCCTGGAGGGGGTGAAGCCAGGCTGCTCCTTGGAGGCAAGTACTCTGAAGCTCTATCTGACATACTTTGGACATGTTGCAAGGTGGGATCAGTCTTTGGAGAGGGACGTCATGCTTGGAAGGGTGAAGGGACAGTGCAGGAGAGGAAGACCCTCGATGAGATGGATTAATTCAGTCACTGGGGTAACGGGGATAGGTGTGTTGGAGACAGTGATTGGCAAGGGACAGAGCAGGATTTAGGGCTGTTGTACATAAGGTCGCTATGAGTCACTGGCGGTTCAACAGCACATAACAACAACAACAACAAATCCATTGTTACAGGCACTATGTCAGTTCATCTTGTTGTGGTTTTTCCTCTTTTCTCCTTGACTTTCTGTACCTTTCTCAGTGTAGTAACCTTCCCGAAGGTCTGGCCCTTCCTGACAACATACCCAAAGTATGTGAGATGAAATTCAGCATCTTTGCCTGTAAGGAACACCCTGGTTATATTTCTTCAAGACTTACTTGCTTGTGCTTTTGGCAGTCCTTGACATACTCAGTACTCTTCTCCAGCACCACAGTTCACTTCTTCTGTCATCCTTGTGCATTGTCTTAACTTTCAGACGCAAAGGAAGCAGTTGAAATACTTGTGCTTGGATCAGGCGCTCTTTAGTCTGCAAACTGACATTGCTGTTCTTTGCCACTTTTTATTTTTTTTTCTTGTTTATTTTTTTAACTTATTATTAATTTCACTAAAAATTTACAGAGACTTTGGATTTCCATTCATTCATTGTTGCACTTTTCTCCCCTCCCAACCCTCCCCCCAGTACATTACCCTCTTGGAAAAGTAAAAGAAAAATTCTTTCGTTGTTTCACAAACCCTCCCCTAGGTCCATTCCACTATGCAGCCTTCACTCTGGACTCCTGTCATGACAAAAATACCTAATCACATATCCCTTTTAAAC
>NW_006399798.1:287929-303999 GCF_000299155.1 Elephantulus edwardii | reverse complement strand
CCTCACCAGCATTTGTTTCTTGCTGTTCTGTTAAATTTTGTTATTCCACTGGAGTGAGATGATATCTCATAGTTGTTTTTCTTTGTCACTTTTGAGAAGTCCTTGACAGCAGATTTTTCCCAGTGCAACAGGCCTTTTGAATTTTTTTACTATTGTTAGTTACTCTGGGTGTTGTCTAAAGAGAAAAAACGGTAGTGGGGCCATAGGGCTGTGAGCATCTCTCTGAAAGGGCCAGGGAGAGTGAGAATAACACAGGCCCTTGCTGCCCCAGAGTAGAAAGTAGATAAAGAGCTTGTAGGCCAGCCCCATGGTGCCTTCAGAGCCACTGCAGCAGCAAGAGGTTCATTCATTCAGCCTTGGCTCCCAGACTCACAATTGTGGTACCGAGACTGGGGTTTATTAGGGAAATAAGCTGAGAGTGGGGGAGGTAAAGAATACCAACCAATGTAAATCTCAGGTTTTAGCCCAGCAGTTGCAAGACACAATTCCTCAATTTAGTCCAGGCTCTGGCTTCAGTTCAGCAAACAGCTTTTCCTTCCATCATCAAAGGCCAAGAACAGCAGAACCTTTATCTGTGGCCAGCACAAATGCAAGAAGCCTCAGGTCACACCTTGCCACAGATTCTCCAGAGTTAGTGCCACAGTCTCTTCACCACCGTCGCCAGTGTCTCTCACCAGTCTCCCTCAAGTCTTACTGCCAAAAGTCTTGCTACTTGATGTGGGAAGTATTCTCTCTCTTATTCTAGTCCTACACATGTTGGTAATTTGCAAGACACTGTGTCTGCAGTTAAGGTAACTGGAGACTCAAGAGGGCTTAACATAATGACTTTTAAAAAGCCAACTTTTAGCTTAATATGGGAGTTGTTTATTGAGGACTCAAGTGAGATGTAATCTTTGGCAATATCAGTCTTTTCTCCGTCTGTCTTTTGGTGAGGAATTTTGTTTTCTTGATGGTGAGCTGTCATTGGCAATAGTCTTTTCTCATCTATCATGATGCTGCCTTTTGGTCCATTGATGAAGGCTTTTGTTTTCTTGACGCTGAGCTGTCATTGGCTATAGTCAGTGCTTTTTCTGCAAGTACAGGGGTCACTGTGGCTTTAGCCCTTCACTCTGTGGATGTGGTACATTAATGGAGTGTAGGTGTCAGGTCAGCCTTCACTCCTGGCAAATCCCACCTTTCATGCCCAGCCCTGCTGCAGGTGTCACTTGAGCTGGTGTGCATCAACACATGGGCCTGTGTTTCTTGTCTTGTAAGGTGTTGGTCTCTTGCTCAGTGTAGTCTGTTTGGCATATCTATATTTCCTGTAGTCAAGGATTTCTGCACATCATCTGAGCCACCAGAGGTGTTTTATGTACCTTCTGCCTCTCATGTCGCAGACGTTGTGGCATTTAGGGTGGGGTCTCCCCATCAGGGTCTAGGCCTGAGGGCCTTCTGCCCTGCTCAGCCTTTGCCCATCACGACAGAAATTGATACTTGGCTTTACTGGGTGCACTGGGGAGAGAGGAAGGCGAGGATTAGTCTTCAGCTTCTCTCTGCCTGGAGCTAGTTTTCATGACCCCTGTCTGGCCCTTTGTGATGTGAAGATGGACATCTGAGGTCTCCTGTGGCTTTGAATGGGCTACTCCTACCCTAGAAACCACTCAGGGTTATGAGAATGTGCTTGTATTGTGAGTATGCCCCTTCTGTCTTCAGCATCTGGGGAGCCCTCAGAACGACTTGGTTGGGTACTCACAGTAGGAGTGTGACTCCCTGCACAGCACATGCTCTGATGACAGCTACACTTGAGAGTTGTTTTTTTGCTCCTCTGTCCCCTGGGATCAAAGGTGCTCTGCAGATGTGTGAACGCCTGTGAGGACCCGTGTGGTGAGCTTTCATAGACCCTCACATTTGCCACAGTTGCCCTTGGCTTCACACTGTGGCACCCCTTCAGTCCTGCTGGGCCTTTGGGAGGGTGACCAGTGAATACTTTGTGGCTTTTGGGGCAGGGGCTTGACTGCTCTTCACTGTCCTCCTTCAGTCCAGCAGCCAGGGCAGGAGGGGCTCTCGTGGCTTCCTCCCCCCCGTTCCCAGCTCCCTCCTCCAGCTGTGGTGTAGCCTCCTCAGAACATTTTCATTCCCATTGGCAGCTCTGCTGCCTCTCAGTGTGATTCAGACTGGCACCAGTTCTGCTTTCCATTGGGCTGGTCAGGAGGGGCCAGGCCTGTTTGGAAAGGTCAGAGGAGGAGAGGATGACCCTCAGGAGATGGGTTGACTTGGGGACACAACAGTGGCTTACACAGTGGCCATGGTGAGGTTGGTGCAGAATTGAGCAGAGCTGGGCCCTGTTCTCTGTAGTCGCTCTAGGTTCAAACTGAGTACATGGCACCATCCCCCCATGTACCTCTGCAGCCTCTCAGGTAAGTAGGCACGCACGTCTTCTCTCACTGCTTACAGGGGCACCTTTGCCAGAGGGCACTTGGGTGCCCTGGGCTCTGTCTCTGGCGCTCAGACCTGTCCCTTGGTCTCTACGTGCCTTCCCGTCTGCCCGGCACTGTTGACGCTGCTGCAGCTATGCAGTCAGCCTTATTGTTTCTTCTTTTCCAGTGTGATGTGTTTGATTTAGGGCTTGAGCTTTTTCATGGAATACTGTGTTTTTCTGCCGTTTCAGATCAGTCCTCAGACAGTGTGTGATTTACAGGGCACCTCATCCATGTGCTGCTGTTGCTTGGCTGAACTTGTATTCCTTCAACGTCTTAGTGGAAAGAGTAATTCCCTCCCCTCCTGCTCCACGGGTTGTCCCTGACACACCACGTCCCACCCCGAGACAGCCAGTAGTCTGGATTCCTGCACGATCTGTCAGGCTGTTAGCCACAGGGACGTATGCTAGATGCATTATGGGGCTGGCATAGGCTGTGGGGTCCTAGTGCCATACTCTCCTTTTAAATAAAATTTTTCTTTTATGGTGGCTTACTTACAAAGTTTGCGTACTTGTTTTTCACATCAGATCTTTCCCATTTCCTTTACCCACCCCTCCTTCCACCCATCAGATTGTGTGATCCTATGAACCCAGCCAGCCTCACCCTTCTACTCCTCCCTCCCCCCTTCGATCCTCATACTCATTTTACTAGTTACGTATTTATGTAATAATAGCCTTATACAGTATTTGTCCTTATGGGACTGAATTAGTTCACTTAGCATAATGCTCTCAAGTCCCTCTTAAGTTAGGTAGTAATTTTCAGAATCATTGCTGTTACATGCTACACAGTATTCCATCGTGTGAATGTATGATAATTTCTCAATTCATTTCATTGTGGTTGGACATTTGGGCTGTTTCCATGTTCTTGCAATGGTGAATAACACTGCTATGAACATTGGCGTTCAAGTCTCCATTTATGTCTCAATTCTCATGGTCTCAGGGTGTATTCCAAGCAGTGGAATAGCTGGATCGTATGGAATTTCTATGTTCAGCTTTTTGAGGAAATGCAAGACTGCCTTCCAGAATGCTTGTACCATTTTACAGTCCCACCAGCAATGTATGAATTCTGTCTCTCCACGTGCTCTCCAACATTTATCACTCACTCCTTCTGGGTTGAGATGGTTTTGATTTGCGTCTCTCTTACTGCCAATGAGTTCTTCATTTGCTGTTTGTTTATCTTCCTGTCTGCTCCCTGTGACCCCGTGGTAGAGGCTGACTGGAGGCTATGGAACCCTCCTCAGCCTGTCCTCAGGAAGCTGCTGCCATGGTCAGAGCCCCAGCTTTGCCCACTGACTTCGGCCCACAGGGCTCTGAGTCCTCTGGGTCTGAGCCCGCTCTTGCTGACTGTGGCCTCTGCAGCCCTGCCTCCTGATTCCCACCTTTGACCTTTGATCCCACACCTGCTCTGGCCTGTGTAGTGCTGAGAACACAGCTTATGTGACGGTAATTTTGGCTGGTTCTCCCACCGTGGACATGCTGCTCTTAGGGGACTGGACTGGGAGATCAGTGAGTGATAAACAGAAGTGGGAGTTGTGGTTGGTGCAAACCCTCGTCTCTGCCAGCTCTCCTGACCTGTGGTCACATCTGCATAGGGCACTGCTGCATTACAGGGAAACCTGCCAGCTTGGAAGGGAGCCCGGGGCCTGAGCTCTGTGTCACCCAGTGCCCTGTGCACCCCTTTCTCTGTGTGCAGCCTGGGGCAACACCCACCAAGCACTCGTCACGGCCTCTGGCAGGACAGTGCCTGCTGAGACTTGTCATGGCCACTGTGGGCACACAGCCTTTGGGGGACAGTGCGGGCACTCCCATGCAGCATTCCCCACACAGCCACCAGGAAAAGGGTCTGGGTGCTAGAGTCCTGGGTTTGTGCTAGGCTTAGTGCTGAGAACCTGCCTGCCTGCAGCCTACATGTGGGGACGGTCACCAGGCCACACACCAGTCTCTGAGAGCGTTAGGACTCAGCACCCTGGGGCTGTCCAACTAACAATAAAGGCTTCTGTGTAAAAAGCAAAGCCACGGGTCATTTACGCTGTGCTGTGTGTTCTCGTTTATCTTCTGATGTTTAGCAGAAAGCAAACCCGGCTCACCTTGCTTTGTTTGTTTGTTCTTCTGTTCCTAGGCTGCTTTCCAGGAGAATGTGGGAAGACAGGTAAGGCTACTTTAAAGTCTTCATTCCTGAAGCTTCTTGCAGGTGGAGAAGAACCTTGAAAGCTGCACCGTAGGAAGTTGCTTGTCCAGCGTGGGAAAGAGTTTACCCTAGAGACAGGGCATGCTCGACCCAGGCGCTTCTCTTTGTAGTTCCTTCTTGCAGGACTCTGGAGCTTCTGCACTGCAGACCATGGGCGATGGGTTCCCCAGAGATATAGGCATGAGGGGGCCTGGGTACTAAGGTGGGGGACGTGGACGTGAGGGGGCCCGGGCACACAGGATGTGGATGTGAGGGGACTTGGGCACCGAGGTGGGGGACGTGGATGTGAGGGGGCCCGGGCACACAGGATGTGGATGTGAGGGGACTTGGGCACCGAGGTGGGGGACGTGGATGTGAGGGGGCCTGGGCACCCAGGACATGGTTGTGAGGGGGCCTGGACACACAGACGGGACGTGGATGTGAGTGGGCAGTGGTTTCAGCCCTTTTGGCCAGTTGATGTTTATGATCATCATTGTAAAGCCTGTCCCTGCTCGGTGGGTGCTGGCTCGTGGAAACGTCATCATGAGCAGAAGTAGGTCCCATAGGTTCCCAAGGCTGTGCCATGTCTGGAGCTCGCAGACCCGTCTCATTCTAAACTTCGAGTTTGCATTCAAGGGCGTTAACCACTTTCAACATCCTGAGTCTCCTTCCCATCTTGAGAGAAAGCAGGATGAAAATCCCATCTTGAAACTCTTCTGGGGGAGTGCGGGAGGGACTCAGGGTGACATCCTTGTCTCTTTTCTGGAGGGGTCAGAACATGTTCACATGTTGTTGAGGTAGTCTGGAAGGAGGCCCCATCCTTGGCAAAGGGGTGCCCATGGTTTTTTTATTCCCATCATGGACCTGGAGATGGCTAAGGAGTTTGTGGAAGCCCCTTGCTGGTCTTACAGAGGACTGGCTGGGCTGTGTTGACAAAAATTTGAGTATGGTTTTCCCATAGTGTGAGGACGGGACTTAAGAGAAAGGGAATTGGTGGCTGGGTTTGTGTTTGTGAGCTCCGCTTCTGCTGGCTGTTGGGCCTGAGAATTAGACAGTTCTTCCAAGAGAGAACGAGTGGACTCCACTGAAACCGCCCACAGGTGAATGAGGGCATTCTCTGCGTGTCCTCTGACATGTCTTAAAGATTTCTTTTGTGGTTGATACTTCTGAGGCTTTATGCTTCTTGGTTAAAATTTTGTCATTTATATTTTCTTAAAAATGTTTCTTTTGTTTTTAGTTTTCAGCTACTTTTGTCAGTAGACCTGCCAGCTGTCGGTGGGGACAGAGGCTCAGGTTCTGATAGTAGAAGGAGGCACCCATCCCATTCTGGGCCTAGGATTTTGCTGTTTGTCCTCACCCCGTGGGGTGCTGGCTGTTAGATGCTAGCTGTGTGCAGTTGTGGGTGCGTGTCTTGTCTTGGCATTTGCCATCTGAAGTGTGGGTTTTGTCTAGTCACTGGACCAGGCTGTCCCTCTGACCCTTCTCGGCAAGTTGCAAGGGAGGCAGACTTAGGAATCTTGGGGTCCTAGCTAGTGACTTTCATCTTGGGGATGAATTTATCTCTGGGAGTGTTGTATTCAGGGTCAGAGGACTTTTTAAAGTTGAAATGATTGAGCTGTTTCAAAATGAAGTTTTTTCAAGAGATTGAGTTATTTTATAGAAGTCTGTAGCCCAAGAAGGGCTGCCTTACTCTAGGCCAAGACCACAAGGGGAGCGACTGCGTTTAGGGGACGTGGTGTGCACAGTGCCGGAAACGGGGCTTCGGCCGGGCTTATCAGCGGGCAGCTCACCTTTTCCATTTCACTTCCCCTCAGGGCACTTTTCCTCATGGAATTGATATTCTGACCACTGCTGACTATTTTGCTGTTGGGAACAGATCCAACTGTTTCCTGGCTATAAGGTAAGTCTTCAGCTTTTGGCCTGAATTATTGTATTTCCTTTGATTTCCATGTTGAAAACCGCTTGTCTCCTTCATCCTGCAAGGTCCACGGAAAACCAGTGTGGCTTATGTGTGCAAACCCCAGGTGGACTGAGGCAGAGCCTGACTCCACTACACCTTGGTGGGCCCTCTTGGCCCGTCACGGTGGTTGATTGAGGGTGTCTGCCGAGGAGGTGTTGGCACAGCCTTTGCCGAGGTGGCCCCAGCATGGTGGCGTGGGGTTAGCTGTCTGGTTGTTGCTGTCTTCACACATCATGTTTAGGCCATCTGTAGGGCTCACTGCTTCACGGGTAATAGCTGGGAGCCTTGCTGCTTTGTGGCAGTGGCCTCCAAGTGTCATCAGCCGCAGCTCTGACACGGAGGCCCTGATTGGAACTGACTTGTTTCCCAAGTAGAAGTTACCTCCGCATTGTTTATGAGATGAGTGAGAAACCAGGTCACACAATAAAAATTCAGTTACCCCAATTGCAGTTTGTAGAAATCACATAAAATTATCTTAACTGAATAGTTTAAGAACTGGGAAAGTACGTGCTTTGTTAATCCTTATACTACTTACTTGAGGTAATGATTTATTTTCTTTAAGTTAGGCCAGAAAATCTTGCCCTGCATCCCCTGGGACTCCTTTGCAGACTTTGCAGATATCACAGTGTCTCCATAACCAGCATGGACAGTTGTTTTTTTCTGCCCGTAACTGTTGGCCTCTTTGCCAGGACTGTCCAGGCCGCCGCCCGCGTCCTCGGCCCTGCACAGCTCTCAGCATCCGACGACTTAGGTGCATTAGGCTTCTTCCCTTTTTCCAGTCTCTCTTTCATTTTTTTGCTTGTCAATGTTAGCACATGTATTTTGTGTGGACTCGCCTCCTTTTTATCCACTAAGTAAACTAACTCAAAGCAAGTGCTAGGCTCGAGGTTGCTCTGGGAATGTGCCATTCCTCCTCTTCTTTATTAGTGTTACCCCTTGAAGTTCTCCATGTTGTTGTTATGTGCTGTCGAGTCGTTTGCGACTCATAGCGACCCTGTGTACAACAGCCCTAAACTGTGCTCTATCCTGTGCCAATCTCATTGCCTCTGACACACCCATCCCGATTACCCCAGTCACTGAATCAATCCACCTCATAGAGGGACCTGCCTCTCCTTACACCATGTCCAAAGTATGTCAGACGAAGCCCCAGAATCCTTGCCTCCAAGGAGCAGCCTGGTTTAACCCTCTCTAGGATGAATCTGTTTGTTTTCTTGGCAGTCCATGGTACATTCAATACTCTTCTCCAGCACCACAGCTCAAAGGCGTCAATTCTCCTTCTATCTTCCCTAGTCATTGTCCAGCTCTCTGATGCGTAACAAGCAATTGCAAAAATCATGGCCTGTATCAGGAGGACCTTAGTCTCCAGAGAGACACCGTTGCTCTTGAGGACTTTGGCGAGGTCCCTAACCGCAGACTTTCCCATCGCAATATGTTTTTTGATTTCCTGGCTACTGGTGCCAAGAGTGTTGACCTTGGAGCCGAGCAAACTGAAGCTGTGAACAATCTCAATCTTTTTGCCATTCATCCTGATGCTACCGATTGGTTCAGTGGTGAGAATTTTTGTCTTCTGGACATTGAGCCTCAGTCCATATTGAAGGCTGCAGTCCTTGACCCTCTGCAGTAAGTGCAAGAGGTCCTCCTCAGTTTCAGTGAGCAAGGTTGTGTCATCTTCATAACGCAGATTGTTGATAGATCGTCCACCAATCCTAACGCCACGCTTCTCCTCATAGAGCCCAGCCTCTCGGATAATCTGTTCTGCATACAGGTTGAAAAGGTATGGAGACAGGACACATCCCTGACGTACACCCTTCCCAATTTTGAACCATGCAGTGTTACCTTGCTCTGTTCTGACGACTGCCTCTTGGTCCAAGTATAGGTTTCGCATTAGCACGATTAAATGTTCTGGGATTCCCATTCTTCTCAGAGTCAGCCACAGTTTGTTATGATCCACGCAGTCAAATGCCTTTGCATAGTCAATGAAACACAGATAGACATTCTTTTGGTATTCTCTGCTTTCAGCTAAGATCCATCTAACATCAGCAACAATATCCCTAGTACCACGACTCCTTCTAAACCCAGCCTGGACTTCTGGCAGTTCTCTGCTGATGTGCTGTTCTAGTCGTTTTTGGATAATCTTCAGTAGAATCTTGCTTGCAAGTGAAATCAATGATATTGTTCTGTAGTTTCCACACTCAGCATCCCTTTATTACTTTCTTAGACCTGTCTCTCCTGGTATTCCTGTGTTATTCTTTCTACATCATTTTTATCAGTATTTTAGTGTTACTGTTTTTTTATTCATGGTCTAATTAGAAGTTTACCTTTTTTTAAAAAAATTTTCAGAGAATCAGCTTTTTAAAAAAAATTTATTATTAATTTAAGTGAAAATTTACAGAGACTTTGGATTTCCATTCATTCATTGTTGCATTTTTCTCCCCTCCCAACCCTTCCCCCTAGTACACTACCCTCTTGGAAATGTAAAAGAAAAATTCTTTCATTGTTTTACAATCCCTCCCCCAGGTCCACTCTGCTATGCAGCCTTCGCTCTGGACTCCTGTCATGACAAAAATACTTAATCACATATCCCTCCTAAACAGTTTTCTCCCTCATCTGTTTCAATGCAGTATACGTTATTGAGCCCATCTTTCTCAGTCTTCCCCTAACCCCAAGGTCACTCATGTTTTACAACAGTGGCACCATGCAGTATTTGTCCCTTTTGTGACCGAGATACTTCACTCAGCATCATGTCCTCCAGGGTCACCCATTCTGAATAATATTGCATGAGTTCCTTGTTTTTCAATGCAGCATAGTCTTCCATTGTGTGAATATACCACAGCGAATATCTACCAAACGAATATCCATTCATTTGTTGATGGGCACTTAGGTTGCTTCCAACTCCTTGCTATTCTGAACAAAGCCGCGATAAACATGGGTGTGCATGAGAATCAGCTTTTATTCCACTGATTGGTATCTTTTGTTTTTCTATTTTGTTGACTTCTGCTTCTGTCTTTATTGCTTGTTTTCTTCTGCTTACTTTGCTTTTCTTTCTTGTCCAGTTTCCTGGCATGGTTTGGTGACTTCTCCCTACCCCATTCATATAGATGCTCAGGTCTAGAAATGTAACTTTTCAGTGACTTGAAAATGTGTTCTTACGTCACTTTTTATGTCTTCTTTGACTTATGCCTTCCTTAGAAGTCAAGTCATTACTTTCCAAATACTTGTGGATTTTCCCACTCTTTCTGTTACTCATTTGTGATTTTATTAATTTGTGGTCCGAGAATATATTACACATGACTCTTTTATATTGACCGAAACTCAGTGCTGTCTAACTCGGTGGCTATCCAGAGCTCACTGGAAAAGCCGTGATTTGCTGAGGTGGGACAGACTCATTAACCTAACCCATCAACATTGGGAAAGTGTTTGGACATTGATAATCTCTTTTCTTTTTTTTTAATGATCTATCCTTTGAAAGTTTACAGAAAAGTTGGATTTTCATTCGTTCATTGTTGCACATTTTTCTCCCTCCCCCTCCTTTCCCCCTTCCCCCGTTCACTTTATTTTTTAAAATACTCATTCATTTTTGCACAATATTCTTCCTGTTTCTCCTCCAGTCCTCTTTGCCATGTACCTCTTCTTCTGTACCATTTTCTTACATGTAATGCTTAATAATATATTCTTTTAAACAGTTCTCTCCCTCATTTGTTCCAAAATAGTGTTTATTATCTGTCCACTCTTTTCCTATTTTCCTCCCAACTCCCCATGTCAGCCCTGCTTCGTAAGGGTGTTAAGCAGTATTTGTCTTTTTGTGAATGAGACATTTCACGCAACATAATGTCCTCCAGGGTCACCCATGTTGTGTGATGATTTTCAAGGTCATTGTTTTTCTCAGTGCTGCATAATTTTCCATTGTGTGACTATACCATGGTTTTTCTATCTATTTGTTTGTTGATGGGCATTTGGCTTGTTTACATCTCTTTGCTATTGTGAATAACACAACAGTAAACATGGGTTTGCATACATCTGTTTGGATGCAGTTCTGGTTTCTTTAGGGTATATTCCCAGCAGTACAATTGCGGGGTCAAATGGTATTTCTATTTCCAACTTTTTGTGAAAGCGCCAAACTGCCTTCCATAGTGATTGCACCATTTTACATTCCAGCCAGCAGTGAATAAGGTTCCAGTCTCTCCACAGCCTCAGCAGCATTTGGTGTTTGTGGACATTGATAATCTTTATTCGTGCTGTCCCTTCCTCTCCCACCAGCCCAGTCTCACATGTCTTAGGTCAGCAGAAGTTGTCCCAAAGCTCATGGCTACTCTGTTTTTGCTGCTTTTTCTCTTTTTTTGCATTTTGGATCGTTTTATTGCTGTGTCGTCCAGGGGCCTAACCTCTTATCTATGATTTTATCTGTAACTCAATCTCAAACAGCAGAGTTGTTTTTCTAAACAGTCAGCATATTATGTCATCACTCTGGCCAGTGTTTCTGTGTTCTGGTATCCCTTTGTCCTTTGTTCTTTCCCTCCTACCTTCTGAGTGAGCTCTGCCTTTGTCATCTTGAGTGGTCGTTTGCTCTAAGGGCTTAGTGCCTCCCAGGTACCACTGTTAACCTTATAAATCTGTGTGGTGTTTGACTCAAGGGTAAATTCAGTTCTAGGCTCATAGGGCACCTCTGGGCCGTAGTCGGGGGCGTCCTCCAGTCTCTGTCAGACAACGAGACTGGTCATTGTTGTCATTTTGAGTTTTATTCTGCAGTTCTCTCCTGGTCTATCCTGAATCCTCTCTTGTAGTAGTATTCAGAGTGGTCAGCACTGGTTGGCAGGCAGTTCTCATCTCAAGGTTGTGGAAGGTGCAGTCCGGGAGGTCTGTTAGAGCTGTGGACTAGTTGTCTCCATGCATTTCAGACTGTCTCCATGTATCTGTGCTCTAGATGGGGAGAGACCAAGTGCTACACTTTAGACAGCTACACACAAAGCTTCGTCCCAGTTGCTGTACTCAGTGTAGTGAGGAAATTGTTTCTGTGGATATGCTGTGCTGATTGGCCTAGCTGAGACCCGTAACTCATTCCCACAGGGTGTTCAGTAGGAGATTTTTAATTTCTATCATTTCAGTTTGAGTTGTTTCCTTTTTCTTCTTTATAAAATAGTAGTCATGTCTCTACTTCATACGGTTGTTCTTCCTCTGACATCCTGTGTATGTGAAATGCTGTCCTAGAATTGCTTTTAGTGCTCTGTTTGCTCGATCCAGCCTGCATTGGAGAGCAAGCTTGAGGATTCTTAGCTCCACCTGTGTGTTGACCTGCTCACTCGCTGGCTTCTTGAGGTTACAGTGGTATCATGTCAGGACACACCGCTGCTTCATACACCATGGTCACTGAGAAAGGGTCAGACCTGAGCTTCTGAGCGAGTTTAGTTTGATCTGTGTCATGAGACCCTGCAGGATGTGACCGCAGTTCCAACTGCATATGTCACAGGTGAAGAGAGGAAAGGGGTGGCCTTGCAGGTGTGGTCTGTGGGCAGGTTGGTCTGTGGTGTGGTATCTCTCAAGTGCCCTCAGAGGTGAAGATTGTCACTTCTCGTGTCCTTTGACTCCAGGTCTTCCTGGAGTCTCTTCCTGGAGCTCTGGTCTGTGGTATCTCTGTCGGCCGTTAGGATTATCCTCTCTCTTTTTTAAATGAAGTTCTGTCTACAGTACTGCCATGTCTATTTCAGGAGGTTCTTTGCTCCACATATGTGTGTCCCTAGTGACCAGACATTTGGTTCCTTTTTCAGTGTGTTCATCGCTGGCTTCCCTGAGTACACCCAACCCATGATTGACCATCTGGTTACCATGAAGATCACTCACTGGGACAGGTAGGTGTGGTCTTCTTGTGCTCCTCTAATTAGCATGGATATTAGCTTACCTGTCAGATAAGAATTCTTATTTTTTTCCCAAAAGCAGAAATAACTAGGAGTTTGTAAGCTTTGCGTTCATCTTCTCAAAGGTCTGCAGTTCTGATAGACTAGCTGCTCCGTGGCAGGAGGAGAACCAGAAATTTACAGCCTCAGAAACGTAGTGGAGGGTTGCTGTGGGTCGTGATTGCCTGGATAGAAGTGAGGTGTTAATCACTCACTCATACATTGCCATTGCGTTAGAACTGACTCATAATTGACCCTCCAGTGGGTTTTCAGAGGCTCTAAATCTCATGAGAGGAGGCTTTCCATCTTTCACCTGAGGAGTAGCTATGGGTTTGAACTGCTTTCCTTTTGGTTGGCAGCATAGAGCCCCTAATAAATTCAGCTAACTTCTGTGAATAATGTGAATCCCTGTCTCCACATCTGATGTCCTGGATAACCCTCTGTCCTTAGCTTTCTCTCTAGAGACCTTGGTCCAGCAGAGGTGAATGTGTCTATGTGGGTGCAGCAGTGTTGGTGTGAATGGGACAGATCTCCCAGCATGCATTTCACAGGCACTTAAAGGTGTCTCCAAAGAAAAGGCTAGAAGTTTATCCAGAACATTGGAATGCTATGCCCCCACCTCCAGAAGGTCTAGTAGTACTTTACGTAAAACTTGGTGTTGCTGCATGTGGTACAATAGGCTGGCCTAGATGCAGGTGGTCTTCTTAGGAACAGGTCCAGGCTCCCAGGTCCTCTAGAAAGTGCTTCCTGATCCTCTAGGCCCTCTTGTCAGCTTCTGTAATGACCATGACTTTAGAACTATTGATTCTCCCATCTGCGAGCAGCTCTTTTGGTATCTCTCTTGGTGTGGAATCTACACAGGGCCTTCTTCCTAATGGGTCTTCTCTGGGAGAAGCGGTCTCTTCTGGGAAACGGGGGTCTTGTCTGTGGGGACATAACCTCTCTGTGAGGGTTGGCTTTCTTTGTGAGGAGTGTCATCTCATTGGGGGGACTTCCCTGTGAGGGGAACCTTCTCTTTAAGCAGAGCCTTCTCCATATGGGGGAGGGCCTTCTCTGTGAGGATAAGTTCTCTGAGAGGAAGGAGTTTCTTTGTGGAGGTAGAGAGTCAGCATAAGAAAGGAAGACCCTCAATGAAATGGATCGACAAAGTGACTGAAAATGACCTCCAGTCTATAAGAGATGGAGACGATGGCACAGGAGAGGATGAGGCTCAGATTCTCAGTTTTTTACACGGTCACTATGAGGCGTACATGACACCTAACAGCAAGGCGGTCATGTGGGCGGCCAACCTCAAGTCTTAACCCGCTAGCCTTTCAAGACTAAGTCACTGACCTGGCCTGTGTCAGTGGACGCGCAGGGTCACAGGAAGCCAGTATTGGGTCAAGTCATTTCAGGGTTCTCGATCTCTGGAGCATCACTTACATAGTGTGAAACTTAACCAATTCTGTATGTATAAGTAAAGGCATTTAGGACCTTTATGGATGCATGGACATAAGCAGAAAGGCCATCTTCCTGTTACCCAGTTGGTTTTGACTCCTAGTGGCCCTGTAGAACAGGGAAGAATTGTCTTGGTGAACGTCAAAGGGTGCAGCCTTTACAGAAGCAAATGGCTCTGCTCCTCCTGGAATGGCTGGTGGGTTCACAGTTTACATAACCGTTTCACCACTGTGCCACCAAGAGCTGTATCACATGACACATGGCTGCTTGTGGCTGGCCTCCTTCACTTGGCGTGCGTTTTAGGCGTCTTCATGCTATGATGCTGAAGCGTCAGCTGTGGGTTGGTTCCGACTTGACAGTACACATCACTAACAGCAACATGCTATGTTGTGTTGAACACCTCAGTGGGTTTTCAGAGGCAGTTAATCACACGGGAAGAGATTGTCCATTTCTCTCCTGGAGCAGCTGGTGGATTTGAACCATGTGCCTTTGGAATTGTAGTGCAGCTTCTTAACACTAGACCACCAGTGTATTAATATTTTGTTTGGTTTTATATTTTTTAAAAATTTATTTCTAAATTTGTATTGTTTCTAATATGAGACTGTAATGAAAAAAGCCACTATGAACACTCAGGCTTAAGTATTTCTGTGGAAATGACCCTCATTTCATGACCCTCTCTAATACTCTGCTGAGCTCGGTGACTGATTGCAGTGACCACATAGAATTCAATATAGAGAAGTAACAGATTCAAAGTCAGGAGCACCTCAGAATCCAGTGTGCTGACCTGGCAGCCACTTCCTGCCATGCCCTCAGGCAGGCCTCTCTCTGACCTTGGTCTTGCTGAGCAAGTGTTAGCAAGTCTTCTCTTGTTGGTTCTGACTTGTGACGACCTACTGTTGGGGTCTGAGGCTGTGATCTTCACAGTGAGGCAAGCCATCTTCCCAGGAGGCCTGGGCTGCGGAGAATCTCTGCCTTGGTAGCAGCCCAGCTCAAGGCTCTGCACATCAGGGTTCTGTGTCTGCTTTTTCACAATTCACTGAGATTGGATTTGTCACTTGTCTTTTAGAGGTGATTGTAGAGTAACAGGGAAAGCAGGTCATTGGGAAAGATTAGTCATTTATTTGCTGTTTTTCTGCCTAAATGGCCAGTTGATGGCCTTAATGAGTACTGGTTTTTGTCTTCTTTTTATGAATTAACTGAAATTAGAACCATCAAATGAAGGGACCAACCCCCTGTTCCCCTCCTGCAGGGTCATTCGAGAGCTGTCGGCGAAGGCGCTGCAGAACCTGGCCCCGTGCGCTCCTGAGTACTGTGCCTCTCAGGGTAGGTGTCCGCCGCAGCCACACTTGGCTCTCACAGGATGGGCTGAGAAGTGTCAGCCTCAGAGACAGCCGTCCTCGCTTGTGGCACTCCCCGTTCCTGACCTTGCCATGCGACTCCCCATCTGCCCACTGTCCGCCAAGAGAGGTGCTGAGTGGCCTCATTTTCCACATGAAGATCCGGTCTGCTGCTCTTGGGCCCTTTCAGCTCTGACCTGGTGGCAGCCTGACCTCTGGGCTGTGTCTGCCACCCCTTGCTTTGAGCAACAAGTGGAGTGAGGGCCGGGCTGGTGTGTCCTCTACCTGGTTGATGCTGGTCACAGGTCACGTGGCGCAGGGCAACACATGGGCCAGCTGGGATCCCCTGGGTGACATCAGACCATCTGTGTCATCTCTCCCCCGAGACAGGGGCCCTAAGACCAGTTTGTAGTAGCTCTGACACAAATGGGAAGGTGGAGATCCAGAAAGGCTGCTTTAAAAAAAAACACAACCAAATCTGGTTTGCATACAATAATTTATTTATATTGTGTTTCATCCATGTATATTGTTTGGGGTTTATTTTCACCCCCTCCTACCACTCATGAAACTCTGCGACCCCCTGACTCCCCTCCTGGACCCTAGGCCCCCTTCCTCTCCTCCTGCTTTGGGTCCGTGCACATCTTACCAGTTTGCCTCTGCTTTGCATAATGGTCTTAGACAGTCCTTGTTCTTCAGCCCCTCAGTTCACTCAGAATAATGCGTGCTAGCCAGAAAATCAAAAGGGCCGAACTCGCTCAGCATTTCTTAAGCTCAAGGAACTGAAGAACAGATTCAAACCTAGAGTTGCTGTAATCAAGGATGCTGT
>NW_006399798.1:255705-285839 GCF_000299155.1 Elephantulus edwardii | reverse complement strand
TCTTATTGATTGTGCTTGGCCGTACATGTTCATATCCTTGAAGATGTATCATGGGGGTGTTGCAACCTAGAAGACACAAATTTGACTAACAAGATTTCTATTTGTGTCTTAGTTCTGTTTTCTTTGGGGTCTATTCCTAGCAGAAGTAAGTATTCCATGTTCAGCTTTTTGAGGAAACAGCAGACTGCCCTCCAGAGTGCAGAATTGTTGCTTCTTCCCTCTTTGGGTCTTTCCTTTGTACAGATGCTTCCTTTTTCATGTATTTGACATCACTGTTGTTTTAGCCGTAGTTTGTGAGGACTCCTGCCTCTCATTGTTACTACTCAGTTGTGAGCGACCCTCTGTCCCTCTGTCCACGCCTGTGATGTGTGGCCCTGGCATAGGCAGTCTCTGAAAGCGCCTTTCCTTGCAGAGTCGGGGTGGGTTTTCACACTAGCCCACTGGACAGTGTTGTACTGGCCCCGGCATAGAGTGCAGGACATGGGGCAGAAGGGTCCTTCCTTCTCTGTCTCCTCCCCTGCGTCGGCGACCCAAGCACTGTGGCAGCTCTCTGGTGTCTGGCAGCCATCCAGGCAGCTGTGCCTGGCATGCTCACTGTCCACAGGCTGGACCACAGTCTCTAGATACCCGGCCAGCTTGGTGTGCCCCACTTGGCGTGTTTTACTAGACTTGAGATGGCAGGTGCCATAGGCAATGCTTTCCTCGCATGGCGTTGTGTGGGGGTCAGATTTTCCCAGGCCTTGGAGGAGGTCTGTGGTGGGTGCTTTTCCTCAGCCCCTTGATGTGTGTATCGGTATCCAATCAGCTGCTGGGATAATACCCTGGGGCCAAAGATAGTGTCCCTTGGGAGGTGTGTTCTCTCAGACCTCCAACAATGTGTGGAGGCTGTTTTATCTGACCTTAGATGGTGTCCCATGGAGGGGGGGAGTGTTTTGTCAGACCTCGGATGGTAGCCGGTGAGGGACGCCTCTCTTCAGCTCCGACTGCACACTGTGGGCATCTGCCCTGCGCTGCTCACTGTACCTCGCTCTCCTCTCTTTTGCAGTTTTTCCACAACTGCTGTCCTTGACTCGGAGTCCGGACCTGCACACTCGCCATGGGGCGATTCTAGCCTGTGGGGCGGTCACCTGTGCCTTGCACAGACTGGCAGCTCAGGGCGGCAGGTGAGGGATCTGTGAGCAGGGCTGTTCTGCCCCTCCCTGACTTCCCAGTGGAAGAGCATTACCTCATGTGGGAACCGCTAATCCCAGTTAATTTTTGTTTACTCCTGCCAGTGTTGTAAAGGCTTTAAGTCCCAGGTTTCCTTTGATGGTGGATGAGTCACGGCTTTCCCTTGGTGAGCGTCCTGTGGAGGGGACCCTCTGTGTGGTCAGGATGCAGCTCGGCCTTCCGTGCATCTGCTGCTGAGCTGCAGGCTCCCAGGCCCATCTTGTACTTGCTTCTCTTAAGTTGAAGCCATCCTGGCAGCAGTGGCTTTGCGGGGTTGGTCCCCTGTCACCAAAGCCCAGACACTTAGGAGAGAGGATGGAGCAGTGTACACACTCTGTTTACTTGTAAGTGATGGTACAAGGGCCCAGATGTTTCAGAGTGTTCCCACAAGAGTCTCTGCTACAGTAATGCTCTCATAGCAGAGACAGGAACCAACACCCGCTCTCCAAGGGTGCAGGACACACAACACACTGGGATCATTTCTGTTTCAGTACACTTAACAGTGAACCATGTGGGAAAAAAACCACTTAGGATTACATAATCTTACACAGAATTATGTCAAAAAGAATGACAAACTTGGGAATAAATTTGAATAAGGAGGTTCAATGTTTGAGATAAAAAAAAACTACAAAGTATTGCTGAGACAAATGAAATAAATGGAGGGACGTTGGGTGTTCTTGAATTGGGACATCTTTTTGTTAAAATAACATTACCCTTCATTGATCTATAGAACCATTGGAGTTCCTAAAAGAAGCATGAAAACCTCAATTGCCTTTTCAGGTTTAATTCTAAAGTTCCTGAGGACTCACAAGAGAATCCGAATAGGAAAGCCAGTCTTTAGAAGAAAGAGAGATGCGGGACTCACACGTAACAATTTCAAAACTTAGTACAAAGTGTACTGGTAAACAAACAGATCAGGGGAGTAGGATTGACATCCAGAAATGAACTTACATCTCACTGTATGGTCAGTTGGTTTCTTTTGGCCAGTGTGCCAAGACCATTTATTGAGGAAATGGTATTCTTTTCACCAAATGGTGCTGGGACACCTGGAATGAAGGTATTCCTTCCTCACATCCTCTATGAAAACAAAATGCACAAACGACCTAAATACGAGAGTGGAAACTATCAAACATTGAGAAGAAAGTGTAGGGTAAACCTCATCATTCAGCTTCTCAGATAAGACACCAGAAAGGACAAAGCAGAGAAATTGGATTTATAAAAGTGTAAAACTTTGTACAGTGAAGGATACTATCAAGAGAGTAAAAAGCCAGCTAGTGCGCAGCATGGAAGCAGATCCTTAAACAGCCTGTGTCTGCTAAGGGCCCGTTGTTGTGAGGTTGTGTCTGGTCAGTTTCAGCTCACACAGAGTGAAAGGCTCTGCAGCCCCACACTGCTTCCCAGTCGTCATCACGTGTGGGCCCGTGGTTGCAGCAGCTACATTGACCCAACTTGTTGAAAGAGAGACTCTTGGGTCTCTTCTGATGAAGTCCTGTTCCTGCAAGACGTGTGGTTCTGGCACTGAGAATGGCCTGTGACTAGAGACTGCAGTGTCCACGTCTGCTCCCGGTCCCACCCTTGAGCCCCCATTCTGCAGTCAGAAGTGGGAAAATGTAGCCACAGGGTGGACAGAGCCCTTGGTCTGATCAAAATGTGGACGTGAGAGTCAAGTTCTTTGTGCACTCGTGTTGTCTGTTACAGGTCCATAACAGACTACCTGGACAGAACGGCCCTGGAGGGGCTGAAGCAGATTCACCAGCAGGTTGGTGTGTTCTGGCCCCAGCCAGCGTTGCAACCCAGCCATTCCGTGTTTGCTTGTCAGCAGTCTTGCTCTCATTAAGAGCACAAGTAGCAGATTTCAGGCCTTGTATGTGGGGCCTGGGCCGCGACTTTGAAACGCTGAACTCATCCTCCACCCCTTTGTCCTGAAAACGTACGCACGAGCTGCTGGCATCAGTACAGTAACCAGCTTGGCAGAAAGGTTTGCAGAGATCAAATTCACTGACTCCAGTACCTGGTGTCTCACAAGTATTTGATTATGATCACAAATTTGATTAGGGCCACGTTGAATCATTAATTGAAAGTGCTGTCTCTCGTACTAGAAATAGTTTTCTTTATTGTGTACTGTCGAGTCGGAACTGACCCATAGCTCACCCTCTGGCTGGTTTTCAGAAGCAGTAAATCTCAAGGGAGGAAATTGTCCATCGTCCTCCAGTGGAGCAGCTGGTGGCCTCAAACTGTGGGCCTTCAGGATTGCAGCTCACCTTGCTACTAGGCCACCAGAGCTCCCTGAATAGTCGTTGTTGTTGTTATGTGCTGTCGAGTCGCTTGCGACTCATAGCGACCCTGTGTACAACAGCCCTAAACTCTGCTTTGTCCTGTGCCAATCGTACTATCTCTGACACTTGCATCCCGATTACCCCAGTCACTGAATCAATCCATCTCATAGAGGGTCTTCCCCTCCTGCGCTGTCCCTCCACCCTCCCAAGCATGATGTCCCTCTCCAAGGACTGGTCTCTCCTCACAACATGTCCAAAGTATGTTAGACGGAGCCTCAGAATCCATATATATCATGTATATGAATAGTCGTTAGTAACTTTAAATTTCGCTAGACTTGCGAACCAAATCAGAAAACTCATCCTTATGATTTGTTCTTCTAAAACAGTTCTTGGGGGAGCTCTGAGAGTGTTGTCTCTAGGGAGCTGTGCTCCCCGTTGGCTAATCCTAACCCAGAGGCAGCGACACCCTCTCTGGTGGTTCAAATCCACCAGTGGCTCCATGAGAGAAATATAGGCAGTCTCCTCTGTGATTTAGAGCCTCGAAAACCTGCTGGAGGGTCAGCTATGAGGTAGTTCCAACTTGATGGCACCATTCCCCCCCCCCCATTTATCATTATTTATTGTTCTGATTATGAAGACTTTATTTTCTTTTTAAAAAAATTTTTATTAATTTTAATGAACATTTACAGAGACTTCGGATTTCCATTCATTCATTATTGCACTTTTCTCCCTGCCCGCCCCTCCCCCTCAGTTTGCTCTTTGAAAAGTAAAATTCTTTCATTGGCATACAATCCCCCCGCCCCCGGCCCCCAGTCTTTCCCTCTCTTCCCCCTTAATTCTGGACTCTTGTGATAACCATAATACCCTATCGTATATCTCTTTTAAATTGTTCTCTCCCTCATCTGTTTCAATGCAGTATACATAATTTATCCAGTTTTTCTCAGTCTTACCCCAACCCTGATGTTCCGTTCTACAACAGTGGCACCATGCAGTATTTGTCCTTTTGTGACTGAGATACTTCACTCAGCAGAATGTCCTCCATTTTTAATAATATTGTATGAGTTCCTTGTTTTTCAATGCAGCGTAGTATTCCATTGTGTGAACATACCACAGCTTCTCTATCCATTCGTTTGTTGATGGGGATGGCACCATTCTTAGTGCCAAATGTCCAGGATGGTTCTGGAGGAGCAAAACCAGCGAGACAGAAAGATAAATACAGACAATGATTTCAAGGAAATGACTCACACAGTTGTGGAGATTGGCAAATCCTAAATCTGTAGGTCGTTTGGTAGACTGGAGACTTCTGCTGGCTCATGGGTACGTAGAGGTCATGAATCCCAAATCTACAGGCTAGGGAATAGGCCAGAGGCTTCTAGCTTACATCTCAAGATCCTCTGGTCAGGCTAAGAATGTAGGATTTCAGCCAGAAGCTCCCTTAGAAACTGGAGGCAGACCACATCCCCTTTGATGGGTTAGTAACATCAGGTCACATCATGGGAGGTGATTGCATCTTGACATATCACCTCCTGTTGCATGACATTACCGTCAATCATTGTCCCACCACCACCATCATCCCATTATCCCATTTTACACTCCCTTCTCCTATCCTGTCATTTCTTCTCACCACCTCATCCTACCCCTCAGTCTTACCACCTTGACCTTCTATGTCCTCTCAGCATAGCATCCCATCATGCTGCCATCACTCATGGTGCCGTCTCATCACACCACCCTATCACCTTCTGCACTATCCTGTCCCTCGCCATGTCACCCCACCACATTGTCCTGTCACGTACACCCACCACAGCTCCCACCCCCTGTACGTCCCATCCGCCACACCACGCCATCCCATCATCTATCATCCCATCCCCCCACACCACCCGTTGACCCAGCGGACCATTCCACCACACTGTTTCATCACCATAATGTTGTACCGTTCCTGGCCAAACCAGTGGTACTCCTCGCTGAGCCAGCCCCACATCTGAACTTAGCCCTGGCACTCTTCGTGGTCTGCTGTGGGAGTGCCTGAACTTACCCTGCTCTGCCTGGTGGTGATGGTGTGAAGTGCCTCTGAAGGGAACATGACCACAGTGTCCAGGACTGAGGTTGGCCTGGGCCCCTCTGCTGAAGGCAGGTCCCTGTTAGCTCTGCCTGGGGCCATGCGATCCTTCCCGCCCTTGTTCCTTATTGTTACTGCCGTGTAAGGGCATGTGCTCTTCGGCCAACCCGACCCCGGGCTGCTAGTGCCTGAGAGCATGTGGCCATCACCCCTGTGTTGGTCACACTTGTCCTTCCAGACTGCCTGCTCTCACCTTAGAGTCTGCATTTTGTGGTGTTTGTAAAGTCAAGATGCACTAACTGCCAATGGTTTCTTTTTAGCTTTACGATCATCAGTTATACAGGTAAGCTTTACAGATCTGAAAGCTGCACTTGCCGCGCCAGGTGGCTGTTTTTCTTGTTTTAGAGATGAGACCGCCTAATCTGAATGTTTGCATTGTTTTTAGGGGTCTTGGTGGAGAACTCATGAGACAAGCAGGTAGGTCTGGAAGAGGAGCCTGGCAATTATGGGATTGAAACCCTTTGTTCAACTGTCAAGGAGGTGGGAGAGGAGGCTGAAGGTATTGCTTCAACTTGTGATCCATAAAGCTTCCTGGGAATGTGCTTTTTTAGTATAAGTCCACTAGTTTTCTCTAGAGATGGTGCTATGTGTGTACCTGGAGCAGTACATTAATCAGAAGCAACTGCCCCACCCGCCTGCCCGCTGCTGCTTTCCTTCTGAGGGTGCCCTAGGAGGGGGTGCTGTGATGCAGCTGGGAGACATCCCGAGAGGGGCCCCTAGAGGGGGTGCTGGGAGGCATTGGGAGTGGCTGGAGGGAGGCACTGTGAGCCGTCCTGGGCACCTGGGAGGGGGTACTAGGAGATGTCTTAGCAGGAGGTGCTGGGAGGTATCGGGCATTCTGGGAGGGGATGCCGGGAGGCATCAGGGGGTGTCCTGGGAATCCTGGGAGAGATGTCTTGGGAGGGGACAGTGGAAGATGTCTTGGTGAGTGCAGGCCCTGGGAGGTGATGGGGATGTTGCTGGGCTTGACACTCGGCTTGTCACTGGGCTCAGCTCCTGGTTCTGCCTTGGAAGGTGGGAAGCTTTGGAAAGTAACTGTGTTCCCCCCCCCCCCCCAGTATGCAGTCTGGTGGAGAGCCTGGCACTGTCCAGAGTGCCTTTTAAAGGGGACCCCATCATTAGTAAGTGTGTATTTCTTTAATAACTCGTGGTAATGGGTTTGTTTTTTGGGCTTTGTTGTTTTTGGGGTTTTTTTTTTTTGTCTAGCTGACCTCAAATTAGCAGTAAAAATGTATCTGTAGGGTAGATGATAAATTGTAGTTTAAAGTTTAATTGTGGTAGAATACTTTGTATTGAAATTGTTATCTTAAAACCCTCTTACCAAATATTTTTTCCCAGTCTGTGTCTTCCCGTTTTACCCTGGTGTAGAAGTTTTTGGATGTGCAAAGGGATTGTATTCCTAGAAGGTCCATACATCTATTTTATCCTCTCCTGGTTTTATGTTTTTTCAGAATGCTTAGAAGACTGTTTATGTTGTGGATTAAGGCTTCTAGAGTTCTTCCAAGCTTTTATCTCATGAAGTTTATAATCCTTGGTTTTAGTCCTAGGTCCTTGATCCACTTTTGAGTTTTTGTGTATGGAGTGAGGTGTGGATCTTGTTTGAGTTTTTACATAGTTTTCCAATTTTGCCAACACCATTTGTTAAAAAGGCTATCTTTTCCCCACTTACCTGATTTTATCTCCTTGTCAAAAATCCGCTGACCATAGGTAGACAGGCTGATTTCTGGATTCTTAATTCTATTCCATTGATCTATGTGTCTGTCATTGGACCAGTACCACACTGTCTTGACCACAATGGCAGCATAGTAGGATTTGAAATCAGGGAATGAGATGCCTCCTATCTTGTTTCTAATTTTAAGGAGTACTTTGCTTATTCAGGGGCCTTTTTCCATTCCATGTCTGATAGGGGAATTACATCTAGAATTTATGAAATACTTGAGCACCACAACAAGTTAAACATCCCAGTTGCAAAATGGACACAGGATATGAACAGACACTTCACCAAAGGAGGCATTCAGATGGCTAACAGACACATGAAGAACTGTTCAAAATCCCTACCTCTAAGAGAGATGGAAATCAAAACAACTATGAGATATCATCTCACCCCAGTAAGAACAGCAACATTTAACAAAGCAGCAAATAACAAATGCTGGTGAGGTTGTCGAGAAACTGGAACCTTTATTAACTGTTGGTGGAAGTGTAAAATGGTGCAACCACTGTGGAAGGCAGTATGGTGCTTTCTCAAAAAGTTGTAAATAGAAATACCATTTGACCCAGCAGTTCCACTACTGGGAATATACCCCAAAGAAACCATAACTGACATCCAAGCAGATACATGTACATCCATGTTTATTGCAGCTTTGTTTATGATAGCAAAGAGTTGGAAACAACCCAAGTGGCCATTAGCAAATGAATGGCCAGAGAGGCTGTGGTGTATTCACACAATGGAATATTATGCTGCATTGAAAAACAAGCAACTAATGAAATATTATTCAAAATGGGTGACTATGGAGGACTTTATGCTGAGTGAACTATCTCAGTCACAAAAGGACAAATATTGCATAGTGCCACTGTTGTAAAACTGGAGTGACATCAGAGTTGGGGGGAAACTAAGGGGATAAATAATATATACCACATTGAAACAGATGAGGGAGAGAACTGTTTAGGGGGAATATATGATTAGGTATTATTGTCATGACAAGAGTGCAGAATGAAAGCTGCATAGTCGAGTGGACTGGAGGAGGGAGAGGATAGTATAACAATGAAAGGTGGTTTGGGTTTTTTTTTTGTCAAAGAGAAAAGTAAACTGGGGGGAGGGGTGGGCAGAGAGAAAAGAGCAAAAGTGAATGACTGGAATTTTTTTTTTATTTAAAGTAAACCAAAACCACCTTTAAAAAAACCCTCCCTAAAGAATGTTTTCATGGGGTCTGACTTTTCTGAGTGCCCAGCACTGTATAGATCTGCCCCTCACTACCCCTCACTGTCCCTCACTGCCCCATACTGCCCCACACTGCCTCACACTGCCTCTCACTACCCCTCACTGCCCCACACAGCCCAGCTCACATCCCCACTGACCATGGTCATAGGTAGTGTAGCCACTTCCTGAATGACTGTCACTGAGATCAGCCCATCAGACCATGCTCCATGGTCCTCTTTGGAGCTGCTGGGATCCAGATGCTTCCAGAACTCTGGTCTGGAGCCCCTTTCCATGTTCCTCAGGATTCCTCAGGGGCCTGGCTTGGGGGCACCCCCCTCGGCCTTTTCTAGGACTGACCGCCCGCAGCTCTGTGTTTTCAGAAATCATGAGACTTTTCATCCCAGAACAGACTTGGTGTTTGCCAGCATGTGTTAACTGAGTGAACTGGATGTCTGGTTTTCCTTGGGTTGCAGTGGGTGGAGCTTGGAGAAGGAAAGCTCACTGGGAGCTTGCAGATGTGATACAAGAACAAATGTTCCACAGTGTGTTTTTTCAAATGACTCCATTTCTGGCATGCTTGTCCTTCACGTGGTACAGGAAGTCTGTCTCCCTTTCCTCAAGGACCCTTCAGACTCATGTGCAGCTGGAGAGGGTCTGCTTAGGGTTCTGAGATACTGTCTCAGAGTTGCCGCTCGCTGAGATCTGAGGGTCTGCCTTCGGCGTGCCCTCAGGCGGGGCTTTCCTTGTGTCCTTGGCAGATGGCTGGCAGTGGTTGGTTGATGATACTCTGCGGAGCCTCCACCTCATGTCCAGTCAGTCCAGGCAGCAGATCAAGGTGAGGCAGCACTGGGCGTGACCCCGTTGGACTGTGCTTTTCAGAGGTCTGCATGCACTCAGGGTCTCTGCCTGCGTGCGTCAGCATGACGGATATATGCGTGGGTATGGCTAGAGTCTCAGCTCATGACCGTGGTGGGAAGTGACAAAAGCTGCCCTGGGCACTGTCCCCAGAAGTGCCTCTCTGATGCTCCCCTGCCCATGCACAGGGGTGCAGTGGCCCCTGCTTCAGACAGCAGAACCACTGGAGGCGCGTGCCTGGGGCAAGATGTTCAGTGTCATCTCATCCCTGTGCCCACACTCATGCCCAGCATCTGTGACACCCCGAGGGATTTCCTTCCTGAAGCATCGTGCACTCACAATCTGGTCTGTCCTTCAGGAAGCTGCTGTTGCGGCACTGGCTGCCCTCTGCACAGAGTACTACCCTGCAGAGCCAGGAGAGAAGAACCCTGCTGCAGTGGGTGAGTGAGAGGGGAGTGGGGAATGTTCTAGATGACCCTGGGATCCTTCCCTCCACCCCCAAAGGGCTCCTTCCCAGGGACAGCCTGTGTGGCTTGTTTCTGGAGCTGTCCACCCTGAGTACTGGCCCAGCAGCAGTAAAGACTGTTTTCTGTGCATGTATGTGCTCTCTGCCCCAGCCCTTCCCTGGACCACCAGCTTCCACAGGACAGACCATGCCACTTCCTTTAGGAGCTGTGGTCACTGGGGTGCTTTCCTGGAGAACAGGACCTTGTAGCAAGTCTAAAGGACAGATGACAGCTTCCGGAAGTGTGTGGGAAAGGACTGCCAGCAGGCGAGGCATCCCCCAAAGGCCTGGAGCCGCCCTTGTGGCCCCTTGGGGGACTGCCTGTGGCCACCCTTAGGTCTGGAGCACAGGGTGGCTTTGCTAGAATGTAGAACCAGTCCTTTTTCCCCAAGGGATTTCTTTATTAGGGAAATGGTTGAACCAACAACATATACAGTGGTGATGTCTTTGTACATTAGTCATTTTTCTCCCCATTTTGGGGAGAAAAGAATGTGTTTTGTTCCCTCGGCGTCTGTTCTTGCTCCTTCGATTGTGTTTTCCTGATCGTGACGCCTCCTATTTTTCGTGCTCTCTGCTCAATACTGTCCAGCTACGTCCTTCTTGCTCTTGAGTTTTTGTTCATAAAGATTATTTTACTGATTTTTATGGCAGAATGCTCAAAGTGTTTGTACTTGGATAGCATTTTTTTATGAGTGTTCTTCATGTATCAATATGTTTTTTTCAGTTAGTATTCTGTGTAGCTGTTGCTCTCATCATGCACCATTGCAGCAGTTGGATTTTCTTGACCAAGTATATAAGCTGCAGTTTATCTGATTTGCGATCATTTGGGATCCTTCATGTAATACCAGACCGTGCCCATGAGGATCATTTTTGTATTAGAGATTTCTCAGACACACACTCTCTCTCTCTCTCTGAATGTTTTGTGGTAGAATATGTATCATAATTAGCTTTAAAGTATATGAAAATGTTGTCACTGCATAATCTTGCATAAGCAGCCTCTTTCACGTCATTTATGTGAATGGGTCATGTTGTCACAGCACAGCCCTCCCCTTGACCAACTCTTCCTGCCTCTCCCGAGTCCTCGAAATCCCCCAAACTAATCACACCTTGAAAAACCAAATGAAGGACCATTTATTCGCCTCGTTTGTCACATTTATCCATCTACTGATACCTCTACCCCTGCTAAGGCCACGCGTGCAGCTCTGTCTCTGCTGGACCTCTTCCCTCCTGTTCTGCTCTCAGCAGCTCACAGCGTGCTAGGGCGTCCTTACCACACGTGATCTGCTTAGTGAAACCAAGGGAAACTGTGACCCATCCACCATTTATTCTTTTAACTCTCTTGGGCGTAATTTCTAAAGAAAGGAATCCTGCTGTCTGGCTGACAGGGCTCCTGTGGCACTGGACACCTGAACACAGTGTCAGCTGGCTCTCCTGGGCATCAGGCATCTGCTCCCTTGCTGAGGGAGCTCCGTGGTCCCTCCTCCCTGTGTGCCCTGCGTCTGCTCCCTTGTGGGGGGTTGGCGTGTGTGTGCACCATGGCAGCCATTATCCCCACACTCGATTTGGTCTCACAGATGAGCTGATACAGCGGTACCTGGCCGAGCTCGGGAGCCCTGAGGAGATGACACGCTGTGGCTTTGCACTGGCCCTGGGGGCCCTTCCTAGCTTCCTCCTGAAGGGAAGGCTGCAGCAGGTGAGGTGTCATTGAGCTTAGGGCTTTCAGCAGGGCATGCACCTGGACCAGCCTCCCGTGATGCCACATCACCTAGACCTGTGGCGACACATTGGACACAGGGCTAGGAAGCATGTGGGTCCACTCAGCCTGCATGAGGTCTCAGGAGAATAGATGCTCTGGCACCGCTCAGGATTGGATGTCTTCGGCTAGCTAGAGGTGGTGGCCAGAAACAACATCATATGCATTGGCGTCTCGCCTTAACTTCAGCACTCAGCTTTCAGTGCTGACACCCCCATGTGCCAGAGATGTGTCCAGAGATGGAGCTGACACTCCATATATGTGCAGTGACATGTACAGAGACGAAAATGATGCCCCCACATGACCAGTGACAGAGCTGACGCCCCACTGTGTCTAGTAACAAATGTGCTACAGGGCTTCTGGTCAGCAGAGCTCCCCTGTGTCTTCTTGGCCACACAGGACCAGAGTGGTGATAGTGCTGGTCTCTGCTCCTCCTGTGGGGCCCGAAATCCTCACTAGGTTTGCTGGACACCTGACTTTGAAGTGGAAATGCCTGTCAGCCTTCATGTTATCGAGAGCCAGCACCCTTTCCCCCTTGTGCTTAGTCTGGTGGGTGTGCCCATGCTGCCTGTGGTGTGGGCTGGGGGACCTGGCTGATAAAGACTGAGGGACAGCCTTCCTTTCAGTGCTGTGGGCCCAGCTGGGTGGCATGCAGTCCTGCATGTTCATGGGCTGGTCAGCTGAGGTGCTGACACTCATTTCCTCATCCAGGTGCTGGAAGGTCTGAGAGCTGTCACCCACATTTCTCCCAAGGACACGAGCTTTGCTGAGGCCAGGAGGGACGGCTTGATGGCCATCGCCAGGTAAGTCTCCTTCTAGACTGACTCCCCAGAGGCCTGGCTGCAGTCTCGCTGCTAGTCAGAAAGCCATGGCTTCTGAGAGTTGAGCGCTGTGGCTTCTGGTCCAGACTCGGAGCTTCTCTAGCCACAGCTCACGGGCGCTCACAGCTGCAACCGCGTGACTTCTTTAACGCAGAGTCAGACCCGGGGTTGCTCCTCTTGGGATTGTTAGCAACACAGGGAGGTGAGGAGTCTGTGTCACAGACAGGCCGGGCCCTGTGGCCAGGGTGTAAGGAGTCCCACACACTCCGTCCACGCCGAGGTCATGTGACTGCCGAAGGGACCTTCCTTCTGCTTCAGAACATAGAGGTGATCAGGGGCTGCTCATACTCGCTGTGTGGAAAGGGCGCTGATCTGCCCCGTCCTGGTGAGTCCCACTTAGGGACAGACTGGCGGGCGTGGTGGAATCACACCACTGTAGCTGCAGGTTTTCAATTTCAGAATCTGCCAGACAGTTGGGGTGAGCTCGGACAGTATCCCTGACCAGTCCCTGTGTAAAGAGAACGTCCCTCAGATTTACTCCACGCTGCTCAGCTGCATGGCAGATTACACTACGGACAGCAGAGGGGACGTGGGCACCTGGTGAGTACCCAGATCTGCGTGGCTTCCTGTCCTGTGGGTCTGCCCAGAAGTTAGCCCAAGGGGAAGGTCAGGGTCACACAGACATTCTCCACCCAGAGAGACCTTCTTCTATCCCGAGAGATCTCTCCATCCCAAGAGACCTCCCTCCATCCCCTGAGAGACTTCACCCCGAGGAACCTCTCCATCCACTCTGCTCCCTGAGGTGGTCTCTCCATCCCGAGAGACGTCCTTCCATCTCATATGTGCCCTCCCCCTGTGCCCGCCACGGGTTGTCTCACAGTCTCTGGTATGTATTTCGGTCACGGGCTCTAGAGCCTTGAAACTGTCATTTCTTTTGACCTTGTGTGACTTCCCTTTGTTTCTGGATTCCCAGCGAGTGCCCCCGATTTGTCTGTAGAGTCCATTTGACATAGTGCATCCAGTGAGACCCCTTGGAGTAAATTGTCTGCATATGCAGCGAGTCCCTTCTGACTCATGAGCTGTAGGATCCAGTCCATCTGAGGTGTTTCTAGTCCTGACGGTTACTGGAGCTGAGGGCTGCCTCTCCCTCCTATGGAATGGGAGCCACTGACCTCCGCTTTACAGCCTTGGCTGTGGTGTCACCACCTGACTTTAAAAAGGGGAGGGATCCCAGATTGCTTCTGAAAAGAGGCTGGCGTGGCAGCAGGAAGGAGCAGGGTGGAACCTTCTTGCTTCACTGGAGGTTTTCACCTGGCTCTGTGTCTCCTCCCCCCAGGGTGCGTGAGGCTGCGATGACCAGTCTGTTGGAGGTGACACTCCTGCTAGGGAGGAACCGTCCAGAGCTGATCCCAGCAGACACGTGCGTGCAGGCGGCTCCCCTTCGGGCAAGGGTCCATTGAGGGCATGTGGGGTGTTCCCCTCGCCTTGGTGCACTCCTGGGAATTGAAGGACCAGCTGTGACTGTGGTGATGCCCAAGGCCTTATCTCTCTGCAGCTGTGAGCAGGTCCTGTGCTGTGTGGCCCAGCAGGCCAGTGAGAAGATTGACCGAGTGCGTGCCCACGCTGGCAGCGTGCTCCTGACGCTGCTGCACTTCGACAGCCCCCCACTGCCCTACGTGCCTCACCGTGAAGAGCTGGAGCTCATCTTCCCAAGGTGCTGCATGTGGACCTGTCCCTGTGGTTGCCTGTTCCCACCGGCCACCGCACTGACCACCCTCACTCGCCTACAGGTCAGAGGTGTCCTCTGTGAACTGGAGTGCCCCATCTCAGGCATTCCCACGCATCACGAAGCTCCTGGCGCTCCCTGCCTTTCGCTACCATGTGTTGTTGGGACTTGCTGTGTCCACCGGTGGCCTGACAGAGTCCACAGTGAGTGAGGACCCTGGTTCCCGCCCTCCAGCCACAGTTTCTCTCTTAGGAGGACCTGTTCGTTTGGAACAGCTCACAGGGCCTCTGCATATGGTGGGCATGACTGAGTCATCAGCCCCAGGGGCAGAGATGAAATTTGAGGGCCATCGGAACTGTGATATTGGGGCTGTATTGTACCTCCTGAACCTTACGCCTCCTCATTTTGGGGAAGGAGGGCAGGACTGTTTCCTGCTGACCGAGAGCAGGGCCATGGGGGTCATTTTCTCCTCTGAGCCTCATGGGTCTCTGCTCCTGGCTTACAGCGGTTTCTGCACCAGCGCAGTCTCTCTGGGCATTTTGCCTGCGTGTCAGTGTGTCCATCCACCCATGTATCCTTTTGTCCATCTGCCCATCCATCTTCCTGTTCATCTATCCTCTCGTCCACCCGTCTACTCACCCGTCCACCCCCTCACCTGTCCACCCCTCCATCCAGCCTCCTATCTGTCCATCTGCCCTTTGTCTGTCCGTCCACACATCTTCCTGTTTATCTATCTTCTTGTCCATCTGTCCATCCACCCACCCATCCGTCTGCCCAGCTTTCCTTCAGTTCATCCATCTATTCTTCCATTCACTGTCCGTTTGTCCATTCATCTATCCATCCTCCTGTCCATCTATCTGCCCATCCATCCATCCATCCATCTGCTTGCCTATCTGTCCATCCATCCATCGGTGCCCTGCTTTTTCTGATAGTGCCACCCCTGTGGGCTGAGCCCCTCGCTCTGCCTTCCTGTCGGCTTGCTCCGTGTGGTCTCACCACTCACGGCATTACACGTGCTTGGAGCTGACCTGGCCGCTTTTTTTCCAGTCCTGCTTTTCTCTTGCCTTCTGGCTTTTGTCTTGTTTCCACTGTTGCTTCTGTCTTCTGGTCTGGCGTTTACAGACTCCATCATGAGCCTCTCTTGGGATAGCAGATGGGTCGAGGCAGTGTCCTGCATGGTGGACCAGGCCACCATATAAGTGCCCTGTGGATGATGTTCTGCTACTCTCTTGTTGTGGAGCTGGTGGCTGCTGGCCTTCCTGCTCCTGTCCCCATGTCTCCTTCAGACTGTCCCCCCAGCACCCAGTCCCTTCTCAGGATGTGCAGGTCCCTGCCAGGCAGGTGTCCCTTTGCCTGTGAAAGTGGTTATCCTTAAAGGTAATAGTGGGGACAGCTTTTGGTTTGATGGTCATTCTGCACTCAAAGTGGCATCCACTGGCATCCAGCCTCACGGTCACTGCAGTTACTGTGCACACTTCCTTGCTTGTGTCTTTCTTCACTTTCCATAACTCTTGGGTCCTGATAGGCTGTAGTCTCACAGTGACATGCGGAGTAAGGCCTTTCAATTATTCTGTTTGGGCTTTGTCATTCATTGAGATGGTGGATCATGTTTTTGTCCATATGGGAGCCTTCTGTCTGCAGAGGTGGTCCCTGGTATCTTGCACTTCATGCACCTTACCCCTCTCCTGCCTGGCCCCATGCTGCACGCCAGTGCTCTGACTTCTTCTCCTCCTATTTCCCTCTGAATTATCCAGATATCTTCACCACTTCCCCTTAGATAGTTACAGCCCCCACTCCTTGATATTTCAACTCCAT
Source organism: Elephantulus edwardii (assembly GCF_000299155.1). NCBI lineage: Eukaryota > Metazoa > Chordata > Mammalia > Macroscelidea > Macroscelididae > Elephantulus > Elephantulus edwardii. The sequence continues at coordinate 269,846 of NW_006399798.1, read as the reverse complement.
CTCCTCTACACTTTGCCTCCAGATACCTTCTAACCTCCCCTCCCCATATCTCCATCTCAACTCCGTATCTTCACCGCTTCATCTGCTGTTGGCCAGTTCACTTTGACATTCACCAAAAATTCTTAAATCTGTTTCTTTCCCCCCCACCTGACTGTGATGACACTAAGGATGTTTTTATTTCCTGCTGTGTCCCCTGGATGCTCCTCCTGTGATTGTGTTGTGTCCTGTCTCGTCCTTTGTGTCTCTGCAGTTAGGGGACGCTTGGCCTTTGCTTACAGTTGGGGTGGCATATTCATCCTGCTCCCAGTCTTGGCTCAGTTGTGAGATGGGGTCCTTCATGGACACAGGGAACCTGAGTCATGGGAGCCCTGCTTTGCGCCAGTGCTTGGAGTTTGCGGCCCACTTGGGTGACTACCTGGAGAGCGTGGGTCAGAACTGGAGCTGCAGATTGCTCCTCCTCTTGCTGGTTCCCCCCAGTCACTGTAGTTCTGGGTCTAGTGTCACAGACCCTGGAATGCGGCTGCTCAGCTTGGCTCCCAGCTGCCTCAAGCCCTGCTCCACATTTCCCCAGGCCAGCTCTCTACTGTGCAGGTGTTCACCCAAGTGTCTGTTGTGGGTCTGTATTACTGAACTGCCAACACAAAGGGTTACATCAGATCCCTCGCCTGCTCCACAGGAGAAAGGTGGGCCAGCTTCCGTACAGTTTACTGCCCCTTAAAACCCACCAGAGGGTCAGCTGTGGTCGTTTCTGACTTGGCACTACATAGTGACAACGGCTTAGGGCCTGGCTGTGTGAGTGCCTAGCCGCGCACGTCTGTGGTGGGTCTGGAACCCTTACTCCTGTGGCTGCAGTCTGAATGTCCATCTGTCTCTGGTAGGCCTTGCAGAGCCTCAGAGAGGGGTCATGTCATGAAGGGGCATCGTGGCCTCGCTACTCCCAGCCTCTACCCACATATACAGATTCATGAGAGTGACCCCTGGGACAGGTGGTGGTGGTTTAACGGTGACCATTATGACAAATTAGGGGTTGTGAGACTGATGCTGGTGACCACTGTGCTGGACACTCAGACTGCTGGTGCTCACAGCCTTCCCTGCCCTGCAGGCGGTGTTGGGGCCCTCTTGCCTGGGCCAGGTGCCTTGTGGCCCCTCTGGACGTGACATCATGCATCTCTTTCAGGTGAGGCACGCGACACAGAGCCTGTGTGAGTACGTGAAAAGCATCCAGGAGGACCCGCAGGCCATGGGGTACTTCAGCGAGACCCTCCTGCAGATTTTCAGGGACAACCTTTTAAATGACAGGTAGGTGGAGGAGACAGGTCACTTGTAGGGGGAGTCTGTCTGGTGGGGCCTGTGCTGGGCAGCACCTTCCTGTGGTCAGCCTCAATCTCACCTGTGTGGGGAAGAGAGTGGGAGCCCATGATGCTCCAGGCTGGCCCATGAGGCCCTTCAGCAGGGGGAGGCCAGTGCGCAGCCTCTTCTGTGGGCTCTGCCCGCACAGCACGCTGGCATAGTTGGTGAAAGGAGACCCCTCGGTGAGGTGGGTTGACGTGACTGTGACAGTGGGCGTGGGCATCATGAGGGAGCTGCAGGGCGAGCAGGGTTTCTGTCTCACACTCAGAAGGTTGGTCACTCTTGTCACCACAATGGCACAGGTGACATCTTGCCAGTACCTTACTGTTCAGGTTGTGCCAGCTTCATGATCTTCTCTGAAATGAAGTCGTTTTAGCTCTCCGACTTTGTTCATTTTCCCCTCAGAAACCTTTTGGCTATTTTTCAATTTTTTTTTTTCTTGTATATAAATTTTATATGTGTCTTGTCAATGCCTACAAAACATCCTGCTTGAGTTAAGATTGGATTTAGATAGTTGTGACCTTCTTATTCAGTTTGGATAGATGCTTGAGTCTTCATAGAACAGGTTTCCCTCATCATGTCAGGCTCTGTTGCCCCTTTATTTGCATCTCCTTTCATTTTCTGGTTTTCAGTGTGCAGTGTTTTTATTGTCAGTGTGTAGAAGTAAACTTATTTTCAGTGCTGGTCTCATACCCTCTCTCCTTTTAAATTCACCTTTTAGGTCACAGTCACTGTGTTAGCAAGTCCTGCGGGTTGTGAGGTTGGCCGTGATTTTGCGTGCACACGGTTCTCCTTTTTCTGGTCTGCTTTTCACTTTTTCTTGCCTGATTGCACTGGCTGCAGCTTCAGTGCATGTTGACGGAAGTGGTGAGTGGTCCTCCTGTTGGACTTTGGGCCGTGGAGGGACTCAGCCACTGTCCACTGTTAAGTCGTGCTCTGACCGTAGGTTCACAGGTGCCTTTTGAGGTTGAGGAAGCTCTGTGTTTCTAGAGTGTTTATTATGAAGGGTGTTAGGCTTTTGTATTGAAGGGAACATGTGATCTTCTTAATATACTAAATTACATTGATTCCATTTTACATGTTAATTGAACCTGATGTTAATCTGTTGTAATATGTTTAGAAGTTTGACATATTTGTTGATGAAGAATTGGGCCTCCTGCTGTTCTGGACTGTCCAGTCTGGTCAGGGTAATGCCAGTGAGTGGCTCAGTACTTTTCTCTGAATTTCTGGGAGGTTTGTGACAGCCTGGGCCTGGAGTTTTCATAGTTAGAAAAGCTTTTTGTCCTTAGATCCACTTCTCTGATTGATACAGGGTTGTTGAGGCTCCTGAATGAGCGTGAGTGAGAGAGGGTTCAGGAATTTATCTGCTTCAGCAGAAGGCCATTTGTTGTTGCTTGGTGTGGTGGCGTCCACTCTGAGGCAGGACCACACCACGGTGGCCTGTCTAGCAGCCTCCTTACAGGGGCCCTCACTGGCCTGGCTGCTGCAGTGTCTCTCCTCCAAGTGGCCTTGTGTCCAGATGTGCCTGCATGGGAAAGCTGGGGCGTATGTCAGGGCAGAGTGCTTGTTTGTGGTCTGAGAAGATGCGGAGGAGCCCCTGATAACTCCGAGTCAAGTCCTACTCACAGCAGGACACACAGTGCTGGACCTGGAGTGGCCCTTGGGCTGGTCTCACTGCTTGTCTCTCACAGGGTGTCTGTGCCACTGTTGAAGACACTAGACCAGTTGCTGGCCAATGGATGCTTCGATGTCTACATGGCAGAGGAGGAGTGAGTGCTGCTGGCTGAGCTGAGTCACTTGGGCCAAACCTGGAGATAGGAATGTTGGGTGGTGGGAGTCGGCCGGGTGCTGGGAGAGGTGGGCAGAACAGTAGTCAGGTGACCTTGGCTGAAGAGAGGGCATCCCCATCCGGATAGCTGCAGCTGCCCCAGAACCATGGCTGCCACGTAGGACCTGCACCCCCAGAGCATGTCCCCAGTGACTGCTTTTTTCCAGCCCTCCCTTTGCCATGAAGCTGTTGGCGCTTTGCAAGGAGGAAATCAGGAAGTCCAAAGACGTGCACAAGCTTCGGTCCAGCATTGCTGTGTGAGTGAAATGTGTCCCCTGCTTGGGACTTGGTCAAGGGTGGCAGGACTGGGGTGTGAGCCTAGCCTCTACTTTCCTGCCCCAGTGAGGGCATGGGAGGTGGCAGGGAGGGGTATATATGGGGCCTGGTTTCCACTGGGATCTATTTCACAGATACAGACCCAGAGCCCAGGCTAGCCGGGAGCCCCTGGCCTCTGGTTGGTGTCCACAGACCCTCCTCTCTGCCGGGTGGGTGGGGTGGTCAGGTTCGGGGCTGAGAAGGGCTTTGGGGTGGACGCTTCCCTTGAAGGATCTCCTCCGGACCCCAGGAGTCCACCACCCGGTGTGCCCTGGCTGCCCCTCGGCCTCAGTGGCTGGTGCTCACACGCAGTCCCCTTGCTGCAGGTTCTGTGGGATGATTCCGTTCCGGGGGGAGCTGAGGAAGAAAGTGCTTCTCCAGCTGCTGCTGCTGCTCTGCCACCCATTTCCTATTGTGAGTGTGACTGCAGAGGCTGCAATTACAGAGACTCGGGCATCAGGGTGACAGAGCACTGATTCCTTCATTAGCTGGGCTTACCTGGTGGTGCGTCCCAGATGGGTGGGGGGCATGTGTGTGGCGGGGTGACTGGCAGGCTCTTTGGGGAGTGGTCCCCAGCCTTTCTCCAGGTCCATAAATGACTCTGGCTTTGCTTCCGCCATGGGGCAGGCACGGGAGACCATGTGGCTGGGAGATGTACACATTGACCTTAGGTCCCAAGGAAAAGTAGGGCAGGTCCTGCAGATTGCACCTCAGGCCACAACCACATGACACAAAATACAGCCCACGCCCGAGGTCATGCTCAGCGCTGATGCCACCTCCGAGGTGACAGCCTGGAGGTTGGAACTGGGATCACCTGGTTGAGTGGAAGCTCATGATCTGACAGCAGGGTCCCCACACTGCGTGGTCTGTATGGTGAGCCCTTCCCTGACGGATGCTGCATTTCACCCTTGGTTTCTGTGGCAGCAGCTCCCAGAATCCCACTCACATTCTCGTGTCCCTCACATGCCATGTGGAGTAGGGATAGACCCCAGTCTCCTTCAGCAGCCATCCTTAGTGAGATGATGTCTCTCAGCTCGCGAATGATTTAGATTTCAGGGGTTCATCTAGAAATTGCTTAGGATTTGGGCCTTTCCTGGACCAGGGCCAGAGTTCCACACATTGTCAGCAAGCTGGGGGTACACCTTTCCTGCTGGATCCAGAGCTGGGTTCCGAGTGTCCTGCCCTGGAAACTGATTCTGCCCTCCCAGGCCCCTCTTGTATCTCCTGCTGACACCTCTGCTTATGTCCCAGGTCCGCAACACTACGGCCAGCCACCTGTATGAGGTGATGATCATCTATGGTGAGGAGATTGTGGGCCCTGAGGCTCTGGATGAGGTCATGGCTGTGCTTGGTGAAACGACCTGGTAAGTTTGCAGGGCCACGCTCACAGACCACACTCTCACTCCTGCTCCCAGAGAACTCGCAGAGACCATGCTCACAGACTATACTCAGAGAACTCGCAGAGACCAAGCTCTCAGACCACACTCAGAGACCTCCTCGCAGAGAACTCGCAGAGACCACACTCAGACCTGCTCACAGAGGATTCGCAGAGACCACCTTCCCATACCTGCTCACAGACCACACTCAGAGACCTCCTCGCAGACACCACGCTCTCAGACTATGCTCAGAGAGTGCTCATAGACTGCATTCTGACTTGGACCCAGATTGGCTGCTTCTGGCCATCAGCTCCTGTCCTGGAAGTTAATCTTCCTCCATAGAGGTGGTTCTTCCTTTCCCCTGACTCACCCCTACATTGAATGGGTACCCCCTTATGAACATTTCTCGCCCATGTGGACAGCTTGTCCCCACATGGATGGTCATCTTCCGCGTGGACTGCTCACTGCTGTGTGTGTTACACCACCCGCCCCTCTGCCTGGCCAGTCTGAATAGCCTGGAGGGTTGAAATGTCCTGTCTCTGTCTGAGGATCCAGCCTCTTACCTCTGTCAGTGTCCCTGCACTCATTTTCTGTCTGGGATGCTGTGGGCTTCCCAGGGGTGCTCTAGGCCCTCTATCTCTGCCTCTTGGGGTTTGTTGCTTCTGTCTGTTTGGAGCTCCCTCTGCTGTGGACAGTCCTGTAGTTTCTGGACCGTTGCTCACTGTTGGTTTCTCGTCTGACTGCTTGTCTCTAGACATTGTTGGTTTGCTTCTTTCCTTTTGTTTTCTGCATCTTCTCTCCTCTGAACTACTACTCTGTGTCTGGACATCTGACTCCAGATTATGTGTCTTCATGGTGGACAGTGGGCCTTACCCTCCCCACAGCCTCAGCCTCCTATAGCCCCTTGCCTGGTGAGATTACCATACTTGCCTCTGTCCCCCAGCTCTGTCCACCCCCTGTGCTTTGCAGAGCTCTATCCTCTTCAGGATTATAGCTAGTCACTCTTGTGTCCTTTGTCAGGGTTTCCTGAAGGGGGGAGGGACATCCAACACTGAGACCCCCAGTGACCCTGGTTAGTTCATAGCTTTGGGCTCCCACTTTAGAAGCCCAGCTCACAAAAATCATGGGAAGCTTGCAGTGCTTTGGCTCTGAGCTGACCCATGTCAGGGTTGCACGGTCTGGGGAGGGTCTGTGGTGACTGGGGCTTCTTTCTCCCCTCAGGGACACTGACCTCTTGGTGGTGAAGGGACAGCGGAACCGCCTGTGTGACCTCTTCCAGGTGCCTAGACCCCAGCTGGTTTCCAAGGTCAGTGCTTCCAAGTGGCTTCTGGGGTGGGGCGTGTCTGACCATCTCACAGGTTGTCTCTCAACTTGTCCCTGACGCAGCCCATGGGGTAACATGTCCACCCAGTGAGTGCCTGAGACCCAGGGTCTCATCCCAGCAGCCTTGGTATCTCTTCCCTAGAAGACAGGGCTAGAGAGATTAGAGGCGTGCCCTGTCACTCAGACCCACATTCTCCCTGGGCATGCTTTCGTCCACTGCTGCTGTCAGGGCCCAGGGGTCTTGCCTGCGTTGTCCTGAATGGGGCCGGGCACTTCTGGGCTTTTTTCATCATGTCATTCTTGTGTCTATTTTTCTCAAGATTGCTTATCTTTTTATACTTAATCTGTGGGGTTTCTTTGTTAACTGCCTGTGCTTTTTTGTTTGTTTCGGAATCCGCATATTGCAATTTATCTTTCCATGTACTGCAAATACCCTTTTCTACTTAAGGGGCTGTGCCTTTTCACTGTTTAATGCTATCTTTTGATGACTAGAGGTTTATGAATAGGTTGCAGAATTTTCCGTTTTATTTTTTTTATTTAGCCCTGCTTAAGAAATCTTTGCTTATGCTAAGATTATGTAAATAGTCTTCTGGTTTTTTTCCCCAAAAGTTGTATTGTTCTAGAAAACGTTTACATGTAACTTGCTAGCCCCTGCAGTTTCTGTCTGTGTGTGTGATGAGTCTGATGTGGGGGGTGGAGGGCGTCTGTCCACTGCTCCTCAGTGATGGTATCACAGAACTAGAATGTGAGTGTGGCATCTTCATCTAGGTCTGTGATCCATTTTGGGTTAGTTTTTTGAAAGATAGGAGCTGTATGTCTTGATTTGTTATTTATTTTGCTTGTTCTGTCCAGTTGATCCTGGGCTACCTGTTGGAAAGACTCCTCTCTCCACTGAGGTGCTCTGCTCCTCTGTCAGAGATGAATGGACTGTGTCTGTGTGTGTCTATTTCCTGGCTCTCTGTTGGTTCAGGAAGCCATTTTTCTGTTCCTTCCCCAGCCTTCCATTGGCTTGGTCACTGGAGCTTCTTAGTAAGATGTGAGGTTGGGAAGTACCAGCCCTCCAACCCTGTTCTTGTGTCTTGTGCTGGTGATTCCATGTAAGTGGAGGAAATGGACCAGCTGGGGGATACCCATCAAATAACTTGCTACGATTTTTCATTTGGGCTTTTCTTTACAGTGACCTTGTCATGTGTGAGCAGACTGATTTGTCTGTCCCCTACCCCATGTCTGTTACCTCTTTTTCTTGTTTCATTGTATCATCTCAGACTTTGAAATACAAGATAGAAAAGGCGTGGTGTGGGGACTTGCCTGTCTTGTTCCCAACCTCATCAGGCTGGTTAGCGTAGGTGTTCTGTGAGTGTTGCCAAGGTGAGGAATTCCCTCTGTTCCTGTTTGCTGGGCATTTTTATCATGAATGAGTGTTGGATTATGTTAAATGTTTTTTCTGCATCGACAGATTTGATGATAAGATTTTCTTCTTTAACCTGGCTCTGCCAGCCTTGAAACCTGGACTAAATCCCGCTCGGTTGTGGTGCATACTCATTTTTCCTATTTTGTTTGTTTCTTTTTAGTTCAAACTCTTTTTTTTTTAAACTTTTCTTGAGACTTTCTATGAACGGTATTAATTGATCTTTCTGGTTTTTATTTTTCATTTAATCTCACCGAGATGTGAGAGCATATCTCTCTGTGACTTGGAGTCTTCAAATATGTTAATGTATTTATGGTGCAGAACAGGACCTGTCTTGGTGACTTTTTGAGAAGGACGCCATGTCCAGCTGCTGCAGGGTGAAGCAGTCTGAGGCTGTTAGATCCTGTGATTGGTGGATCTCTTCAGTTCAGTTAAGCCTCTGCTAATTTTATGCCCACCAGTTAGTTCTCAGTTTCTGACAGCAGGGTTTTGGCATCTCCAACCACAATAGTGAGTCTGTCTGATTTTCTCTGCAGTTCTGTCTGATTTTGTCCTGCATATCTTGACACTGCTAGGCACATGCACACTGAATTTCTGGAAAAGTGGTCTGTGTGTCAGTATACAATACTGTGTTGTTGTCAGGGCCACACCCTCACGTCCCTGCTATGCTCGGGCCTCTTGTTTTAGTCACTGGGTCAGTCCATCTCAGTCAGGGCCTCTCTTTCTCTGACCCTCTTCCACCTTCCTCAGCATAATGTCCTTTTCCAGATACGAGCCCCTTTTGATAACATGCCCAAAGTGTTTGACAGCCTTACCACCCTTACCTCCAAGGAGCACCCTGGTTAACTCTGTCCATGACATACGCGTTTGCTTTTTTTGGCAGTCCATGGGATACGCAGTGCTTTCCTGCAACACCACAGTTCAGAGGCACTGGTTCTCCTTTTGTTTTACTTAATCATTGTCCAACTTTTAGATGCATAGAAAGAAGCGGAAAGACATGGCTTGGATCCAGTGCACCTAAGTCTTTAAACTGGCAGTATTGCTCTTTTGCTCTTTAGAGAGGTCCTTGACAACATGTCATTATATAAAGCTCATCTGTAATTAACCCTGATGATTACCTGTCTGAAATCTGTGTTGTCTGAAGTTACTGTAGCTACTCCAGCTTTCTTTGCTTAGTGCTGACATTAAAGCCACAGCTTTCTCTCTCCCTCGGCCTTCCCACTGTGTAGACAGGCGCCCTTGGTCTACCAGAGCCAGCATTCATTCCGTCAGCAATAAGTACTTCACCATACGCGCTGTTGGGCTCTTGCCACTGTTGATACACAACGTGCGTGTCTTACAGACAGTAATGGCTGGCGGTTTTTAAATGTCTCCTGACAGTCACAGTCCTTGATGGGGTGGTGTGCTGTCAAGTTGGATCTGACCCATAGCTGACCCTCGGTGGGTTCTGAGAGGCAGTAAATTGCATGCGAGGAGACTGCTGATCCTTCCCTCGTAGACCAGCTTGGTGGACTTGAACCACCTGCCTTTTTGATTGCAGCGAGCTTCTTACTGGTACGACACCAGGGCTCACTGTATTTGGACTCCTCACATGTAAAGGGATTATTGCCATCATTGGATCAGTATCAGCCATGTTCGTGCCTGCTGTCTAATCACTGCCCTCGAGCTTTGTCCTTTAGTCTTCCTGTGCCTTCTCTGCTTTTAATTGTTTCCTGTGTACAATCCCTTGAAAACATAGCCGCTCTACTTCTTTGAGAAATTGTAGAGGTTGGCTGTAATTGTCTGTGGTAACCACTTTATAAACAGTAGGGGGACCTAAATCCACTTCGTCAGAGCTGCTCTATTGAAAGCTGATCTTGAATGTGTCAGGTTAGAGTCTGCAGTTGTCTGGGTTGTGAGACAGGGTGAAGGGAGAGTGCTCCTGGGGGCGACCTTTCAGTGTGCGTCTGAGCCCCTCACATTAGGTGAGGGCGAAGCCGGAGGAGGGGGGAGGTCTTCAGGCTGCACAGTGAGAGCCTGCTAGGTTCTCAAGGCTGGGCCTGCCAAAGCTTTCCTTCTCAAGCCGCCCACACTCCTCCTCACAACTAGCATGCTGCCGTGTGCGCATCAGTGGTGACCTTCTGGACCAGCGTGCGCTTCTTCCCACTTTCTGCAGCACAGACTTGCCCACCTGAGAACCTGACAGATCCAAGAAGGCATTTCCATTTCTCCTGTGGACAGTGTGATGCTGTTGAGCTCTTTCAGTGCTGGCCTACAAATGGGAGCCTCACCATGGCTGTGTTGCTCTGACTGAGACTCAGCTTCCAAGTTCAGCATTTCATATTTTCCTCAGGGAGATGCAGAAACATAAACGAGAAATGAGCCCTCAGCAGTGTATTGGTCATGTGGCCTCAGGTCACCAGAGAATCGGGCTCAAAGGCAGTTTCCAGCCCTAATGCAGTCTGTGCTGGTTCTCATCACTGGGGGAAGGAGGGCCCTCGGGGGGGGTCTCCATACCCATCACACGGAGTACATTCCCAAGCACTGAGTGGGCTCTCTCCCCCACAGCCTGGTCCCTGCTAGGCACATGACCTGGAAGTGGAGTGTCCAGTCACGCCACCTGGTGCAGAAGGGCCTGAGGAGGAGGAGCCGGACGCCATGGTCAGCGCACAGTCTGGGGTTGTGTGGGCCCTGCTGCAGTTCACTTGGGGCTCCCATGGTGGTGGGACTGCCACATTGTTCCTCACATTCCCTAAGCCCCAGACTGTCAGTGTTCTGTCTCTGTGGAGACATGAATGCACTCCAATAAAATCATGCACCAGACAGGCTCCTTTATCCGTCTCTGACTTTGGTACTAGGACCAAGCAAGGCCAGCCATAGGGGACAGCGTCATACAGGCCCCAAGGCCAGGACGCCACTACCATCCCCCCAAAGATGACAGCCTTCCATGATACTTTATGCATTTAATTTTATAAACTGCATTTCTTCAGTCCTTAAGCATGACTCCCTCATGAGCAAGGGCAATTTTCCATTTTAGATGAAAAGAGCAGCAAAGTCCCAACTGACTGAGGTTATGAGTGCTGGGGCCGGGGTCAGCCTGAATGAGTTCTGGGGAAGCCCGAGTCCATCTCACTCCTGGGTTACCTCAGCTTGTCAGGGGGCTGGGGGATTGCCACCTGGGGAGAGGCCCACCTTCTGAGGGTGAACGCGCCCTGTGGAGTCTGAGAAGCATCTCTTGAAGATGCAGATCACAGACGGTTGGAGCACAGAAGGAACCCCAGGAGATGACCGCAGGGCAAACAGTGGGAGGAGGAGGTGGTCTCCACAGCAGATGGTGGGATGCTTTGCTGTCAAAAATCAAGTCACAGCATGAAAACTGTAAATACAAGTCCGGAGAACCGGCCTCAAGTCCTAACCCAGCCTAGCAGGGACCCTGCCTGGTGAAGCATCGTCCAGTGTGGACTAACGTTCTACAGCGAGGCACAGACAGACACACAGTTGTGGGTAAGTGTGTGCATTCTTAGCGTGGAAAAAAAGCCAAGAATGGCAAGAGGAAAGCAGGAGACAAGATGCAAAAAAGTGTGTGTGCAAAGAGTAAACGCAGATGTTACAGAGACGGCTCAGAAGTCAGGGGCCACTGCGTACACGCCTGAGCTCGTGAGTCCTGCACATGACAGCAAGGTTTCGGTTTGCTCACGGTGTCGGAGGGGACAGCACCTGACATGTGCATTCAGTGACACCTACACAAAGCCAAGCCAAGCTGGCCTGGGTCATGGGCAGGCTTTCCCCGTTGGCACTCTATATAGTCATCCTGCCCACGACCAGTGCTCCTAGTTGGAGAGAGAAAGCCTTGGACAGAAGGCTTGTGCACCATGAGGTGTCAGACTCCCCACTCGCACGTGTCCTAGAACTGACAGCTGCAGGTTCCAGTCAAATCCATCTGTCTCTGCCATCAAGTCAGAGTGGACTCATTGCTGATCCTCCGTTGGGTTTCTGAAGCTGTAAATTACATGAGAGGGAGGAGACTGCCCATCTTTCTGCCCTGGGGTCGCTGGTGGATTTGAACCGACAGGCTCAACCTTTGGGTTAGGGCCCTAGATGCCCCTGAAATGTATGTACCTGACATACAATGAAGGCTTTCACTTTTTCACTTCACTCCAAGAACACGGGAGATACAGTAATAAGTGTCACAGCCCCAGATGACCAGCTCACAGTCCCCAAGAACATGGGGACACTGACAATGTGGGTCACAGCCTTGATGACCTGTCACCCTGAGAACATGGGAAAACTGACATGACCTCAGTCATACACCCTCATCCTGCTGCCCAGGCCGAGTCCCTACCTGTGTGGCACTGGGGGCCTGTCAGCTGAAGTGGAAGAAGTCTTGTCCTTCCTGCAGGTGCAGGGACTGAAGATTGTCCTCAAACACGCCCCCAGTGAGGTCCTGTGGGACAGCATGTTTGGAGTCATCCAGCCCCTCTCTACTGCACAGCTAACCTGAACCCCAGGAACATCATCAAACTGCACCCATGTCAGGCCAGTGTTGGCACTGGGTGTCCATGCACCACTGGCAGCATGAGTCTGACATTCCTGGGGGCTCGGGGGCACTACAGGGGATGGGCCCTGCCTCCCACAGTGAGGGTGGCTCCTGCAGGGTGTGGGCAGAAACCAGAGTCAGCAGCCTTCACCTGCAGGCAGGACACCACGGGCTGGCTGTGCTGTGCTCAGGGAGGCAGGGCAGGCACTGTGATGACCACCCAGCTCAGGACAGTGTGTGCACACATGTACTTTAGGACTCGGAGTGGGGTGTGCGTGTGTGCACATGGGCGTGCAACAGCCTGGCCACGGCCTGGTAGCTCTGTCCACTCTGAGGTCCACATAGACGCAGCTCATGGTGTCCCCCATAACCACCCATCGTGACCCCACAGTGTCCCCCCCTCCAGGGCCAACAACGCTCACCAGCTTCACGCAGATGATGAAGGGAGGCTGGGCATCTCGGAAGTGCAGGATCGGAACCCGGGGCTTGGGCCTCTCCTAGAGAAGCAACCGACGAGTCAGACAGGTGGCTTCCTCACTAGCCACACAGAACGGGCCCAATGCAGGAGGCAGGTACTGTGGTCAAAGGTCTTTGGGGGTGGACAGACCAGGACCCAGAACTCAGGAATGGGCCCAGAAACCAGAAACTAGGTCCTATCTAGAAATTGGGACCTAGAACCTGGGACCCAGGGCCAGGACCGGCCTCCATCGACTGCTTGCTCCCCCCATGAGGAAGCATGGGCCCTGGGGGAGAGGTGGTGGGGATCCAGTGTCTGGATATGCACGGCAGACATAACTTGCCCAATGCCTCCCCTTGACCCTGCCACCTGCACCCTCAGCAACTGGGTGTCACCCAGCACTTTTTCAGGGGGAGGGGAGGGGCTGAGTTGGAGCCCTCAGATGGCCCCTGAATGTCCCCAAATCCTGCCCTCAGAGAAGGCTCCACTCGCACACACCTGGGAATCCTCGTAGCAGTAGAAACCCTTTTTGACTTTGCGTTCATCAATGTCACAGAAGGCTACAACCTGAGAAAATATAGGATTTTCACAGCCAAGGGCGTTCATGGAAGGGCCACTCAGTCTATACAGCCAATGCCTACTCCCCACATCCAGGGACGGGCAGACGAGAAATTCCCACATACCCGCAGCAGACAGGTCATATGTCTGTGGAGTGACAGGGCCAGTCACAGGACCCTGCGGGAGCAGGAGCCAGACCCCTCAGCTTGAAGGAAGAGGGTGGCGGGAAGCTAGCTGGGGCTGGGCAGTGGGCGGGCAGGGCCAGGTCCCACCTTCTGACGGTTGGCGGCTCCCAGGCTGCGATAGAGCCGCCGCCCCTGCTTGCCAGCATTCCAGATGGTGAAGGCCGTCCAGTGGGGAAGCACCCTTTCTTCTAGGAAGCGGACACGGAGGGTCCAGATGGTACCCCTGTGAACAGAGGAGAAAGTGCATGGCATGGGCAGTGCGCTTGTAGCCACCCCCAACCATGAGACCTGGGATGACCTCCCCCCAGCTTGGCCACCAGGCCCTCAGGAAGCAGTGAACAAATGGATGAGTCAAAGGACAGATGAAAGGATGAGGAATGAATGTGACGTGAGAACTAACAGATTAGGAACAAGTGAGTCTGTGAATGAATGAATGGATGGAAGATCTGGCAAACAAGTGCCACCTGTGACACACACCTGCAGGGTCAGCCCTGAGCCTGTTGTCCCCCTGAGCTCACTGTCCCCCTGGGCCCCTTGTTCTCCCGACCTGCCCTCCTGCTCAGCAGCAGCCTAGGTAGTGGCCACAGCAGGGGAGGCAGGATGGGAAGACTCAGATTCTAGGGGTCCTCATTCTGGGAGGCCACAACCTGAGGTGCCCTAGCCCATGCTCAGACCACGAGGTGAGTGCAGTCAGTGAGACGAGATCCTACCTGTCCCCTTCAAGTGCCCCCTGTGGGATTACCATGGACTGGATGTCATTGTTGATCTGGATTCTACCTGTGTTCCACGTTTTCTGGCATGTCCGGGATCATCCATACATTTCTC
>NW_006399798.1:224220-255420 GCF_000299155.1 Elephantulus edwardii | reverse complement strand
GTATTTCACCTCGTGTCCAGGGTCCGCCACGCGTGTCTCTGTTTCTGGCCGCTGCCTCCTGCCCTGGGTCCTACATACAGTATATTCAGGATGCTGCTGCCTATTCTGCACATCCCCTGAGAGCACCTGTCAGGAATATTCACCATGACCCTGGTTTGGATCAGCTTAAGCCTCATCAGTATCCAGGGAACAGTTTCTGGATGTGACTGTCAGCAGCTGCCCACAGGGTTTCTGGGAAGACCTTGGGCCCCCACACCAAGGAAACTCCTTAGCAGTGTGGTGGAGTCTGACCAGCACCCTGGGGCACGTTCCTTTCTCCTGACGGACAAAGCCAGCTCTCCATCTCCACACAGGGTGAGTGCCACCAAGTCCTCTAGCCACTGCCTGGGTCACTCCTGAGTCCATGTGCACCCTGAACAGTAGGGCTGTGCACCCCAGAACCTTGGACATCACAGGATACTGCTGTGCACACCCCAGAAAGAGGACAGCAGATTGTTCAGAGTATCCAGCACCTCTGGTTGGTCCATGCCTGGCACCCAGGGAGTAACCAGCACTCCTGGTCAGTCAGACCTGGAGCCAGACACCTGGAGAGGTGGCCCGCACAGCTGCCCACTATGGGGTTTCACTTCTCCCTTGTTCTGCTCCACAGAGAAGCTGAGGAGCTTCCTGCTCAGAGGCCCACTTCACTGGTATTTGTCTCTTTAAGGTTTAAGGCACACAGGGTGAAGCTGACAGATTCAAAGCGTGGTGGTCAGCAGAATCTAATGAGCGCAGGTCAGGGTAGTCCACACCCCCAGAGGAGACGTCTCCTGTTTCTGTCACCTCAGTCCATTGCAGAACGGCACACAAATGGAATCTGCTCACTCCATGCCTTGCCTCCATCCCTAACAAGGCCTCACACCGCCCATCCTGTCGCTGGATTTAGCAACTGTCCCCTGTGCTACTGAAGCCTGTCTCTGCCTGTTGGACCTGTGGCTTGATCTCTACTGTAGAGTCTTCCTGACTTTCCTGCACATGTGACAGTGGACTCAAGACAACATGTAGGTCTAGGCCTGCGGGGTCACAGTGCGGGCACCAGTCTAACAAAAACGGGGCTGTGGGGCTCTGAAAGTTCGAGTCCTCATGGCCCCATGTCTTTGCCAGATTTCTCCATGTTGGCATTCAGGGAGTGTGCTGGGTTCCATTGGCACTTCTCAGAGACTCTCTCCCCTTCTCGTCTGCCCAGAGTGCATCCTGCAGGCATTCTCCTTTGTTGGTGAGAGTCTGCTTTGAGCATTCGGCTGTTTTCACTGGCTTGCAGGGATTCTTTCTATGTCCTCCTACAAGTCCTTTGTCAGAGTGGTTGTTGTTAGGTGCCAGTGAGTTGAATACAACTCATGGTGTCCCTGTGAATAACAGGTCTGAGCCCTGTCCTGGCCCGTGCCATCCCCACTACCTCTGACACGCCTGAATCCATGGTATCAACCCACCTGTTAAAGGTCTCTCTCTCTTTCCCAGCATGACGACATTGTCTAAGGACTGGCCCCCTGTGACAGCATGGCCTCTAAGCAGCACTCTGACTGCACCTCTGACAAGTCAGATTTTTTTAATTTTTCTTTTAATTCCTTGGGATAATCAATATTCTTTGCTGACACCACAATTAAAAAGCATCAGTTCTTTGGTGTTCCTTACGTATTGTCCAACTTTTGCAACTGAAAATACCATGCCTTGGGTTAGGTGAACTTTAGTCTTTAAAAAGATGTCTTTGCTCTCCAGCACTTAAATCCTTGGCAGCAGATTTTCCCACATGCAACATGCCTTTTGATTCTCAGTTGCGGCTACCATGGGTGTTGATTGTTGAGCCAAGTAAAATGAAACCGTTGACAACTTCAGTCTTCCTTCCATCTGTCATGATGTTGCCCATTGGTCCATTTGGATTGTGACTATGTCCAGTCTGTGGTTTGTCTACTTATTTTTCTAGTGCTGTCTTGAGGTGAGCAGATATCTTTAATCTTATTTTTGAGGTCTGATTCATCAGTCTTTAAATGGTGCGTGACGTGTTATTTCTGCATCTGTTCACTGCCACTGTGAAGCTCTGAGGCCCATCACTAGCTCCCCAAGTGGTCCCAGTGGCAACAGACACCCGTTTTTCCATAGGGATGTCCAGGTGTCCATTTGGTGATAATCTCTATTGAGGAGTTTTGCAGACTTTGCTGAGAATCATCTTAGGGGACAGAGTGAGTCTCTTTCTGGATTCTTACTGTTTTACTCAGCTGTTCTTGCATTGCTCTCTTATTACACTTTCTTGTTTCCTGCTGTTTTCCCCTCCTCACCCTTATCCCACCTCAGTGGACTGTGCCTTGCAGCCCTCTTCCTCCCTTTGCCCCCATGCCTGCCATATGGTTCACCATCCCCAAACCCCCATCCCTATTAAGCCCCCAGCCCCACTCTTCTGTGCCCCTCTCCCCTGCTCCCTTCTCAGCACCCCCAGTCCCCTGAACCCCACTCACTCAAGCACTGTGTGTGAGGCAGCCTGTGCATGGTAGCGGTAGAGGACGAGGCTGTGGTCTACACGGACTATGTGGCCGCCCCTGCGAAGATGCTCCTGGAAGAACAGCAGGTCCTCGGGCACGCCCTGTAGGAAGGCTAGCTTAGGGTTTGTGGGGTGGGGGAGGGCCCAGTAGGGGTTAGGGGTGTGCGGGGAGAGGGTGGGTTAGGGCTGGGTGGGGAGGGGTAACAGGAAGGGTGGGAGAGGAAGAGTGAGGGGGAGGGTTTGTCTAGGTTGAAGGGCCAGCTTGGGCCTCGGGTCCCTGGCAGCCTGGGCTTGAGGTCTTCCCGCTGGGAGCCACAATGCCTTCCTGTAGTCTCACAAGTGGGCTTGGTAACAAACCCTGTCCAGGACTTTCTGAGTAAGCGCTGTCACTCTCGGGCAGCCTGGGTAGTAGCCACACTCTCCCAGAGGGAGCTTGGAAAGAGGAGCTACCAGGCTAGAAGCTCGGCCAGGCCCCACAAAGGATGTCCACTTGGGCACACTTGCCCTTCCAGGATGAGCTGGGTTCGGGGAGGCTGGACACGCAGCTTACTCAGCAGGGCACTCTGCAGTCAACACCACGCTTCCCACCACATAGCAAAAGCCAAGTTGAACAGGGAGAACGGTAACTGAGTTAGTGCTGGGCTTGCTCTCAATCACAGACTTGCCTATGTTCCCATCTCTTCCCCTGAGAAGGGTCAGACCTGGAAGGCAGGCATTCAGCTAATCCAGGCATTGTAGGACTCAGGAACATGCCCTACAGGAGTAGCCTGGGCACCTCTAGGAATTCCTTCTTAATAGCCTGCCAAGAAATGTCAGGCGCCATGGGAGAGACCCCATGTCATCTTCTAGAGGGCAACCATCCTGAAAAGGCTGTTTTTGATGATCAAGTGTCTAACCAGACAGATTTCATATTGAAAGAGAAAAACTGATGGCTTATGACATTAATCAAGATGGATTAATAATAACTGGTGACTGGAATGCAAAAGTCAGAAATAAAGAAGACGGTCTAATAGTTGGAAATTACAGGTTTGGTGACAGAAATGAGGCTAGAGATTAAATGATTGTTACACACTCAATGATTTATTCACTGCAGATAATGTTTTTAAATCATACAAGTGGTGAGTATATACATGGACCCCATCTGTTGGCAGTATTTGTGGAAAGAGTCATTGGAGAAGCTCAGTATTAGCAGTCAGGACTAGGCCAGGTGCTGACTGTCATCAGTTGCTCATGTGCAAGTTCAAATTAAATTTGAAGAAAATGGAAACAATTACACAAGAACCAAAATACGATTTTGAGTCCATCCCATCTGAATTTGAAAACTCTCTCAAGAATAGGTAAGCCTTAAACACTAATGATCAAAGCTCAGATGAGTTACGGATTACGTCAAAGATATTATCCATGAAGAGAGCAAAAGATCATTCATTGTAATGATAGAGGAGGAAGAAAAGACCAAAATGGATGTCAGAAGAAAGTCTCAAAATCGCTCTAGATTGTTGTCCACAACAAGACAAAGGTAAATAATCCAAGTGAAAAATGGGCACAGGATATGAACAGACACTTCACCAAAGAAAACATTCAGATGGCCAAAAAGCACATGAAGAAATTTTAAAATTCCCTAGTTCTAAGAGAGATGCAAATCAAGACAACTATGAGATATCATCTTACCCCAGGAAGAATAGCAAACTTTAACAGAACAGCAAACAACAAATGCTGGCGAGGTTGTGGAGAAACTTGGAACCCTTATTCACTGTTGGTGGGAGTGTGAAATGGTGCAACCACTGTGGAAGGTAGTGTGGCGCTTTCTCAAAAAGTTGCAAATAAAGATACCATTTGACCCAGCAATTCCACTACTAGGAATATACTCCAAAGAGACCATAACTGCCACCCAAGCAGATATACGCACACCCATGTTTATTGTGGCTTTGTTCACAATAACAAGGAGTTGGAAACAAACTAAGTGCCCATCAACAAATGAATGGATAGAGAAGCTGTGGTATATTCAAACAGTGGAATACTATGCTGAATTGAAAAATAAGGATCTCACGCAATATTATTCAAAATGGGTGACCCTGGAGGACATTATCCTGAGTGAAATATCTGTCAAAAAAGGACAAATACTGCATAGTGCCACTGTTGTATAATGGGACTGACATCGGGGTTGGGGGGGAGAATGAGAAAGATGGGATAAATAATGTATACTGCATTGAAACAGATGAAGGAAAAAACTGTTTAAAAGGGATATGTGATTAGGTATTATTGTCATGACCAGAGTCCAGAATGAAGGCTGCATAGTGGAGTGGACCTGGGGGGAGGGATTGATTGTAAAACAATGAAATAATTTTTCTTTTGCTTTTCAAAGAGAAGAGTGTACTGGGGGAAAGGGGTGGGCAGGGAGAAAAGTGCAACAATGAATGAATGGAAATCCAAAGTCTCTGTAAATTTTTATTAAAATAATAAATGTTAAAGAGGGAAAAATCACTCTAGAGTATTAAGAAGTCTAAAACAAGTGGAAGAGATGCTGAAGTAAAAGAGCTGAATAGAACATTTTTTTAATGCGTGTACCGTCAAATTGGATTTGACTGGTACAGGAGGCGACTGTTCCTCCTTCTTCAGCAGAGCATCTGGTGGATTTGAACCATGCACTTCTGGGGTTGCAGTGCAGTTTCCTGCCACTAGGCTGAATAGAACATTTTGAAGGGCCGCTGGATAAGACAAAGCAGAGTATTATAACAGAATGTGCAAAGAGCTGGAGTTGGGAAAGAAAAAGGAAAGAACTCACTCAGCATTTCTAAAGTTGAAAGAACTGAAAAACAAATTTAAGCCTTGAGTTGCAATAGTGAGAGATGGTATGGGCAAAAATCTTGGTGATCCGGGAAGCATCAAAAGAAGATGGAAGTAATACGTAGAGTCACTGTACCAAAAAGAACTGGCCAACACTGAAATATTTCAGCAAGTACCATGTGTACAAGTGCCAATGGTAATGAAGAAGTTTAAGCTTCATTGAAAGCATTACCAAAAAATAAGGCCCCAGGAATTGATGGGATGCCAACTGAGATGTTTTAAATGACAGATGCAGCCCTGGACATGCTCACCAGTCTGTGCCAGGAAGTTTGAAAGACAGCTACTTGGCCAAGTGACTAGAAGAGATCCATATTTGTTCCCCTTCCTGAGAAAGGTGGTCCATCAGTATGTGGAAATTATCATTAATATTACGTGCATGCAAAATCTTGCTGAGGATTATTTGCAAACATCTAGAACAGTACATCGACAGAGAACTTCCAGATATTGAGGGTGGATTTAGAAGAGGCCTTGACACCAGGGATATCATTGCTGATGTCAGACAGATTCTGACTGAGAGCAGAGAATCCAGAAGAATGTCTATTTGTGCTTTATTGACTATGCAAAGGCATCTGATTGTGTGGATCACAACAAATTATGGCTGACCTTGAGAAGAATGGGAATACCAGGACACTTAATTATGCTTATATGAAACCTATACATAGACCAAGAAGCTATTGTCCATATAGAGCAAGGGAACACTACATGGTTTAAAATACCTAAAGATGTGCATTAAGGCTGTTTTCTTTGCCATACCTATTCAATCTGTATGTGGAACAAATCATTCAAGAAGCTGGACTTTAGGAGGAAGAATGTGGCATCAGGATTGGTGGAAGACTCATCAACAACCTGTTTTACAGAGGTGACACAACCTTGCTTCCTCAACGTGAGGAGGACTTGAAGCACTTTCTGTAGAAGTTAAGACTATAGGCTTCAATATGGGTTACATCTCAACATCAAGAAAACAAAAATCCTCACTGTTTGACTTGAGAGAAGATCCATAATCAACAACCTTGGTACCAGTAGTCAGGAAATCAAAAGATGTGTGTTGCACTGGGAAAGTCTGCAGTCAAGTATCTCTTCAAAGTGCTGCAGAGCAAGGTTGTCAGTTCAAAGACCAAGGGGCATCTGATCCAAGCTGTCTTTTCAATCACTTCCTATACATCAGAGAGTTGGACAGTGAAGAAAAATGACAGAAAAATCGAGTTTATATTGTGGTATTGGAGAAGAGTCCACTATCCATGGACTGCCACAAAAACCAACATGTATGTCTTGGAGAAAGTGAAGCTAGAGTGCTCCTACAAGGGAAGCAGGTGAAGAAACTTCATCTTACAGTCTTTGGGCACGTAGCTAGGAGGGGCTAGTCCTTGGGAAAGAACATCACGCTGTGAAAGCAGAGTTTGTGAAGGAGGGGAAGACCTTCCGTGAGATGGATTGTCACTGTGACCTTAACAATGGCCAGGTGTGGCAGAGGTGAGAAGATGGCACAGGATGGGGCAGGGTTCAGACCTGTTGTTCACAGGGTCATTCTGAATCATTGCTGACCCGGCAGCCAAGGCCCCATCTAGAGGCCAGCTCTGTGCACCTGCTCTTCTCTTATTCTGCCTCTCTCCTAAAAGTGCTGAATGATCATGAGATCCCCCTCACCCTTAACCTAGCCTATCAGGACTCCTTCAGAATCTTCCCTTGCTGAGACAATTGGGAAGTTCATAAAATACCTGCTTTTCCCAATCCAGTTCCTGTCTTCAAAATGTGTGTGTGGTTTGTTTGGTTTTTTTCTTAGCAGGTGGCAGCACTATTTTTCCAGTTAACAGGAGGGCTCCTGGAAACTGAGAAGATGGGGCATGGCCCCAAACCTTCCTGCAGGTCCTTTTTCACAGAAACAGTTGAGGCCATACACGTGTATGCCATCACCGTGTGGACAAACTAATTTCCAGCTGGGCAGCCAGTGCCCAGGGCCTCAGGGACGGGGCATCCAGGAGAAGTGGGGAACAGGGTGTCCAGGAGAGGGGGATGGAAGACTAGGAGAAAAGGGATCAGCATCCAGGGGAGGTGGGTTGAGGCATCCAGAAGAAAGGGGGATGGGGTATCCAGGAGGAGGGAAATGGAGAGTCCAAGATAGAGTATGGGGCATCCAGGAGAAGGGGTATGAGCATCTAGGAGAAGGGGGGACAGGGTGTCTAGAAGAAGGGGGATGGAGAGTCCAGAAGTTTGGGGTGTCCAGGAAAAGGGGAACAGGGCTTCCAGGAGATGGGGGTGGGGCATCAGGAGAAGGGGGATGGGGTGTCCAGGAAAAGGGTGACAGGAGAAGGGGACAGGGCAGGTCCATCTGAACACCACCCAACAGTCCTAGGAAGGAAGAGTGTTTTTTATTGTGAGGAGTTCAGAGGGTAAAATGGGTACTTTCCTCAGATTCAAGGGTCTCACGAAAGTAGAGCAACATGGGCACTTAGAATTCAGAAACAGAATCCAAGATTGCCACCCCCAACAATTCCATGCAAGAGCTGCACGTCACCACAGTACCACAAGGGAGCGGTCTTGAGCTGATAATTGTGTGCCCCATAGACCAGCACAAGAAACGACAAAAGCCGAGTTGAGGGGCGAGGGGAAATCCACATTTCTGTCAAGAAACAGCGTGCTGCATCTGTGACACTTATCTCAACACAATGTCAGGATGTGGGGGAGAAGCATCTGAAAGACAAAGTCAACAAAGACAAAGCTCTACCTCTTCCCTAATGAATGAGGAAGATGATAAACAGAAGGTGACATTACAAGGTCCTTCAGGAAAAGCAGATTTGAGTGTAAAAATTTGAGAAAAAACTTGAAAAATTTTCGAAAATAAGAAAGAAAGTGAAGATGATATTAAAAAAGTAAAACAGGATTACAAAGGAAGTTTTTGAAATGAAAAACAAAGAAATCTAACCAATACATAACTGGAGCCTGAACTAGAAAAACAAATCAGATATGTAATACTTTAATCCAAGAAAATATTCGGAAATGAAAAAGGATCTGACTCAAGGGGGTAAAAGGTTGACTATCTTTAAGATAATTCTAGTAAGAGTAAACGTTCCAGGAAAGAGATCCCATACTGAAATCAGCACCAGCCTTCTCAATAGCAAAATACAAAGCAAGGAAAGGATGGACCGGTGCCTTCAAGAAAAGACCATTCCATCAACAGTAACTAATTATACAATATATATGAATGTATGAAACATAATATAAATGAAAGGTTGTACAAGATACAATGTACATGAATGAAACAAATTATTGTATGAAAAGAAATTTTAAAAAGAAACAATGATAAAGACAAAATAAAGGATCTTCTAGTCAGAGAATAACAGACTCTGAAGGTCAAAAATTTAAAGAACAGTGCAACCCCCACTGCGGGGCTCCTCATGGTCAGCATTTAACTGCAGCTTTAACCATGACAGGGACAGAAGGAGGAGAAGCACATATGGATGCTGATGTTGTGGCACTCTCAGATAATAATGCAATAGAAAAAGGAAAGAAAATAGAATAACGTCACAGACTGTCACATAGGTAACACATAGGATTCAAAACACTTTAAAAATAGGCAAGAACTGACTATGAAAGGTTTGATGAGAAAACATGAGATGAAGGCATGAAACCCCGTTCCTGTCCAGTTGGCCGACTCCTGGTGAACCACTGGGTTCCAAGGCTGTAACTCTGTACAGGAAGCGGCTGCTCATCCCGTGGCACGCACGGTAGATGCAGACCTTTAGGGGAATGCAGCAAAGCACTCTCTCAGTGGAGTGAGATAAAGGGGCTACAGACAGCCACTAAAAAAAAAAAAAGTATCCAAAGTGCTAAATAAAGACCAGAAGAATGTCTATTTGTGGTATAGTGACTGTGTGGATCCTAACAAATTATGGCTAACATTGAGAAGAACGAGAATTTCAAAACACTTCATTGTGCTCATACAAAACTTAGACCTAGACCAAGAAGCTGTTGTGCAAACAGAGCAAGGAAACTCTACATGGTTTAAAATGAAGAAAAGTGTGTATCAAAGGTTGGATTGTCTTTTTATACCTATTAAATCTGTATGCTAAGCAAATTATTGGAGAAGCTGGACTCTATGAAGAAGAATGTGGCACCAGGATTAGATAAACACTCATCAGTAACCTTTGCTACGTAGATGTCAAGTGCTTACCATAGAAGATCAAAGACTATGACCTTCAATATGGATTACATCTCAATGTCAAGAAAACAAAAATTCTAACCAATGGACTGATAGGCAACATTATGACAGATGGAGAAAACACAAACTGTCAACTTCATCTTACTTAGATCCACAATCAATACACTCGGTTCCAGCAATTGGACCATCAGACGATGTATTACACTGGGAAAATCTGCACTCAGGGACCTGTCCAAATTACTGAGGAGCAATGATGTTAGTTTGAGGACTAAGGTACACCTGATGCAGGCCATGGTCTTTTTTAATTACTTCCTCTGCACCTGAGGGTTAGATAACGAATAAGAATAACAGAATTATTTATGCCTTTGAGCTGTGGTGTTGGAGAAGAGTGCTGAATATCTTATGGACTATCAAAAGAAACTGATGTGTCTTGGAGAAGGTACAGCCAGGCACAGATGGTAATGTTTTGTCTTGTGTACTTTGGGCATGTTATTAGAAGAGGATGTTCCTTGGAGAGGGCTATCATGCTTGGGAAAGTGGAGGGTTGGTGAAAGAGAAGACCACCCTCAAGCCGATGGACTGACATAGTAACTTGCAATGGGTTTGAGTATGTCAGTGATTGTGAAAAGGGCACAGGCTAGGACAGGGCTCAGATCTCTGTTCATAGTGTTGCTGTGAGTCATACTCAACTTGATGACACCTAACAACAGCAAATAAATACCAGAAGAGTCAGCAGGTTTTCAAGCTGGACAACCCAGCAGGGTCTCCATGCCTCAAACATCAGCATCAGCTTGTCTGCAGAAGGCACATAGGGGTCAAGGTCTGGTCCAGGTGAGCTCAGCGAGTCCCTGAAGTCATCTGGGGCTTTGGACTCAGTGGTGACCATGGAGAGCAGGTTGGTTATGGCTGAGGTAAGGCCTGGAGTGGCACAGGCATTAGGCTGGGGTTCTCATGGTCCCCATGCAGGAAGGAAAACCAAGGCACACTACCAGCCACTGAGCATGAAAAGGAGTCTCCAGTACCCTAGGAGTAGAGGGGCATCTAAGGGTGGCAGGTAGGCAGGTGTGCTGGGCACCATGCGGGGAGTCCTGTGGGCCATGATGGTGTCTGTCTCAGCTGTGCACAGAATGTCAGCATTCAGGAGTGTGTGGTAAACGTGCTGTTACTGTTGGCTTCTGCCTGGACCTGCCCTGCCAGCCTGGGTGTCCACTGGAAAACCCAGTCTGTCCAGCTGTGCCCAGGTCCCCTGCTGCCTACCTGGTTTCCTTCTTGCCCACTGGTGACTGGGTCTTACTGGGTTATCAGAAGTGAGTGGTACGCAGGGAAGCCTCTGTCCCACATACATGGCCTCGTCAAGAGAAAACTATTAGTTCTCAGAGCCCCATTAAGGGAAGTTGGAGGGAAGATAAGCTGATCAAGTTAAGATTTGTTTTTCATGAGGAAGTTTACACCCTGACTCTCCACCGATCAGGAGTACTGAGGGATAGTCACAGGTAGAGGTCAGGGGCCCCACACTTCAGCTCCCAGGAACCCTTTCCTGGGAGCACAGACGTGGATGCCAAGGCTGCATGGGGCACTACTCCACTTCTCCAGGCCTGCAGGGGGACACCCTGCTTTTCCAGATGGCCATCCTTCTAGTCATCCTGGCCTTTCCTCCCACTACAGCTCTTTGGCTGCTGTAGTTCACCTGGACTCAGCAGATTTGACTCACATCTTCTCTTCTGCTTTTAGCAAGGAAAGGAGGTGAATGTCTGTGGGCACAGCTTGGGGGGGGGTGTCTCTGAGCTGCAGACATCCTTAGGGTGGGGCTCCAACTTGCAGATAGAGCTTGTGGGGGGGCTCTGACCCGCAGACACAACTGGGGGGGCTCTGATCCGCAGACACAGCTGGGGAGGCTCTGACCCGCAGACAAAGCTGGGGGGGGCTCTGACCTGCAGACACAACTGTGGGGGCTCTGACCTGCAGACACAACTGTGGGGGCTCTGACCCGGAGACACAGCTGGGGGGGCTCTGACCCGCAGACACAGCTGGAGGTGTTCTGACCTGCAGATACAACTGGGGGGCTCTGACTTGCAGACACAGCTTGCAGGAGGGTGAGATGCTGTGAGGGCAAGACTTAGTGAACAAAACCCGTCCCCTTAGACTCCTCCGGGCTTTAGCACCCCCTACCCCAGTACTCACCTGCCCGCCCTCATCAAACCAGCCTACATGGGAAAACCATGCTCTGGAGCAGAACCAGGTGGGCATGATCACTGTGGGGCCGTGTGAGGTGAAAACCTGTAACAGGAGAGGTGAGTTAGCAGAAAAGCTCACAACAGACAACCTGCAGGTTGTTCCCACCAAAGCAGGACAAGCACACTAAAGAGTTCAAGGAGCTAGACTCATCCTCCCCCAGGTAACAGGGGAGGAGGGCCTTCCCAAGGTTAGACATCAATGTCCAGACACTGACCAGCCCAGCCCAGTTCTCCTTGTCTGTGTTGATACTTGCTGTTTGTCCTAACACCCTCTGCCATTGATAAAAATGTTATTTATAAACTGTTGTTGTTATGTGCTGTCGAGTCGCTTGCGACTCATAGCAACCCTATGTACAACAGCCCTAAACTCTGCTCTGTCCTGTGCCAATCGCACCGTCTCAGACACAACCATCCCGATTACCCCAGTCACTGAATCCACCTTATAGGGGGCCTTCCCCTTCTGCGCTGTCCCTCCACCCTACCAAGTATGATGTCCCTCTCGAAGGACCTGTCCCTCCTTGCTACATGTCCAGAGTATGTCAGATGGAGCCTTAGAATCCTTGCCTCCAAGGAGCAGCCCGGTTTGACCCTTTCCAAGATGAATCTGTTTTCCTAGCAGTCCATGGTACCCTCAATACTCTTCTCCAGCACCACAGCTCAAAGGCGTCAATTCTCCTTCTATCCTCCTTAGTCACTGTCCAACTCTCTGATGCATAACAAGGAAAAAAGAAAAAAACAAACCTATCTACACACCAGCTCTACAAGACACATCACCTTCGCTTGGAAAGCACTGCCACTGAACTTAAGAGACAATGGTCATGTTATAAGAAACTGTCTGAAGCTGATGTATTTGGAATCACAGAAGCCAAGGAAGCTTCATATATAGACTATCAGATCAAGGACAGGACAATGGGAGATGGATGTTGAAGAGAGTGGGTAGAAGTGGATGGGTATCCTGGTGGATGGTGGAGCAGGGAAATAAGTGGGTAGTAAAGACACGTGTGCCAAGAGCAGGGACAACACTGATACAAATGGTTAACTCCACAGGTTGTGACCATTCCTTGGGTATGAGCAGGTGCAGGTGTGAGTGTGAGAGGGTGGGAATGGGTGCAAGCAAGTGTGCAGGTGGAGTTGTGAGAGGGTGTGCATGAGTGAGTGAGCTGATGCAGGTGTGAGCAGGTGGAGTGGTGCAAGAAGGTGCAGGTATGAGTGGGTGTGAGGAGGTGTGAGCATGTCCTAGCAGGCGGCGCAGGTGTGAGCAGGTGTGGGTGTGAGTAGATGGGGCAAGTGAAACAGGTGAAAGTAGGAGCTGTCCCTGCTTCTGAGCATTCATAGTCCTCCGGTGTCGCATTCCAGCAAGACAGAACTTGTCATAGCACACTCAGAACCCAGTCCCAGACACATTTGGAATTAATTTATTTGAAGGTGCGTGGGTCCTGTGTTTAATCTGCTGCCATGTGGAGATTATCTGTGGAGAGCTGGGTGGCAGCAGGTGGTGTCTGCAGGTGGCCGCTTCTTTCTGGTCCATCTCTTCCCAACAGAGTATCTGTTCAAGGTGGAACTAGCCCTTCTCCTGGGGTGTCTGTTGAGGTCACTCGGTGGGTGGGTTTTGCTGTTTAGTGAGAAGGTTTATAGCTGCACATTTTTAATAGATGTGAGGTCTTTCAGATCCTCTATTTCATTAACACATGATTTCCTGGTTTGTTGCTAAGCTGTTGAATTTACTGGGTGTTGTCCACAATATCTCTTTACTGCTTGAGCAAGTGTACAGTCTGCAGATGCATCACTTCTCTCATTCCTGACAGGATTAATGTGTCTAATAATTTTATATCTCTGGAGTAATATATGACCATTTGACTCAAAATGCCCCATGCCGGTCCATCTCATCTCCCCAATGCCTAGTATGTCAATGTTTATGCATTGCATTACTTTCTTAACAATATCTTATTTTCCTACATTCATGGTTCTCACGTTCCATGTTCCAATCACTAGTGTCTGCTTACAACAGTTCCTCTTCCTTTGTATTTCCATACTTGAAAGTTCTACCTCTGTTGCCCTCTCTGTTAGTTTACATGTGTTCTGTTCTATATGGGGTTTTCAGAGGCTTGCTATTTCAGAAGTGGATGGCCAATCCTTCTTCCTAGTCTGTCTTAGCCTGAAGGTATATTTAGAGGAGTATCTGACAGACAAGCAATTTATAGAACAGTGAAAGATAAATCCCTCATTGTGGAGTTAACCATTAGTTACAGTGTTGTCCCAACTGACTGGAAGAGATCTATATTTGTTCCCATTCCAAAGAAGGGTGACCCCAAAGAGTGTGGAAACTATAGAACTATATCATTGATTTCACATGCAGGCAAGATTCTACTGAAGATTATCCAAGAATGACTGGAACAGCACATCAGCAGAGAACTGCCAGAAGTCCAGTCTGGGTTTAGAAGGGGTCTTGGTACTAGGGATATTGTAGCTGATGTTAGATGGATTTTAGCTGAAAGCAGGGAATACCAGAAGAATGTCTATCTGTGTTTCATTGATTATGCAAAGGCATTTGACTGTGTGGATCATAACAAACTGGGGCTGACTCTGAGAAGAATGGGAATCCCAGAACACTTGATCGTTCTAATGTGAAACATATACTTGGACCAAGAGGCAGTCGTCAGAACAAAGCAGGGTAACACTCCATGGTTCAAAATTGGGAAGGGTGTACGCCAGGGATGTGTCCTATCTCCATACCTTTTCAGCCTGTATGCAGAGCAGATTATCAGAGAGGCTGGGTTCTATGAGAAGTGTGGCGTCAGGATTGGTGGAAGATCTATTAACAATCTGCGTTATGCAGATGACACAACCCTGCTTGCTGAAACTGAGGAAGACCTGAAATGCTTGCTGCATAGGGTCAAGGACTGCAGCCTTCAGTATGGATTGAGGTTCAATGTCAAGAAGACAAAGATTCTCACCACTGGGCCAATAGGCAGCATCAGGATGGATGGTGAAGAGATTGAGATTGTTAACAATTTTAGTCTGCTTGGCTCAATGGTCAACACTCTTGGCACCAGTAGCCAGGAAATCAAAAAACGTATTGCGATGGGAAAGTCTGCTGTTAGGGACCTCTCCAGGGTACCGAAGAGCAATGGTGTCTCTCTGGAGACTAAGGTGCGTCTGATACAGGCTATGGTCTTTGCAATCACTTGTTATGCATCAGAGAGTTAGACAATGACTAGGGAGGATAGAAGGAGAATTGACGCCTTTGAGCTGTGGTGCTGGAGAAGAGTATTGAATGTACCATGGACTGCCAAGGAAACAAACAGATTCATCCTGGAGAGGGTTAAACCAGGCTGCTCCTTGGAGGCAAGGATTCTGGGGCTTCATCTGACATACTTTGGGCATGCTGTAAGGAGGGACAGGTCCTTGGCGAGGGACATCATGCTTGGGAGGGTGGAGGGACGGCACAAGAGAGGAAGACCCTCTATGAGGTGGATTGATTCAGTGACTGGGATAATCGGGATGGGTGTGTCAGAGGCAGTGCGGTTGGCATAGGATAGAGCAGAGTTTAGGGCTGTTGTACATAGGGTTGCTATGAGTCGTAAGTGACTCGATGGTACATAACAACAACAATCGTTTTATGGACCCATTTGTCTATCTAGAAGTTTTCTTGTGGGGTTTTTTTTTTAACCTTCCCACAGAACTTCTGATTTCACTAATTTCTGTTTTTCTATTTTAGAGATTGTCTTTTAGTTATTTCTTTTCTGCCTCTCTATTTCATTTTTTTTGTTCTATTTTTTTTTTAAGTAGAAACTGACATCATTGATTTGAGACTTTTATTAATTTCTGTTCTGTGGATTTATGCCATCTTTATACATTGGTATCTATGCTTATGCTATACCTATATGTCTTGCATATTTATGTGTATACGTTGTATTTATATATTTAGATGTACATTTATGCTATAAACAAATTTGCTTCTAAGTACTGTTTCAGGGAATCTCAATTTTGATAAGTTTTCATTTTCATTCACCTCAAAGTACCTTCTAATTTCCATTTTGTTTTCCTCATTGATCACTGGCTTATTTATAATGTGCTATGTATGGAGTTTGTGAAATTTAGGAATTTTCCAGGTAACTTTCTATATTGGTATCTAGTTTAATTGTAGACAGAAAGTTCTTGAACCCATGGGGACTCATTTGTGGCCAGAAAATGACACCAAGTTCCCTCACCATCTTAGCTGAGGTTTGTTCTGCTGTTGCTGTTAGAATGTTCCAACAGGTGTGGTCACCAGTGCACAGTACAGTAACCAAGGACACTCAAGTGACAGCACCCCAATTCATCAGTGAAAGCCATGGAGTTGGCCTCCTAGCCCTGCTGCCCACAAGCTTGGAGCTACCTATGAACTGAGGGGCCTTAACAGCAGTATGACCTCCACAAGGACCCCCAGAGGTGAGCCACTGTACTGTGCAAGATTCCCGAGGAAGAAATTCCAGAAATATCCTGTACTGTGCAAGATATTCTTCTGAGGAAGAATATTTCCAGAAAGCCAAGTATTAGCAGTATTCTGCTACTAATCTGGATTATAACCTTTTGACTTTCCCAGCATGGTTCTCTGTGGTCTGTGAATTATCACACTGGGATTTTGGACACAGCAAAGCAGTAAGATTGGTGTTGAGATGAGTGGAAAGAGGTATAGGAGCACAGGGGACATGTCCGATCTCATGGGAATTGTCTTTATATTACTGATATTGTTAGTGGGGATAGTTCCCCTTAGTGAAGTTAGTAAAGGTCAGATACAGTCAAACATGGCCCTTGTTATTTTTACAGCTGGTGTTAGAAGTGGGATCAACACAATGGCTCCAGACTCTTGGAAATGTGGGAGTTGGAAAGAAGTGAGGGGTTTGGGAAGTGCAGTTAAAATGGCTACTTTTGCTGGACTAAAATGGAGGGAAAAGGTAAATGACTTTTGGCCTGAAGCTATATGCATATGAAGGAGCTAAATTAAGTGTGGAGAATGAAGTTGAAACTGTTAATTCATTGAAAGGTTTATGTATTAAGGTTCTTGTTTATTTGACTTTGTGAATATTGCTGTTTCTGGGGTTTTCCCATATAGTAATGTTAAGATATTACTCTTTTAGCAGCAAACACTTCCTTTACAAGTAGAGTTGTTGTTGTGTGCTGTCAAGTCAGAACTGGTCTGTAGCTGGTCCTCTAGTGGGTTTTCTGTAATCTATTTGCTTCCTATGCATGCCATCTGCATGCACCTGATGGCATGCATAGGAATCAAATAGATAACATTTGTGGAAAGATATGGTGGAGAAGCTCAATATTAGCAGTGAAAACCAGGCCGGGTGCTGATTGTGGGACAGACCACCAACTACTCATATGCAAATTCAAGCTGAACTTGAGGAAAATTAAATCAAGTCCACGGGAACCAAAATTTGATCTTAAGTCTATCCCACTCGAATTTCAAAACCATCTCAAGAACAGGTTTGAGGCCTTGAGCACCAATGAGCGTTGACCAAATGAGCTCTGGGAGGATATCAAGAAAATCGTCCATGAAGAATAAGATTACAAAGGCTGAAAAAGAAGAAAAGACCAAAATGAATGTCAGATGAGACTCTGAATATTGCATTAGAGCGCTGAGAAGCCAAAGCTAAAGGAAGAAACCAAGAAATCAAAGAGCTAAACAGAAAATTTCAAAAGGCAGCCCGGGACGGCAAAGCAAGATACTATAATGAAATGTGCAGAGAGCTGGAGTCAGAAAATAAAAAGGGCCGAACTCGCTCAGCGTTTCTTAAGCTGAAGGAGCTGAAAACCAAATTCAAGCCATGGGTGGCAATACTTAAGGATACTTTGGGTAGAATGTTAAATGATCCAGGAAGTATCAAGAGAAGATGGAAGGAATACACAGAGTCACTGTATCAGAAGGAATTGGCTGACACAGAAGAATTTCATGAAATGACATATGAGCAAGAGCCTTGGTGATGAAAGAGGAAGTTCAAATTGCTCTGAAGGAATTGTCAAAAAACAAGGCTCCAGGAGTTGACGGCATACCAATTGACATATTTCAACAGACACTGTCCTGGATGTGCTCACTAAGTTGTGCCAAGAAATCTGGAGAACAGCCATCTGGCCCACTGACTGGAAAAGATCGATATTTGTTCCCATTCCAAAGAAAGGTGACCCAAAAGAGTGTGGAAATTATCGAACAATATCATTGATATCACATGCAAGCAAGATTCTGCTGAAAATTATCCAAAAACGTGTGGAACAATATGTCAACAGAGAACTGCCAGATGTGCAGGCTGGATTTAGAAGAGGTCATGGTACTAGGGATATTATAGCTAATGTTAGATGGATCTTAGCAGAAAGCAAAGAATACCAGAAGAATGTCTATCTGTGCTTCATTGACTATGCAAAGGCTTTTGACTGTGTGGATCACAATAAGCTGTGGCTGACTCTGAGAAGAATGGGAATCCCAGAATATTTGATTGTGCTAATGCGAAACTTATACTTGGACCAAGAGGCAGTCATCAGAACAGAGCAAGGAGACACTACATGGTTCAGAATCAAGAAGGGGGTTCATCAGGGATGTATGCAGAACAGATCATCCGAGATGCAGGGCTATATCAAGAGGAATGTGGCATCAGGATTGGTGGAAGAGTCATCAACAACCTGCGTTATGCAGATGACACAACCCTGCTCGCTGAAACTGAGGAGGACCTGAAGTGCTTGCTGCAGAAGATCAAGGACTACAGCCTCCTATATGGACTGAAGCTCAACATCAAGAAAACAAAGATTCTCACCACTGGGCCAATTGGCAGCATCAGTATGGATGGTGAAGAGGTTGAGATAGTTAACAGTTTTAATTTACTTGGCTCCACAGTCAACACTCTTGGTAACAGCAGCCAGGAAATCAAGAGATGAATTGCATTGGGAAAGTCATCTGTGAGGGACCTCTCAAGAGTACTGAAGAGCAACGATGTCAGACTGGAGACTAAGGTGTGCCTGATCCAGGCTGTAGTCTTTGCAATTATGTGCTATGCATCAGAGAGTTGGACAGTGACTAGGGTTGATAGAAAGAGAATTGATGCCTTTGAGCTGTGGTGCTGGAGAAGACTGTTGAATATACCATGGACTGCTAGGAGAACAAACAGGTTTGTCCTGGAGAGGGTGAAGCCAGAATGTTCCCTGGAGTCAAGGATTCTGAAGCTTCGTCTGACATATTTTGGGCATGTTGCAAGGAGGGGCTGGTCCTTGGAGAGGGACATCATGTTTGGCAGAGTAGAGGGGCGGCGAAGGAGAGAAAGACCTTTGATGAGATGGAGCGATTCTGTGACTGGAGAGGTGGGAATAAGTGCGTTTGAGACGGCTAGGTTGGCACAGGATAGAAGAGCGTATAGACCTCTTGTACATAGGGTCACTATGAGTCGCCAAGTGACTCGATGGCACATAACAACAACATGCATGCCATCAGGTGTGATCCATGTGTATAGCCTGCATTTATGTTTCTTATAAAAGGTATTTGCAATGAATGAATCATTGCATGTGCAGAACTCTGTCATTTTATCTCCAGCCTCCTTTCTCTCACCGAGCCTGTATTTTCCAGCTTCTTCCCTGTTCCCAAGTTTTGCATTCCAGTAGCCCATTATTATCAATGCATCTTGATTGCATGTTTGGTCAACTTCTGACTGCAAAAGTTGGTAGAAATCTTCTATTTCCTCCTCTTTGGCTCTAGTTGTTGGTGCATATATTTGAATCATAGTATTCACTGGACTTCCTTGTATGCATATGGATATTATCCTATCGCTCACCACATTGTATTTCAGGATGGATCTAGAAATAACTTTTTTAATTATGAAACCAACCCCATTCTTCCTCACCTTTTCATCCCTGGCATAGTAAATCATATAATCGTCTGATTCAAAATGTTCCATGCCAAGCCATCTCATTTCACCAATACCTAGTATGTCAATATTTATGCGTTTTAATGATTTTTTAACAATGTCCAATTTTCCTACATTCATGCTTCTCACATTCCATGTTCCAGTCACTAGTGTCTGCTTACAGCTGTTCCTCCTTCTCTGTATTTCTGTTTCTAAGATCTCAGTCTCAATTGCCATGTCTGCTAGTCCAAGTGATAGTCTAAGTGTGCTCTATTGTACATAGGGTTCTCGAAGGCCTGTTTTTTTGGAAGTGGATGGCCAATCCTTCTTCTTAGGTGGGTTTTCAGAGGCAGTAAACGGCACAGGAGGAGACTGCCCATTCATCTCCCACAGAGCAGCTGGTGGATTCAAAGTACTTGTCTTTGAGGTTGCAGTACAGCTTCTCACAACAAAGCCACCATAGCTCCATGGTTCAAAATCAGAAAGGGAGTGTGTCAGGCATGTATTCTCCATAGCTTCTCAATCTATATGCAGAATAGATCATTCAGGAGGCTGGGCCTTATGAGAAGAAATGTGGTATCACGATAGAAGGAAGACTCATCAACAACCTGCGTTATGCAAATGACAAAACTCTGCTTGCTGAAATTGAGGAGGGCCTGAAGCACTTGCTGCAGAAGGTCAAGGACTGTAGTCTTGTCTTCAGTACGGATTGAAGCTCAACTTCGAGAAGACAAAGATTCTCACCACTGGGCCAACTGGCAGCATCATGATAGATGGAGAAGAGATTGAGGTTGTTAACATTTTCAACTTGCTGGGCTCCACAATCAACACTCTTGGCACCAGCAGTTAGGAATTCAAAGATGAATTGCATTAGGTAAATCTGCTGTCAGAGACCGTTCTAGAGTACTGAGAAGCAACGATGTCAGTCTAGAGACTAAGGTATGCTTGATCCAGGCCATGGTCTTTGCAATTACTTGCTATGCATCAGAGAGCTAGACAATGACCAAGGATGAGAGAAGAACTGATGCCTTTCAGTTGTGGTTCTGGAGAAGAGTATTGAACATACCATGGATTGCCAAGAAAACAAATAGGTCTGTCTTGGAGAGAGTCAAACCAAGTTGCTCTCTGGAGGCAAAGATTTTGAAGCTCTGTCTTACAAACTTTTGGTGGCCAGGAGGGACTGATCCTTGGAGAAGGACATCATGCTCAGAAGAATAGAGGGACAGTTCAGGAGAGGAAGACCGCAGATGAGATGGATTGATACAGTAACTAAAGCAATGGAGGTAGGTGTGTCAAGAGTCAGTGGGACTGGCTCAGGACAGGGTAGGCCTCAGAGCTGTTGTACGTAGGGTCACTATAAGTGGAGGCAACTTGACAGCACATAAAAACAACAATGACAGCCGTAGGAGCAACCTGTACAAATTTACCACGGGAAGCACATCACAATGAAAATGTCAGGCCCATCACGTAACACAGCTCTGTAAAATGAATGGGATGAAAGCCACCTTCCCAAGCTCATGCCTCGTGTCTGTGGATGCTTCCCTGGAAGAGGACGTGGCTGTATAGTCAGAAGGGACCCCTGGAGAGCTGTGGCCACAGCCTCTGAGAACCAGCACTGTCTAGCAAATGTGAAAACTTAGGCCCAACCAGTCTGCTGCTGGCTTCCTGCTGACCACCAGAAAACCACCTGGACTCATATGCTGTTTGGAAATTATTACAAAGCAAAAATTGAGCTTCCTGTTTTCAGCTCTTACTTGCCAAAACCCCAGAGGTATTTTCTGGCAAATCTACTCTGCAGCTGGAAGCCTGATCCTTCAGTTGTTTTGCTCAAGTGTGGGACTAGAGAAAACAAAGCCAGGCCTTGCCCCATGTCACCAATCTCAGCTGCCATCAGGCACCTTGGTTGTGGTCAGTCCAATGGAGACACTCCATTTGAGAAAACATATTCTAGATTTGAAACATATCTCAATATTTGTATGTTGGTCACATCCTGAAAAGATATCATTCTGTATATAAAGGGTGATATATAGCACTAAAATGAAATTCATCTGCCTTTTGCTTTTTTTAAACACAACTATAAAGCATTTAAAGTTACATGCTGGCTTGCATTTCAGCTGAAATTGTATTTCCACTGAGCAGACCTAGGTGTCTGACATAAATTCCAACCCATTCTTAAGCCATGCAGACCCACAGAAGATGTAGATGTGGCAAAGGCGGACTCAGGACACTGGCTGTGCAGACCATGGGAAGGAGTTTATCCTGGGCTTCCCATGACCTGACCAAAGATGCATGGACACACAAGCATACCATAAGCATACTAGCCCTCAGAGAAATCTATATTAGCATCTGATGTCACCACACGCTCATCGGCATGGCTATGGTTAAAGACACAGTTTGAATCCACCAGCTGCTTCCTGGGAGGACGACAGACAATCTCCTCTTGTGTGGTTACAACTGCTTCTGAAAACCTGCTAGAGGGTCAGCTATGAGTTGGTTCTGACTTGATGACACACAGTGACAACAGTGAAGAGGAGATCCGTCAGGCAAATGGACTGACACGTGGCTGCCACAATGAGCTCAAACATGCAGTGATTGAGGGTGGCCAAGGACCTTGAACGGTTAATTCTGCTACACACAGTCTCGATGTGGCAATGCAGCATAGTGGACTGGTTTTATATGGCTTTCCTTCTATGGTCTTATAATGCTCACACAATGGCTGGGTGGGATTGTGCAAATAAAGAATGTATGTACCATCATGGGGACTGGACAGCTTACTATTAATGCAAATAAGGTGTATGGAAAGCTAACAAGGGGGTTGGCCAGTTCTGGCATGCCAGTAAGCTTAAAATGAGCCCTATCAGAGGCAGGAAAGGGGATTTCACTACCATCAAGAAGAAAACTCCAAAGCAGATTGTCCTTCAGACCTGGGGTCCCTGCACTGAGCATCTCTTAGGCCTGGACATAGAGAAAGCTCTAATGTCAAAGATGGGAGAGACAGCAAGAAACAGCAGCAGAGGAAGACGATAGCTGAGTATCTTTGGAGGGGGTGAACTGGTGGAACAGGCACCTCCAAGAACTTACTGGGGAAAGTAAAGAGCTTGTCCAAGAAGGGCAGGAGCTAAGCACAAGCCCAACAAGGGTCCAAGGAAGGCTTGCCTGGTAAATGAACTGTGTCTTGGGTCATGTCAGAAGTGAATTGTAATCTGTTACGTCCCTATTAAGTACCTTCATCAGGAGTTTGGTCTGAGCTCTGAGTGGTCATTGCAATGAATTAGCTGATCCAGGAAGTAAACAGAGGGTGCCCTGGAATGGTGGCTGATGTTAGAATTGTTGTTGTTTACTGCCATTGGGTTGGAGTTGACTCATAGCTGACCCTCTAGCAGGTTTTGAGAGGCAGTGAACTGCACGGGAGGAGGCTGCCCATCTCCCTCCTAGCAGAGCATTAGTGGATTCAAGTCACCTGCTTTGGACAGTCGTCTTATTCTGTCATCCTTATCCACAGTCCAACTTTCAGATACATAGGAGTAACTAAGAATACCACAGCTTGGCCCAGGTGTATCTTGGTCTTGAAAGAGTACTTTTGAGAGGTCTTTGACAACAGATTTTCCCAATGTTTTCACATTTCTTGACCGCTGGTACCAAGGGTGCTGACTATGGATCCAAGTAAGATGAAGTAATTGACAGCTTCAGTCTTTTCTCCATCTCTCAGGATGCTGACTACTGGTCAGCGATGAGGACTTCTGAGAATTGTTATTGTGTGCCATCGAGTTAGGACTGATTCATGTGCCTTTGGGATTGATTCTTACCACTAGCAACGAGTGCTCATTAGTTACTAACTGTTGTTGTTGTTGATTGCCATAAAGTTGCGCATGACTCATAGAGACCCTATGAACAAAAGGCCTAACACCTTTTCTCCAAGTTCACAGGGTTTCCAGAGGCATATGGTTTAGGGAGCAGATGCCACTCCTGCTTCCAAAGTTACTAACTGATAACCACTAATTCTATTATCTCTTCAGTTGCTTCCTATGCAACTGAAAGTTGGATAATAAATAAGGATTACAGAAGAATTGATGCCTTTGAGTTGTGATGTTGGAGAACAGTACTGAGCAGCTCATGGATTACCAGAAGAACAGAAAAGTCTGTCTTGAAGCAAGTACAACCAGGATGCTTCTTAGAGGCGAGGATGGTGACGCTTCATCCTGTGTACTGTGGGTGTTAGAGGCACCAGTGTTTGAGAAAAGGCAGCAATGCTGCGGCAGTTTGAGGTCAGAGAAATGGAGGAAGACTAAACAGGATGGGCTGACACAGTGACAGTAGCAATGGGCTCAGGCAAATCAGAGATTTTAAGGATGGCACAGGACAGGACAAAGTTCAGATTGTTGTTTACTAGGTCACTGTGCATCATAGTCAACTAACTGGAGCCTAACAACAATGATTCCACTAGTGGTTATTCTGGTCTAGTGGTAAAGAGTTGTGCTGCCAACCAATTGGGCACTCTCCTCCCATTAATTTATAGGCTCTGAAAAATCCACCAGAGGGTCAGCTATGAGTTGGTTCCAACTCGAAGTAACAACAACTCCATTAGTAACTTCCAGGCTCTGCTCTCCAGATCAACTGTTCAGAGCATGTGCTGGTTACAGCCAAGTCCACCATGCCCAGCTTCAGGGCCTAGTCTGTCCTCATCCATCGTGAAATGCCTCAATGACCCCATCAACCTACATCTGTATCTGTCTCCTTGAATTCATCTCCCAAGCCAAGCATCACACCTTGTAAATGTCTGAGATGGTTTCTCAAATGGCCACTGCCCCTGCCAACTACAGCATGATAAACACACCCCAGGACAGAGGGCTCAGGCCACTCTGCACACAAGGCCAGCCCCAGCCTGTGTCTGGACTGTGGTGACACAGTGGGACCTGGATGGTCATGGCAGCCACGTCTTCTGGCCTCTCCTAGCCAGGGCTGGTCTGCTTGGGTCATAGGCTGCAGGCTGTGAGTACCCAGATACCTCACTGCACCCTGAGAGGGTAATCACACACTGGCTGGGGTCTTGCATATGCAATATGGCAGCAGACACCCCTGTGTGTGGCCTGCTCTCTGAATGGCCACTGACAGAGCTGCAAGATGCCCTTTAGTGGCTTCCTCCCGTGCTGGCAAAGGCCCATGGGTCCCTCTGGTGGCCTGTCTGTGCCTTCACGTGTGAACTTGGCTGGGGCGACAGCAGCTCTAGTCAGAGCACCTGACGCTGAGTGCTGCGCATGGAGGCGGCTGGGTGTGAAGTGCAGGTGTTTGCACTCTTGTGGAGAGCGCTGCGTCTCTCTGGCAAGGACTGCATCTCCCCAGTTGCTGACAAGCCTGTGATTGCCCCACCCACCTATTTCAGACCCTGATATTTTCAAGTATCATAGAGGTTTCTGAATATTAGAGAGGAGCCTGGCAAATCTTCTGCCCAAAAGGCAAGGATAAAACTGTCAAGAACAAGTGTTTTTTTAGGACTCTGGATATCAATGCAAGGGATACACCAAGTTGAGAGGGGATTCTTCATGAAAATGTCCTAAATTTGGGCCAGAAAGAGGGGAGTCTGGAGATTCCCACGTTCACCCCAGCTTGGCTGGACAGGGCAGAGGGCACCCTGGCCGCTCTGCTTACAACTGAGCTAGTGTGGAGCAGGAACAGCATAACGGTGGCAATCTTAGAGGCAGGGCGTAGAGACCAGCTACTGACCAGCCACATTTAGAAAATCAAGTGGAAGAATGGCCACAAAGATTCAACAGGTAAACTGTTGAGAGGAGCACTTGCAGTCTGTAAACACCTGTCTGTGCTCACTCATCAACAGTGGCTTTCCCACTAAAAATGAGGTTAGATGTAAACTCTTTCTTGGCAGCTCATATTTTGCTGAAAACTGGATGCTAGTAGGCAGTAAACTGTCACCACTCTGGATTTTTACTGCCACTCTCCCCCTGCCTGTCTCTCCTCCTGCCTCTCCCCTGGCTGTTCCTGGCTTTCTTTGTCTGCCGAGTGGTCCTGTGGAGCCTGTGCCATGTTTCCTCTCACACGTGCAGCAGCTGCAGTGTCTGACTGGTCTGCTTTTGTTCTTTTAGGTGTGGGGTCTGTGTTTTGGAAGTCTCTGGCCTTCCCAAGGTTGCTGAGCAGAACAAAAACGCTCACTGTCAGGCAGCAGGTCTGAGTGTCCATAGGGGGGCTTTCCTGAAAGTTTAGACCATTTTTAAGTTGGCTGGAGCTTCTGTTTACACAGCCCACTTTGAGTGAGCTGTAGCCAGCCAGGGAAGTGTGGAGAGTTGGGCTACCTCAGTCCTGAGTGGGTGTGTGCAGCACTTAAAAAGCCCCCTGGAGAATCTCGTGTCAGACATCCTTGCTAAAATTTGGACTCTTATTGTTATTAGGTGCTGTTGAGTTGAGTATGACTCACAGCAACCCTATGAACAACAGAGCTGAACTCTGTCCTGTTCTGTGCCCGCTCACAATTTCTGTCTACCCAAGTCCACTGCTGCAGGCACTGCATCCATCCACTTGGTTGAGGGTTTTCCTCACTATCTTTCTACTTTCCCAAGCATGATGTCCTTCTCGGACTAGTCCGGTCCTGTTCAGGATAGTAACCGTGGGCTGTAAGTCACAAACAGACCACAGCCACTAGGCTGATATTAAATAGACACTCATGAACCCAACACAGAACAGATGTCTCTGCCTTCTGGGCATCCCAGGAGCCTTGTTGTGTTCTTTAAGCTTCAGAGTTTAAACTCAAGAAGTAAAAGCTGTTAGCTTCTCTAGTTTGAAGAGGAGGAAGCTGCCGTTCATAGCCATTCAGCAAACATGGTGATGGTCTAAAACGGCGGCTCAACAGAAGGCCTTTCCAGAAGAGGGCCGATCTCTCAAGCTCCAGGACACGAGCAGCTCTTCCGCTGAAAAGGCACCTGTGTCAGGTCCCCTGAGCACTGCGGAAGACCCGCCCTCTCCCGACCTGTCTGTCCATCTGTCCAGCTCTCACTGCACCATCCTTGTGCTGTAGCAGCACAGCGTTTGGGGAAAGATCTTTTTTCTCTTCTACATGGTTAGGACATAAAGATGCCACGTATGCTATTTTCTTCCTTGGCTTTTTAATGCTAATTTGATCACATTTACAGAGAGACATGTCTTGTATGTAAGAAAACAAATCTATCCAACTGCTGCTAAAGGCCTATTTCTTTGACCAGGTCTCGCTCTCAGCACATTCCTAACAGAGCATCTCGCCAGCACGTATAGCTTTTCCACACAGCCCCCAAGAACCTCCCGAGAGGAGCATTTTTTCCAGGTGAGTAAGTAGCTGGACTTTCTATCCGACTAGGTTCTACCAAATAGAACAAACGGTCTCATAAAATGATGTCATTCTATCAAAATCGTCCAAAACAGTTTTCCAAAAGCAGCAAGTCTATTTTATGAAAATAACCTGTTCTGAAGGGCTCTTCTACTTTTTTGGCAAATAATAGCTTGACTAGTGTCTTGGAAGTGGTAACAGGTGGGCATGAGGAGTGTTTATGAAGAGCTTATTTATAATGCAATGGACTAAGGGTGTGCTGGGGCCAGGAGGCCTCTGCACTGAGAACCCCCCTTCTGGTGTCCACTCCACAGTGAGGGGTGGTGGTGAACCACCACTTTGGTGGTAAACCAAAGACCACTGCCACAGTGTCCTTCCAACTCAGGGAACCTCTGCAGGTCTCTCTGGCCATAAATCTGGCCCAGGAGGGAGCTGCCCGCGTGTGTGCAGGAAGCACAATCAAGGCGAGGTGAGAAGGCTGCATAGTTTCCCCGTAGGCCAGCCCTAGCCCATGGCACAACCACCAGCCAGTCAGCACAGGGTTCAGAAGCCAGTCAGCTCACAGTATAAACACCAGCCAATAATGTGACAGCAGTACCACAGCATGTATGGCTATGAACATGAGGCAGGTGCACAAAGGTTTGGTCTGGCAGGCCTTATGAGGGGACAGCCATCTTCAAGGACAGGTGTGGCTTGACCATAGTTCTCACCAGAGGCAATTCTTGGGGTGGGGGCCCTTTGGGGAAGGGGCTGGGACTGAGGAAGCCACAGCTGGGGAGAAATGAGCCCTGAGGCTACAGGGCTTTGCAGGAGGGCCCAGATGCGCATAGGTGTGGGGTGCACACCTGTAAGCCAAAGGGCTCCGTCTTTGGTCTCCTCCCTGGAGTCTAGAAAACGGCTCTTCTCAGCCAGTGAGTTCACTCAGGGTGGCTTGTCGGTAGCAAAAAAAATAAGGTCTGTGAGAAGCCAGACACCTGGAGAGCTGCCCACAGATC
Source organism: Elephantulus edwardii (assembly GCF_000299155.1). Taxonomy (NCBI): domain Eukaryota; kingdom Metazoa; phylum Chordata; class Mammalia; order Macroscelidea; family Macroscelididae; genus Elephantulus; species Elephantulus edwardii. The sequence continues at coordinate 227,499 of NW_006399798.1, read as the reverse complement.
ATCCTCGTAGAGTTAGGGTGGGGTGTGCAGAGGACAGCCCAGTGACAGGTGGGGTGTTTGGTGAAGCCACTTTTATCAGAGCCCCAAACTGGCTGTCAGAACCACTGTGGCGTATGCAGTTTGGAGTTGTGGTAAGAGTCGGTGAGGCCGGGCATCAACTCCTGATCTGAGTTCTGAGAGAAACTTTCACACACAGATTGTTGCAGAATTTCACCTCAGTGCCCCCATGGGACCGGCATGGGTGGCTCTCCTGGCTGCTGCATCCTGACCCAAAGTGGTGACCACAGCAGGCTCCCACTGGTAACAGCATGTGTGCATTGTTGTCAGGTGCTGTCAAGTTGAGCATGACTCATAACGACCATGTGAACAAAAGACCTGAACCCTGTTCTATCTTGTGCCATTCTAACACTTCCTTATACCCAGGAGCCCATTGCAGCTGTCACTGTCAATCCACCTGGTCGAGGGTCTTCCTCTCATTTGCTGACCCTCCACCTTTTCCAGCATCATGTCCTTCTCCAAGGAACAGCCCCTCTTAGCAACATATATACATCCTCTCCTGTTAACTGTCTCTTGACACACTTGAGCCCACTGCAGCAGTCACTGTGTCAATCCTTCCCATTGAAGGTCTTTCTCTCTTTCACTGACTCTCCACCTTTCCAAGCATGATGTCTCTTTCTAAGTAACAGCCTTTTCTATTCTAGCAACATGTCCAAAGTATGTGAGACAAAGCTACAGTTCCCCCAAGACTGTTTATTGTGTTGGCAGTCCATGAGATATTCAGTACTCTTCAACACCAGAACTCAAAGGCATCAGTTCTTTTTTGCTCATCCTTATTCACTGTCTAGCTCTGATGCATAGCAAGTGCCTGAAATGACTATGTTCTAATTCAGGTACATCTTAGTCCTCAAATTGACATCATTGTTCCTCAGTTATCTGGAGAGGTCCCTGACAGCAGACTTGCCCATAATGTCTCTTGATCTTCTGACTGCTAGTATCAAGAGCGTTAATTGTAAATCCAAGTAAGATTAAATCATTGACAATTTCACCTTTTTCTCTATGTTGCTTATCGGTCCAAAGGTGAGGATTCTGCATGTGATATTAATGATATTGTTCAATAATTTCCACATTCTGTTGGATCACCTTTCTCGGGAATAGAAACAAATTACGAACTCCTCCAGTCAGTCAGCCAAGCAGTTGTCCTCCAAATATCCTGACATAAACTGGTGAGCTCCATCAGTCCAGGGCTCCATCTGTTAGTTGAAACATGTCAATTGGTATTTCATTGATTCCTGGGGCCATATTTTTTTTGCCAGAGCCTTCAGTGTAGCTTCAACTTCTCCCTTCATTACCTCTGGCTTTTGTTCATATGGGATTTTCTGAAACAGTTCACTGTTGGCCAATTCTTTTTGGTACAGTGACTCTGTGTATTACTTCCATCTTCTCCCCACCCCCCCCTTTAAAGAAAATTGTTGTTGTTGTAGGTGTCACTGAACCAACAACTTCCATCTTCTTTTTCTCCTTTTTAAAAAATTTCCATTCATTCATTGTACATTTTCTTCCATGCTGCCCCCTGCCCCCTTGTTCGTTCGCTTTTCTCTTTGAAAAGAAAAAAAAATTCTTTCATTGTTATACAATCCCCACCTCCCCCAGTCCACTTTATTATGCAGCTCTTATTCTGGGGTCTTGTCATGAAAATAATACCTTATCATATATTCCTTTTAAACAGTTCTCTCCATCATCTGTTTCAATGCCATATACATTATTTATCCCGTCTTTTCTTAGTTTCTCCCCAACCCTGATGTCAGTCCCACTTTATAACAGTGGCACCATGCAGTATTTGTCTTTTTTGACTGAGATAGTTCACGCAGCATAATGTCCTCCAGGGTCATCCATTTTGTATAATATTTCATGAGTTACTTGTTTTTCCTCCCCTCTTCCAGCCAGCCTGGAAGGAGGAGTGGCATCTACTTCCATAATAGCTTGCCTCTGGAGACCCTATGAACCTGGAGAGAGGATGAAAGGCACCCAAGCGTCGAGGACTCTCCTTGATAGGGTCGCTATGAGTCGCCTGCGACTCGACGGCACTTAACAACAACAACAACAACAACAGCTTGTTTTTCAAAGCAGCATAGTATTCCATTGTGTGAGTATACCACAGTTTCTCTATCCATTCGTTTGTGGATGAGAACTTGGGTCGTTTATAACTCTTTGCTATTGTGAACAAAGCCGTGATAAACATGGGTGTGCATATATCTGCTTGGGTGTCAGTTACGGTCTCTTTGGGGTATATTCCCAGTACTGGAATTGCTGGGTCAAATGGTATTTCTATTTCCAACTTTTTGAGGAAGCGCCATACTGCCTTCCGCAGTGGTTGCACCATTTTACACTCTCACCACCAGAGAATAAGGGTTCCAGTGTCTCCACAACCTTGTTAGCATTTGTTGTTTGCTGCTCTGTGGAATTCTGCTATTGTTAGTGGGACGAGATGAAATCTCATAGTTGTTTTGATTTGCATCTCTCTTAGAACTAGGGATTTTGAATATTTCTTCATGTGTTTGTTGGGCATCTGACTATCTTCTTTGGTGAAGAGTCTGTTTATGTCCTTTGCCCATTTTGAAATTGGGTTGTTCACCTTTATCCCTTGTGGCGTTCCATTTTCTTTTGATGCTTCCTGGATTATTCAAGATTTTGCCCATAGAGTTTTTCAGTATTGCAACTCGAGGCTTGAATTTTTTTAGTTCTTTCAACTTTAGAAATGCTGAGCAAGTTTCTCTCTTTTTATTCTCTGACTCTATCTCTTTGCACATTCCATTATAATACCTTATTTTGTCTTCGCTAGCTGCCCTTTGACACCTTCTGTTCACCTCTTTTACTTTGGCATTTCTTCCCTTTGTTTTGGTTTCTCAAAGCTCCAGTGCAATTTTGAGTCTCTTCTGATATCCATTTTGGTCTTCTCTACCTCCTCTCTCTTCATAATTACCTTTCACTTTCTTCATGGATGATATTTTTTAATGTCATCCCATAACTCATCTGGTCTTGACCACTAGTGTTCAATGCCTCAAACCTATTCTGAAGATGACTTTAAATTAAGGTGGGATAGACTCAAAGTCATATTTTGGTTGTTGTGAACTTGTTTTTATTTTCTTCAGTTTCAGTCTGAACTTGTATAAAAGTAATTTTATATACCACTACACTGCCGTAGTGGTAAAGACAGCATGGTACTGGTACAATGACAGACACATAGATCAATGGAATCGAATTGAGAATCCAGAGATCAAC
>NW_006399798.1:211592-222120 GCF_000299155.1 Elephantulus edwardii | reverse complement strand
TTCGTCTGACATATTTTGGGCATGTTGCAAGGAGGGGCTGGTCCTTGGAGAAGGACATCATGTTTGGCAGAGTAGAGGGGTGGCGAAGGAGAGAAAGACCTTTGATGAGATGGAGCGATTCTGTGACTAGAGAGGTGGGAATAAGTGCGTTTGAGACGGCTAGGTTGGCACAGGATAGAAGAGCGTATAGACCTCTTGTACATAGGGTCACTATGAGTCGCAAGTGACTCGATGGCACATAACAACAACATATATGAGATACACTATACATATATATATGGTGCAGCCTTCAATATGGATTGAAGCTCCGCATCAAGAAAATGAAGATTTTATCCGATAGGCCAACTGGCAGCATCATTATGGATGGTGAAGAGATTGAGATGGTTAACAGTTTTACTTTGCTTTGCTCCACAGTCAACACTCTTGGTGCCAGCAGTCAGGAAATCAAGAGACAAATTGCATTGGGAAAGTCAGCTGTCCGGGACTTCTCCAGAGTATTGAAGAGTAATGACATCAGGCTGGAGATTAAGGTGCACCTGATCTGGGCCGTAGTCTTCGCAATTGCGTGCTATGCGTTGGAGAGCTTTATAGTGGCTAGGGATGATAGAAAGAGAATGATGCCTTCAAGGTGTGGTGCTAGAGAAGAGTGTTGAATACACCATGGACTACTAGGAGAACAAACAGGTTTGTCCTGGAGAGGGTGAAACAGGGCTTCTCCTTGGAGGCAAGGATTCTGAAGCTTCATCTGACTTACTTTGGACATGTTGCAAGGAGGGATCAGTCCTTGGAGAGGGACAGCACAAGAGAGGAAGACCCTCGATGAGATGGATCGATTCAGTGATTCGGGTAATGGGAGTAGGCGTATTAGAGACAGTGAAGTTGGCACAGGATAGAGCTGGGTTTAGGGCTCTTGTACGTAGGGTAGCTATGAATCACAAGTGACTCAACAGCACATAACAACATACCTATAAACATTAGATACATATAAACACATGACACACACATATATACTACAGCTGTGAAACACATATATATACACTATGCACATAGACATGATACACATATACATACTGCACACATACACACAACACACATATATAGTGAACACATACATAATACATGCATATACACACTACACACATAAACATGCTACACATTATTGTTATGTGACGTCGAGTCATCTGTGACTCATAATGACCCTATGTACAACTATGTACTCTAAGTCTGGTTTGTCCTGAACCAGTTTCACTGACTCTGACACACCTACCGCCACTGCCTCAGTTACTCTATCAGTCCATCTCATCTGGGGTCTTCTCCTCCTGCATTGTCCCTCCACCCTTCCGATCATGATGTCCTTCTCCAAGGACCAGTTCCTCCTGGCCACGTGCCCAAAATATGTACAGCTTCAAAGTCCTAGCATCCAAAAAAAACTTGTTTTCACCCTCTCCAAGACAGAGTTATTTGTTTTCTTGGTGGTCCATGGTGTGTTCAAGACTCTTCTCCAGCACCACACCTCAAAGGCATCAATTCTTCTTCTGTCATCCTTAGTCATTGTCCAGCTCTCTTATCTATAACAAGTAATTTTGAAGACCATGACCTGGATCAGATGCATCTTAGTCTCTACACTGTTGCTTTCTCAGACCTCTGCAGAGGTCCCTGACAGCAGATTTTCCCAGGGCAATTTGTCTTCTGATTCTCTGACAGCTGGTGCCAAGAGCGTTAACTGTGGAGCCAAACAAGCCATAATTGTTAACAATCTCAATCTCTTCTCCATCTACGTGCTGTAATATACACAATCAACAACAACAACAATATACACAGTACAGACCTATATACACACTACACATACATGCTGGATATATATAAACACATTACACACACATGCACACTTGCTACCGTTGTTAGGTGCTATCAAGTCGAGTATAACTCATCGTGACCCTATGAACAACAGATCTGAACACTGTCTTATCATGTGCCAGCCTCATTATCTCTGACATACTTGAGCCAATTTCTGCAGTCACTGTGTCAATCCATCTCATTGAAGGTCTTCTCTTTCAGTGATCCTTTATCTCTCCAAGCGTGATGTCCTTTTCCAAAGAATAGCATCTCCCAGCAACATGCCCAAAGTATGTGAGACAAAGAGTCACCATCCTTGCTTCCAATAAGTATTCTGGTGGCACTTTTCCCCATGACATATCTACTTATTCTTTAGGCAGTCCATGTATCCATGTCAATACTCTTCTCCAACACCACAACTCAAAGGATCAATTCTTTTGTCATTCTTATTCTTTGTCCAGCTCTTAAATGCACAGAAAAGTATTGAAAAGACCATGGCCTGAATTAGGTGTACCTTAGTCTTCAACTGACATCACTGCTCCTCAGTAATTTGAAGAGGTCCATGATAGTAATCCGTTCCCTGATAACATGATGACTGGTACCAAGAGTGTTGATTGTGGATTCAAGTAAGATGAAATCATTGACAACTTCAGTCTTTTCTCTATCATAATGTTGTTTATTGGTCCAGTGGTGAGGACTTCTGTCTTTTTTATTATGAGATGCAATCTATATTGAAGGCTCTATTCTTTGGTCTTCTGTAGCAAGCAGAGTTGTGTCAACTGCATAATGCAGGTTGCTGAGAATTTTCCTTTCATCCTGATGTCACACTCTTCTTCACAGAATATAGCTTCTTAAATGATTTGTTCAGTGTAAACTGAATAGGTATGGAAAAAGAATACAGTCCTGATGTACCCCTTTCCTGATTTTAAACCAACAGCTTCTTGGTCTAGGTATGGGTTTTGTATGTGCCTAATTAAGTATTCTGGGATTTCCATTCTTCTCAATCTTAGCCATAGTTTGTTATGATTGAAATACCTTTCCTTAGTCAATAAAGCACAAATGGACAGTCTTCTGGTATTGATTTCAGTCAGAATCTATCTAACATCAGCAATGGTATCTCTGGTGCATGACATCTTCTAAACCCAACCTGAACTTCTGGACGTTCTCTGTCAATATACTGTCACCATTTAAAAAAATTATAATCAGCAGCATTTTGCTTGCATGTGGTATTAATGATATTATTCAACAATTTCCTCATTCTGCTGGATCACCATTCTTGGGAATAGGAACAAATACGGATCTTTTCCAGTCCATCAGGCAAGCAGCTGTCCTTCAAATTTCCTGAGTTAGACTGGTGAGCATGTCTAGGGCTGCATCTGCTGGCTGAAACATGTAATCTGTATCTCATCAATTTCAGGAGCTTTATTTTTTAGCAATGCCTTCAGAGCAGCTTGAACTTCATCATTCATTACCACTGGCTCTTGTTCATATGGTATTTACTGAAATTTTCCAGTGTTAACCAGTTCTTTTCTGTACAGTGACTCTTTGAATTCTCTCCATCATCTTTTAAGTCTTCCTTGATCATTCAAGGTTTTGCCTGTAGTATCTCTCAGTATTGTAACTTCAGGCTTGAATTTGTTTTTCAGTTATTTCAGCTTAAGAAATGCCCAGGTAGTACTTTCTTTTTTATTACCTGACTCAGTGGAGTCTGGGCTTGTCTCCCTCTTGTGGGGGAGTGAAATGTCGATAGAGGAAGTGTGCCCCTGTCATCTGGAGGTTGGTTCCCCCTCCTGCCACCACTCCGTGGGCCTGCATATCCTCCTTCTGTGTGGGCATGGGTGACGCATTCACCTTTGGCCAAAGCCTGGGCACCATGGTTGCAAGACTATGGGTCACTGCTGAAGCCCTTCCAAATGTGACCAGAGCCCTGGTGCCAGAGGCCTAGCTGAGAGAACCTCTTCTGTGAAAGCACCTACTCAATGAAATGTATCGTTCAGAGTCATGCTTGAGCACCAAGATGATGTGCAGATGTATCCATCCATCCCACCAAGCCAAAAATCCCAACCCATTCACACCTCCTCAGTAATTACCTAGTCGATATCCTCACTCCCTGCCAAAAGTCTGGAGAAAGTAATAAAAGAAAATACTGTCATTTTGTGTCCTGACCAAAATGAAATGGCATTCTTGTGTAAAGACCCAAGCTGGTGTGTGCCACAGCACCTGCAACTTATCAAGGGCTGTCCTCTATTTTTCTTTCTACAAACACTTCAACATCTTGTCCAAATGAAAACATTATCAAGCTCTCCCCTCTCTAGGACAGCTTATTAAACCAGTCATTCAACATACTAGAGAACGAGATTCAGGTATGATAAAGCCACTTGATCAACAAAACCCCAACACGTGGGTCTGTGTAGGAAATGGCAGCAGCTGTTGGAAAAGTGGAGATGCAAACAGGGCTCGGGGGAAAGGGGAGACTTGGAGGCTCATCCAGGTGTCTGAAGCACGTGTACCTGGTGAAGAAAAGGTGTCACTTGAACCAAAGTGCTTTATTAGTGATTAATACATCAATGAAACATTCAAAGTCACTATCAACAGGTTGATTCCAAATCCATCAGGCTGTAAATGTCAACATCAGTAAAACAAGCATCCTCACCCCTGGACCAGAAGGCAACGTCATAATAGATGGAGAAAACACTGAAGTTGTCAATGACTTCATTTTACTGGATCCACAATCAACACCCACAGCGACAACAGTCAAGAAATCAAGATGTGTTTCATTGAGCAAGTCTGTTATCAAGGACTTCTCCAAAGTGCTACAGAACAAGGATGTCTTTTTAAAGACTGAGGTGTGCTCCATCCAAGCCATGGTTATTTTCATTTGCTTTCTATGTATCTAAAAGTTTGACAGTGAATAAGGAAGACCAAAGAAGAATTGATGCCTTTGAACTGTGTTTGTGACAAGTACTGGCTACACTCATGGACTGCCAAAAGAGTAAACAAATCTATCTTGGAGGAAGTGCAAGCAGAGTGCTCCTTAGAGGCGAGGACAGTGACACTTGGTCTCATGTTCTCTGGGCATGCTGTCAGGAGGGGCTAGTCTTTGGAAAAGACATAATGCTGGGAAGGCAGAGGGTCAGCAAGAAACAAGCAGACCCTCAACAAGGTGGACTGACACAGTGACAGCAACAGTAGGCTTGAACATGGCTGACCGGGGGGATGGTGCAGGAGAGGGCAGGCTTCCAACCTGTTCTCACAGGGTCAACTCCACGGAACAATCAACAGTAAATCCTTATGGGAAGAGACGGTTCTTCTTTTTCTCAGGAGCGACTGGTGACTTGGACGCACAGGAATGGCAGCCTTTTGTTTTGCAGAGCAGTTCACTGTGGACTAGGCCATCAGAGTTCCTTGACTGATGCTCTACTGATCTTAAACATGCATTTCATTTTGGAACATTTTGATTCAGTGTAGAAAATATTCAATGATAAGATTCTGGGATAGAATTGACGACAGGTTCCCCAAACCATGGAGGGAAGGTGGAAAGGCCCCCTCCATGTGTGCAGTGGAGGTGTGGACTCAACACACACACCTCCACCCCACAGAAGCTGCCAGAGTCCTTGAGCTAAATGCTCTTGAGCCCTGCCCTGGGCCTCCCCTACCAATTTGGGGTGCTGACTTCAGGGCCCCAATCTCAGGACATGGGATCCTCCATTAAGTATGCGTGGTAAACTCAGAGCTCCTGGAAGCCCACAGTGTTCTCACTGCTGCTGTGGGTTGAGAGGGAACCAGTGGGCCAGCTCAGGCTGTCTTGGCATTCTAACCTGTAGAGTCTGGAAGGCCATGTGCCCTTGGGAGCCTCAGCATGGACAATGTGGGTCCTGGGATACGGGTCTTGGGGGTGTCAGCACAGTGGAGTATGGACACTAGGGTTGGGGATATCAGGGGGCATGATAATTCCTCGTGCCTCATGCTTCTCGGTAGGTGGTCCTCTGCGGACAAACACAGGAGTTGGGATACCCACTAACTCTTGCTAGCAGTCTCCCTCTACCATTGTGTAGAAAAGCTGTTCAAGGAGGCTTTGAGTGTGGGGCTCACAGGAATCTGGAAGAACATGGGCCACTTGAAGGATCCACCGTTAGCCACTCAGGTCCTTAGCGTGTGCCATCCTAGGTGCACCATAGTTACTGATTGATTAGTAATGGGCTGCTTGTTAGCCACTCCTGGTAAGGCAGAATGACTACTACAGACAGTGCTGCCATTGTATGAAGCAGCAGTCCCATGTGAAATGTCTATCTTATAAATCTTTAGAGGAATAATTTTTTGATGGAAATTATCAACTCCTAAACAGGACTCTGAACTGGTTCCTACCAGTTTAGACATGGTTGACACCTTGAAACCAGAAGAGATCCAAATTTGTAAAATGTGGGTACATCAGAACAATAACTGGATGGGAGGAAATGATGTGTTGAAGCCCGGGACTGGCAGACCTAGAGGAGTGAAGTAAACTCTTTCAGGAGCCTGTGTGGGAGACTGGATTGTTGCCAGGACCTCAGAGAGGACCAGATACACAGACTCACAGCTGGCTGTCATCTTTGAGCTGGACATCACTGTTTTCTGACTGTGTCAATCAAGAGATCTGGGTGCTATATAACACGCACACTGTCCTTGTTTTCTAGGAGGGAGATTAATTGTCTAATGTCATTTTTCCCATTCCAGTTATCATTCTAGTCTGCACACACTGAGCAAATTCAGGTCCAATCTAGTTTCACTTTATTGACTATGACTGAACCAGGAAGAGTGGATTCAAAGTCCTGTTTGTAAATGGTTCACTTTTTATGCCAAAGGCTCATAGTTGGGACACGGTGAAAGAGACTGGTACATACAGTGGTGTCACTGCCTGCCTCTCATCCTTTCAATTTTCTCTAGATCTGAAAACTATCTTGGGAGAGGCAGTTTCATTCCTATTTTGGAGATCAGTAAATGGAGTCTGAGTTCGCAGCTCATACATACCACTACTCTCAGGGTTCCAGTCACCCATCAGATGTCCTGAGGTACTGCAGGCTGGCCCTCAACATGTGGCCAGGAACCACATGTCACCCCTGTCACCATAATCGAGTCATGCACTATCAACACCTGCTATAATCTTTCTTTTCCACCAGGACTGTCCTTTATGAAATTTTCTAATTCCTGTGGCCCAACTGCATTAGCTATAATTACTTATTGTTGTTGTTGATTGCCTTCGAGTCAAGCACAACTCATAGCAACCCTATGAACAAAAGGCCTGAAGCCCCTCTGCAATTATCAACATTTATCAAAGTTCACAGAGTTTCCAGAGGCACGTTGTTTAGGAAGTGGATGCCACTGTTGCTTATAGTTACTTATACTAGTCAAAAGCCAAGGACCAATATAATATTAGATAGCATTTACCTGTGGGCTTATTCAGACATACTAGTCTGGCCATATCATTAAATTACTTAAGGCAAAGCACACAAAGATGGAGAAGCAAGTTTGTTAAATTTTTGTTTCTCTGGAAAGGGCGTGTATGCAAGTGAGGGATGGGCCGAAGTTACACAACTTTAAAATTTCAAAGAAAACAAGTTTTCTTAAGAAATAATTTCATTGGCTCTGCCATGCAGTTTGCACACAAGCCACAAGATGATTTCATCAGCTCACAGCGATTCCAAGTGGAAGTACCCTGAGTGGCAAGACTGCAGGGAAAGCCAGAGATGACAACTCTTTTGTAGAAATCTTGGCTATGATATCCTCTGCCGCTGGGGATGGCAACCTCTGATCTTGAGATCCACCTCAAACTGCTCACGTAATGTGGAAATTAGCTCAAAATGGATCAATGGTCTAAATGTAAGAGCTATAACTATAAAAATTTTTTTAAAAAAAAAAATAAAGGCGTATATTCCTGACTGTGGATTTGGAAATCACTTCGTTGATGAGACATAAAAAGCAAAACTGATAGATTTTTTAAAGGTAAATTAGGTTTTAAGATCTTACAATTTAACAACCAAAAAGAGAAACCACCATTTCAAAATAGACATTTCTCTGAAGATAATCTATCAATGGCCAGCAAATGCAAGGTTGTTACTCACATTTGGAAAATGCACATCAAAGCCGAAGTGAGGTCCCACTGAACACCCAGCAGGGTGACTCACAGTGTGGCCGCCTGAGGGCCTGTTACTTGCTGGGTGTGGACATCAGTATCAGCAGTCACACTTGAGAGGCCTGAGGTCCCGGAATCCACCACAGATGACCTCACCCAGCTGAGTTTTGGAGCTCTACTGACTACTCCTTTAGACTTTTTGCCTCTTCTTCCTCTTCATTTACAAAAGCTTGTGCTTCCTCTTAAAATTCTATGGGTCTCAGCACTTCCCAGTTTTGTGCTTCTAGTCTGTCACCAACTGAAAAACCAGGGAGAAAATCCAGTTTTTTAGAACTTTGTCAAAACTAAGGAGCTTTCCTGTGCCCACTATCAAGGCCTGTGTACAGACCAGAACTACCTGCTCCTTTGAATATTGAGATTCTGGGGTTTGCTTGCTCTTCTCACCAAGAAAGTGTAATTTGTAAAACTAAAATTTATCCAGAGTAAGAGGTACATAGCAAAGTCAACTATGGGGGGGGGGGGGGGGGGTGAACTGTGCAACATGAATGCATTTTCCAAAGAGAAAAGAGAACTGGGGGGGGGGGGTAGAAAGGAAAATGTACAACAATGAATTAATGGAAATCCAAGTTTTCTGTAAACTTTCGTTAAAAATCACAGTAAAAAAAAAATCACACACACACAGAGCGTAGAAGCAGGAGTGGCATCCGCTTCTGAAATGGCTTTGCCTCTGGAAACTCTATGTACGAACAGTGCTCAGGTCTTTCGTTCACAGGGTTGCTATGAGTCGTTGACAACTCGATGGCACCTAACACCAACACACACACACACACATTATGTAAGAGATAAAAGCTGACAATCTTTTCCTGTGTGCCTGGGGCGAGGGAGTGGAAGGTCCTATGGCAAGATAGTAGGGATCCCAATTTTCAGGCCATAGTTTGCTGGATAAAGTCCAGACTTAGTTCTAAGGAAAGGCTCATGGAGAATGGAAAAGTAACACAATCTGGGAGCCAGAATATATGTAATTCTCTCTTCAAATGTATAAAACTCTAAGAGAGGGAAGGAGAAATGAAAGGATTGTGGGCTTTTGATGGGTTCAGTTCTAATGTAGAAAAAAGGAAGTAACAACTAAAATTCTAATTGTCACTCATATGTCTGACCAGGAAGTGATTATACAATAGGGATTCTTAGGAAAAAAGGGCAAAGTTTAGAGGACTCATTTCTAGATTCCTCTGGTTTATTATCATTATTTTTAAATTATATTTTGTTGGAGACTCTTTTAAACAGATAACCAAATTTCCAGTATTCTGACATTTTAAGATCCACATAATAGTAAGAACAAACTTTGATGTGAGATTCAAAATTTATGGTTTCTGGATTTAATAAAGAAATAAAATGTATTAGTAAAAAGTCTCCTCTCTACAAGGAAGTTTTAAGTTGCTTGTTCAAATGGATTTGAATCACTGATGTTGATATGATGTGCTGTCCAGCTGGAACTGACTCATAGCTGACCCTCCAGTGAATTTTCAGAGGAAAATTCAGTGAATTTTTACAAGAGGAAACCTCCTGTCTCCCATGGAGTTGAACTGCAAGCCTTTGAGTGCCCTTACCACTAGGCCACCATCACTCCTTACCACCAATACTGCTACAGCTTTATATTCTCCCTCTCTCTCTCATTGTTGTGGAGTCAGATCTAACTCACAGCTAGCCCTCTAGTGGGTTTTAAGCCATTCAGCACATGGGAAGATACCACCCATCTTTCTTCCATGGAGCAACTGGTGGATTTGAACCACAGGCTTTCAGGCTGACATGGCAACACCTTACCACTAGGCCACCATCACTGATAGGGCTTTATAATCTCTCTCTCTCTTTCATTGTTGTAAAGTTGGAACCACCTTGTAGCTGACCCTCTAGCAGGATGTCTGAAGCTGTAAACTGCATGGGAGGAAATTGCTGGTTTTTCTTCCATGGAGTTGTTGGTGGATTTGAACCGCCAGAAAGGGTGAGCCTTTGGGTTAGCAAAGCAATACCCTACAGAGTACACCAAAATTTTTAACTTTTACAAATGATAATTCTTCTTGTTGTTGTTAGGTGCCATTGAGTCGAATACGACTCATAGTGACCCAATGAACAAAAGATCTGAACCTAGTCCTGTCCTGTGCTTTCCTCACACTTCCTGACACACAAGAGCCCATTGCAGCAGTCACCATGTCAATCCGCCTGCTTGAGGGTCTCCTTCTCCTTTGCTGGCCCTCCACCCTTCTCAAAATCATGTCCCTCTCCAGGGAATAGCACCTCTTGGCAATATGTCCAAAGTATGCGAGGTGAAGCTTCATCATTCTTGCTTCCAAAGAGCGCCCTCTCCAAGACATATCTATTCATTTTATTGGCTGTCCATGGGATAGTCAGTGCTCTTCTCCAACACCACTGCTCAAAGGTATCAATTCTCATTCTGTCATCCTTATTCATTATCCAGGTCTCAGATGCTCAGTTAGTAATCAGAGAGACCATGGCCTAAATCAGATGCACCTTAGTCCGCAAACTGACATCACTACTCCTCAATAATTTAGAAAGGTCCCGCTTCCT
>NW_006399798.1:180349-211102 GCF_000299155.1 Elephantulus edwardii | reverse complement strand
TGATGGCCGTCACCCTCATGACATCATAGAAGGCATCAACAGTGGTGCTGTGGAATGCCCAGCTAGCTAAGGAACTACAGATGAAAATATTTCAATAAAGGATTATTTGTTAACCAAAAAAAAAAAAAAGAAAGGTCCCTCACTGCAGATTTTCCCAATGCAGTGCATCTCCTTATTTCCTGACTGCTCATACCAAGGGTGTTAATAGTGGATCCAAGCAAGATGAAGCTGTTGACAGTTTCAATCTCTTCTCCATTCATCATGGCACTGCCTATTGTATTGGTCCAGTGGTAAGAATATTTGTTTTCTTGATATTGAGACACAATCCATACTGAAGGCTGCATTTCTTGATCTTCTGCAACAAGTGCTTCAAGTCCTCTACACTTTCAGCAAACAAGGTTGTCTTATTGATGAGTCTCCCTCCAATCCTGGTGCCACACTCCTCTTCATAGAGTAAAGCTGCTCAGATAATTTGCTCAGCATATAGATTGAACAGGTATGGAGATAGAATACATCCCTGATGCACTCCCTTCCCATTTCCAAACCATGCAATGTTCCCCTGCTCCGTTAAAAAAAACACCAAAAAAAACCAGCCTCCTGCTCCAGGTAGAGGTTCCTCATGAGCACAATCAACTGCTCTGAGGTTCCCATTCTTCTCAATGTCAGCCACAACTTGTCATGACCCACACAAATGCCTTTGCATAATCAATAAAGCACAAATAAACATTCTTCTGGTATTCTTTACTTTCAGTCAGGATCCATCTGACATCAACAATGACATCCCTGGTGCCACAGCATCTTCTAAATCTCTCTTGAACTTCTGGCAATTACCTTTCTATTTACTGGTCCGGCCATTTTTAATAATATTTAACAGTATTTTGCTTGCATGTGATATCAACAATACTGTCCGATAATTGTCATTCAATTGGATCACTCTTCTTGGGAATAGGAACAAATATGCATTAAAAGGATTTTTGTCTTCTTGATGTTGAGGTGTAATCTATACTGAAGGCTGCATACTTGGATCTTCTGCAGTGTTTCAAGTTCTTTTCACTTTTTGCAAGCAAGGTTGTGTCATGTGCATAATGTAGATTACTGAAGAGTTTTTCTCAAATCCTGATGGCCATATTTTTCTTTATATAGTTAAGCCTCTCAAATTATTTGCTCAGCATACAAATGAAATAAGTATAGCAAAAAGGTACAACCCAGATGAACACCTTTCCTGGTCAGAAACCATTTACTACTTCTTTGCAGTACGTAGCCCCTTCTTCTCAAGCTAAAAGAGTTGAAGAAAAATATTCAAGCCTCAGGCTGCATACTGAAGGATTCTATGGGCATTTTGTGTGTGTGGAGGGGGGAAAAATTCTAAGTGATGAATAACGCATCAAAAGAAGAAGAAAGAAATACAGAGTCATTGTGCCCAAAAGAATTGCTTGACAGTGCATCATTTTAGGAAATAGTATATGATCAAGAGATGACAGTACTGAAGGAAGAATTCCACACTGTGCTAAAGGCCCTGGCATTAAAAAAAAAGCCCCCCTGAACTGACAGAACACCAACTGAGGTGTTGGAGTAAATTGACACTGCTCTGGGCATGTTCACTCATGTACACCAAGAAAAGTGGAAGACAGCTATCTGGCTAAATGACTAGTCCATATGTGTGCCCATTTAAAAAAAAAAAAGGAGATCCAACATAATGTGGAAATGATGGAATAATATGACTAAGTATCACATGCAAGTAAAATATTGCTGAAGATTATTTAAAAAATAATACAACAAAAAGATAAAGGAAAACAACCCAGTTGAAAAGTGGGCACCGGATATGAACAGACACTTCACCAAAGAAGATATTCAGATGGTGAACAAATACATGAAGAAAAAAAATGTTCAAAATCCCTAGCTCTAAGAGAAATGCAAATCAAAGCAACTATGAGATATCATCTCACCCCAGTAAGAATAGCAAAATTCAAAAGAGCAGCAAACAACAAATGCTGATGAGGTTGTGGAGAAACTAGAACCCTTACTCACCACTGGTGGTAGTGTAAAATGGTGCAACCACTCTGGAAGGCAGTATGGCGCTTTCTCAAAAAGTTACAAATAGAGATACCATTTGACCCAGCAATTCTATTCCTGAGACTATACCCTAGAGAAACCATAACTGCCACCCAAGCAGATATATGCACACCCATGTTTACTGTGGCTTTGTTCACAACAGCAAAGAGCTGGAAACAACCCAAGTGCCCATCAACAAATGAATGGCAAGAGAAGCTGTGGTATATTCGCACAATGGAATACTATGCTGCACTGAAAAACAAGGAACTCATGAAATATTCTACAAAATGGATGGCCCTGGAGGACATTATGCTGAGTGAAATATCTCAGTCACAAAGGACAAATACTGCATAGTGCCACTGTTGTAAAGCAGGTCTGACATCGGAGTTGAGGGGAAGCTAAGAAGGGATAAATAATATATACTGCATTGAAACAGATGAGGGAGAGAACTGTTTAGGAGGAATATATGATTAGGTATTATTGTCATGACAAGAGTCCAGAATGAAAGCTGCATAGGGAGTGGACTGGGGGTGGGGGGCAGAGATGGTATAACAATGAAACAATTTTTTTTTCAAAGAGAAAAGCGAACTAGGGGGGAGGGATGGGCAGGGAGGAAACTGCAACAATGAATGACTGGAAATCCAAAGTCTCCATAAACTTTCATGAAAATAAAAATATTTTTTAAAAAATAGCTGGAAAAGTACACTGACAGAGAACTGACAGAAATTCAAGCTGGATTCAGAAGGGGCCAAGGGATATAATTATTGATATCAGATGGATCTTGGTTGAAAGCAGAATATGCCAAAAAGATGCTCAGAAATAAGAATCACTTCTTTAACACTGTAAATCATGAATAAATACGGTACAAAATTAGATCTCAATGCATCCCTGAGTGGATAGAAGGCAGGAAGGAAGCTGCAGGTGGTGGGGAAGGATTTGGTGTCCTGCTATACACAGAATACAGAACAGAATCCTGTGCAAAATACACCATATAGTCTGTCTCCTAATCTGGCTAGCAAGTCACTTTTATTAGCTTTGTTAAATAGTTTCAAGTGATTGCATTATAAAGTGGCCAGAGGTTAAAAAGGACTTAAAGTAACTAAATTCTGACACTTTACATATGCTAGAACCAGGATAGGAGACCTGATGTAGCTAGCCAAAAGTGAGTGACCAGGGGCCAATGAGAGCCAGGTTCTGGGGTCTGCCATGGTAACTTTCATCATGGTGCCACTGCTGCTAAAGGGTACTGTGCCAAGTTCCTTCATGCCATATGGAAACAGAGGGTAGTGGGCTAAGAACAAAGCTGTGGGCAGAAAACAAAGGACAGGTGTGATTGGCTTAAGACACTGGTGTCATAGTCCACACACAGAACCAGGGCTCAGGGTGCCTGGCCAGCTGAGGTGGGTGCTCAAGTCCAGTACTGACCATACAGCCCAAGGAGCTTCCCACTGACAATATTCCTTTCAGCTGTCCCAGAAGTCATGCACTAGGCATGGCACTATGGAAAATGGCATGAAGGAGGGCTACAGAAAAGAGACGGAGACTGAGAGCAGCTGACTGGACCTGATTCCATGCCCTGGATGCTGCCCTGGGAAGCAAGGTGCTCTGTGTTGATCCTGCGTGTCCTCATGGAGAATTCTCGGGACAGATAAGTGTTTCATCTGAGGAACACTCCTCTCATTGCAGTGAAGTGGGTTGCTATCAACCCGGGAGTTCTACTCTAGGAGGTTTTTTGGTTTTTTGTTTTTTCAGAGCCACCAAACAACCACAAGTGGAACCTTTATTGCTCCAACACTTTACATATAAAAAGCACAATCTATTGTATAATTATTCCAACTTCTCAACTCATGCACTGTACAGACATTCCCTCGCATGATGGGTGCCTTTCAGGGGCAGCAGCTGCACATGTCTGAGCCCCCTTTGCAGATGCAGCCATGGGCACACTGCCTGGGGGCAGCAGGGACAGCAGCTTTCCCGACACATTTTACAGTTACAAGTTGTGCATTTACAGTTATCCCCACAGATGCAGATTCCTCCAGACATGCAGGTGCAGTCACTGGGGTCCATGGTCCACGTAGTTCGGGTTTTGAAGTTGTCTGAGCAGGGAAGGTAGGCTGAGTAGGAGGTATTTTTTTAAAAAGATTTCCTTTAATTCAGTTACATTATTTACAGAGAGCTGTTCACTTTCTAAACAACATCTGAAAGCAGTATTCTGAAATATTTTCTCTGTTAAGTGGCTGGTGGTAACAGATGAATCCTGAGAATGAAAGGTGAAGACAATGAGCCAAAAGAGGTATTGCATGACCATCAGAGAACACCTTCCAGCCTCTGGTCAGCTGCCATTGTTACTTTTATTGACGTCTCTAAATGGTGCAAGTGATTATAAAGACTATGGCCCAAATCAGATGCACCTTAGTCTCCAGACTGACATCATTGCTCTTCAGCACTTTGGAGAGGTCTCTGACAGCAGACTTTCCCCTGGCTGCTGGTACCTAAGAGTGTTGATTGTCGATCCTAGCAAAATGAAGCTGTCAACAATCTCAGTCTCTTCACCATCTATCATGATGCGGCCAATTGGCCCAGTGGTGAGAATCTTTGTTTTCTTGATGCTGAGTTTCAATCCATATTGATGGCTGCAGCTGCAGTCCTTGACCTTCTGCAGCAAGTACTTCAAGTCCTCCTCAGTTTCAGTAAGCAGGGTTGTGTTATCTGCATAACACATATTATTGATGAGTCTTCCTCTGCTCCTGATGCCACATTTCTCCTCATAGAGCCCGGCTTCCCAGATAATCTGTTCTGCATACAGACTGAAAAGATACGGAGATAGTACACATCACTGGCGTATACCCTTCAGAAAGGTGGACAGTGACTAGGGATGATAGAAGGAGAATTGATGTCTTTTAGCTGTAGTGCTGGACAAGTGTCGAATGTACCATGGACTGCTAGGAGAACAAACACATTCATCTTACAGAGGGTGAGACCAGGCTGCTCCTTAGAGGCAAGGATTCTGAAGCTTCATCTGATATACTTTGGACATGCTGCAAGGAGGGACCAGTCCTTGGAGAGGGATGTGATGCTTGGGAGGGTGGAGGGACAATGCAAGAGAGGAAGATCCTCGATGAGATGGATTGATTCAGTAACTGGGCTAATGGTGGTAGGTGTGTCAGAGACAATAAGATTGGGAAGGGATAGAGCCAGATTTAGGGCGGTTGTGCGTAGGGTCGCTATGAGTTGCAGGTGAATTGACAGCACATAACAACAACAACTGGTGCCAGTGGGTAAGTGTCAATCCCTAGTTGAGAGGTTGGCAGTCTGAACCTACACAGAGGCCAGGTGACCTACTTCTGGAAAAGCCTAAAGTGCATTTCACTTGCACTTATGGAGGCACCACGAATACCCATTTCTCAGTCAGACCCCCAGATCAACTACTCTGTACCCCTTCATCTTTTTCTTTCTAGCATACATTAACCATTAACTTCCTCCTGCTGCCAATCCACAGTAACTGATCTTTGCTCCAGGGAGATCTGCCTATTCTAGAGATTTCCTATTCATTTCATTTGCCCATTATTGCAGATGGACATCTAAGTTGTTCTTTGGCTGCTGTGAACACTGGTGAGAAGGTACTTACCTGTTTGAGTCCCTGCTTTCAAGTCTTTTGGGTCAATCCCAGGATTGGAGTTTCTGGGTCACATGGTAATTTTATGTTGAGCTTTTTTGGACAGCTGCCAAACTCTTACTTTTCCCCTCACAGTGGTTGCATCATTTTCCATCCTACCAGCAATGCACAAAGTTTCAGTTTCTCCATATCCTTGCCCAAATCTATTTTTCACATTCTTTATAACAGCTGTGCCAGCAGGTGAGCAGCAGCAACTCACTGGGGTCTTCATTCGCATTCCACGATGACCAGTGTTGGCTCCCGAGACAAAGGTGACATGTCCTTGAATGCGAGTTAGGCGCTTGAGCCCACCCTCACCTGTAACAGGGTCCTCATCACAAGCCTTTCACTTGCCACATGTGTAGGTCTTAAGTATTGAAGTGTTTCAGCCTTTTGTTGTACTAACCCCAAAGCTGACCAACATGGAGTTGATGCAGATGGTGGGTGACTTGACATGGCACAGCAGAGCAGAGCTGGTGCATGGTGTTTTCCAAAGGTGTAAATATTTTTTCCATTTATATCTTATAAAAAAAACCTTAAATTTTATTATTTATTTTAATGAAAGTTTACAGAGACTTTGGATTTCCATTCATTCATTGTTTCACTTTTCTCCCTGCTCCTCCCCCCACCCCCTGCCACCAGTTCACTCTTCTCATTGAAAAGTAAAAGAAAAATTCTTTCATTGTTATACAGTCCCTGCCCCCAGGTCCACTCCACTATGCAGCATTCGTTCTGGACTCCTGTCATGACAATAATACCTAATCCTATATCTCTTTTAAAAACAGTTTTCTCCCTCATCTGTTTCAATACAGTATACATTATTGAACCCATCTTCCTCCGTCTCTCCCAACCCCGATGTCAGTCCAGTTTTACAATAGTGGCACTCTGCAGTATTTGTCCTTTTGTGACTGAGATATTTCATTCAGTGTAATGTCCTCCAGGGCCATCCATTTTGTATAATATATCGTAAGTTCCTTGTTTTTCAATGCAGTGTAGTATTCCATTGTGTGAATATACCACCGCTTCTTTATCCATTCATTTGGTGATAAGCACTTATGTTGTTTACAACTCTTTGCTATTGTGAACAAAGCCACGATAAACATGAGTGTGCATATATCTGCTTGGGTGGCGGTTATGGTTTCTTTGGGGGTATATTCCCAGTAGTGGAATTGCTGGGTCAAATGGTATTTCTATTTCCAACTTTTTGAGAAAGTGCCATACTGCCTTCCATAATGGTTGCACCATTTTATACTCCCACCACCAGTGAATAAGGGTTCCAGTTTCTCCACAACCTCGCTAGCATTTGCTGTTTGCTGCTCTGTTAAATTTTGCTATTGTTACTTGGGTGAGATGATATCTCATACTTGTTTTGATTTGCATCTCTCTTAGAGCAAGGGATTTTGAACATTTCTTCATGTGTTTGTTTGCCATCTGACTGCCTTCTTTGGTGAAGTGTTTGTTCATATCCTGTGATCATTTTTCAATTGGGTTGTTACCTTATAAAAAACTTTTTAAAAAATTTTATATTGGTTTGCATACAGACTTTGTATACATGTTCCATTCATGTACATTGTGTTTCATGCATTCCTTCATTCACATTGTGTTTCATATGATCATTCCCATACACTGTGTTTTATAAAATTAATCCTCATTGAACTCATGTAGACACTCTCATCCTTCCCCAGACTGACTGTTAGAGTTGAACTGCTGACCTTTCCATAGGCAGCAGAGCACTCTAGCCACATTACCACCAGAATACCTCTCTTGCGATAACTGCACTCAACTTCTTGTTGTGTTAGAGATGACTCACAGCTGATCCCCCAGGAGGGCTTTGGAGGCTGTAAATGGCAAGGGTGGAGATTGCTTCTCTTCCTCCTGTGGGGTCGCTGGTGCATCTGAATCACCCAAGGTGGGACCTTAGGGTTAGCAGCACACCTCCCTCTGGACTGTACCACCAGAGGTCCTCAAGTGAGAAGTGCTAAGGCAAGGCTAACCAGGAACCATATGCACTTGTTCAAGCTCACCCAGGCATCCTGAAGGACACCTGGTAACAGATCTTGTTGGTAACCCGGGACTGCCTTTACCTACAGGCCATGCATGCCTTGTTGGAAGAATGTGTGTTCAAGTCCTTTGCCCTTTTTTGGTAGAGTTTTTGTGTCTGAGTGCTGCTGCACATACCTGTAAAGTGCATCTGGTTTGTAAACGACATGCCTTCCTTTTGTGCACATGGGTGTGCCTACCACTTACAGCCACAGTGGTCTGCCTCTGTCTCACATCAACACTGAGCGTGTGTGACTAGCCCCTGGCCTGGGCCCATCTAGTTCCTAAGGTAGTGTGCCTTCTCTCTTCCTTCTAGATTCTGAGCTGGATCGAAATGGAAACATTTTAGCCGAAAGTTACAGGAGGCGCAATTGTTACCCAAGCAGCAGGTGTCCATGGAGCTGCTTGTGGAAGCAGGAGCAACACTTGGGTGTGAAGACAGTAAGAGGACAAACTATCTCAGGGGCTGGCAGGTGGTGAGAGAGCTCCATCCTTTCAGGAATGGACAGCAGAGAGGCTCCTGACTGGGAGAGCAGGTGCAAAGCAGGGTTGGAGGGAACAAACTGGCAGGGTAGCAGCAGGCTAGACAGCTGGAAGGCCTGCAGGGAGCAGCGCTCTGTGGGCAGGGCCAGGAAGCAGAGCAAGAGCCAGAGTGAGCAGCTGCTGACGAGCATTTCATCGTCCCTGGAATGCAGATGCCTGAATTTTTATCTGCTGAAATGCAGAGGTGATCACTGCTATGGAAAATGTTAACTCAGCCAAGATAAATCCTGAATCACCCAAAAATGGGAGCCAAGTCAAGATTTATCAAGATATTTCCTATAAGAACTAAAGTTTTAGGATAGCAATCAACAAAGAAAGAACAGAAAATAAGGGGGCAAAGATGGTTTAACAAAGTGAGGGAAATTCAAAGAATGTGTTCTTGAAAACAATGTATTTGAATTTTGTACATAAACTAAAAGAAAATAAAAAAAGAAAGGAGGTGACAGGTTAAGGGAGAAACAGCTGGGTGAGTCCTGGTAACAGCATGGGCAGCTCTCTGGGTGCGCACGCAAGGATAAAAAAATGGTACAGCTGTAATAAGCCCAATGCTGAGACCAGGGTCTTCAAAGTCCACACACTATAGTGCATCAGGATGAAACCATTCAGGTGTGGCAGCAAAAGAATCCCGGGCGGTGCCAGGCAGGAGGAGCACAGTGCAGACAGATGGTGAGATGGCGGGCAGGTAAGGAGCCTGCATCATCAAGCCAAATCTGACAAAAGAGATGCAAGAACTGTGCACTAAAGACTACAACCGACTGCTGAGAAATCAGAGAGGATCTATGTAAATGGAGAGATACGTTTTGCTCCTATATCAGTATCCTCAGTATTATGATGTCACTTTTATACACACAGATCCTAAGCCACCTCAGTCAAAACCAAGCAGGCTCTTCTGTAGGAATTGACAAACTAATTCTGAAAGTCAGTGGGATCTGGATTAGTTGGGATCTTACACAGCTTGCTCTCAAGACTTGTTATAAAATTACATCAAAGAAAGCAGTGGCATCAAGAAACAAACAAACAAACAAAACCCAATGGAGGAGAACAGAAACCAGAGACTCATGTATATATACATCAGGTCAAATAATATGGCCAAAGATTCAAAGGCATCTCAGCAGAGAAAAGAGTGTGTTTTCAGCAAAAGATGTTGGGGAAATAACACAATTATATACAGACTATTAGAAGCTGTCACCCTTCAAAAAATTCAAGTTGTCAATGAAAGGATTTTTCTTTTACTTTTCAAAATGAAGCCGGCATAACGGAGTGGTCTTGGGAGGAGGGATTGTATAACAGTGAAAGCATTTTTCTTTTACTTTTCAAAGAGAAGAGTGAGTGAGGGAGTAGGTTAGGCAGGGAGAAAAGTGCAACAATGAATGGATGGAAATCCAAAGTCTTTGTAAACTTTCACTAAAACTGATAAAAAAATAAAACAAATTTCAAAAGATTAAGTTGTTAATTATTTCATTTTTCTTGGATCCACAATCTACACCATGGTAGTGGCAATCAAGAAATCAAAGATATGTTGCATTGGCAAGTCTGCTGTCAAGGACCTGTCCAAAGTGCTAAAGAGCAACAAAGTCAGTTTAAAGGCTAAGGTTACCCCAAATAAAAGTCATGATATTTTCAATTGCTTCCTATGCATCTGAAAGTTGAACAATGAATAAAGAAGACTGAAGAAGAACTGATGCTTTTGAACTGTGGTGAAGAGTACTGAATATCCCATAGACTGCCAAAAGAATAAACAAGTCTGACTTGGAGGGAGTGCAATCAGGGTGCTCCTTAGGAGCAAGGATGGTGAAACTTCTTCTCGCATACTTTGTGCATGTTGTCAGGAGGGGTTACTCCTTGGAAAAAAAGGTATCTTACTTGGAAAGGTGGAGGGTCAGAAAGAGAGGAAGACCCTCAAGTAGATAGATGGGTTGACACTCTCTGCAACAATGGGCTTGCATATGTCACAGATGGAAGGGAAGATAGAGTAAAGCTCAGATCGGTTGTTTATAGGCTTGCTATGAGCTGTAGTGGACATTACAACCTAATAATATGCCAAGTATGAATTTGAAATAATGCAAAATTAACTCATATACCTAGTAGTTAAAACTTAAACTATTAAACTTCTAGAAGAAAACAAAGCATAGTGTTTTTATGATCTTAGGTTACATGCCAAAGATTTCTAGATGCAATACCAAAAACATATTCTGTTAAAAAAAAACAAACCCTGTTGAATTATATTTCAAAATGAAGAACTTCTGCTCTTTGAAAGACACTCCCCCACCATGTGTGCACTGGTATACTGACAAAACCTTACATTCAGATAAGGTGTGACAGGCCAGAAAGCTTCTTTAGGCCTGTAGCTACTAATGAAAACTTCCTAGTGGAAAGATTTACTGGAACTCAGTGTATGTGGGGCTTACAGAGAGGCCAGCCATGGGGGAGTCCTATATGAATCTTTTATGGACAACAGTTACCTCCCTAAAATGGCATAAATGATCAGGATATTGACAGTGGCCCACAATGGGTAGAGCTAAGAGTCCTACAATGACTGGGATGAGCACTCTTCAGAGGAGCTGAGTGAGGCCTGGACACTCCTGGCTGGTCCACCAGTGAAGGCCTGAGGGAGATATCTTCTCATCTTTATTGCTTTCCAGGGAGAAGGGTGGGATCCATACATCAAAGTGAGAGCCACTGGTCTCTCGAAGCAGAAGGTGTGTCCCTTTTGTCTGACTGTACAGAAGAAGCCTTTCAAAGAAATTGTATGAGATGGGAACCTGCTCATTGGAGGTATAGGAAAGGCTGTACATAGTCCTGACATAGTGGGTGCCCTAGTCCAGGCCTGGGATAGCATAGAGGGCCCGGCTATTGTCATGGCTAGCCAGGAATGTTACAACTTCTGTCTGAGATCTCTGAGATACGTGTGGTCAGTCTCAGCATCCCATAGCACCAGACAGTAAGTGTGGGTTTTGCCTTTATTGTCCTTGAACCATGACCAGCAGGGTTTTCTACTTTTTCTAGAGCAGTAGAAGCCACATCCAGGTCATACAGTCTGGCCTGCCAGGGAAACAGGATAACACTCAGTAGCCAAAAACACTATGATCGAAAAGCTGCCCTGTCATGTATTTTCCATTCTCTTTTGACACCTCAAATACATCAACTGTCTCCAAAACATTGCTCTCTAGTCAGTTTCCAGATGAGAGGTGCCCCTGTGTCATCATGGTTGCTGCTGCTGAGAAGACCCCAGCTCCAGCTGCCAAACAGAGTGGCCACGGCCTCCAGGCTCCAGTCAGCAATCGCAACCACCAGTGGCTTGTGGTCAGGGCCCACCATGTCCCACCCGAGCACCCACTAGCTTGATGATACAGGTTTCGACCTGTGGCTGGCAACATTCCACTCCCCTCAAAGACACCTTTTATAAAATTAAAGAAAAGCCACTGACTCAGGGTAAATATTTGGAAATTACCTATCAGACAAAGGACTTGTACAGAGGACATATAAAGACCCTTAAAATGCAGTAATAGTAATAAAGAAAAGAATCTATTCACTAAAAGAGCAAAATACTCCCAAAAGACATCTCACTAATGAGGATATATGGGTGACCAATACTAGTTAGTGAAGAAATGCAAGTTAAAATGATGGTATCAATACACATCCCTGAAATGATTACATTTATAATTATTAACCGTAGCAGGTGATGCCACTGAGGACATTGGAGGCACCAGAACTACCAGATACTGCAAGGGGAACATGAAATGACAGCCCAACTGGAAAACAACCTAGCAATTTCTAGAAAACCCAAGCCCACACTTCCATGACCCAGCATTTATATTCTAGGTATTTACCTTGGAGAAAGGAAAGCAATTATGTCCAAAGATGGGGTCACAGATATTGATAGCAGTTTTATTTGTGGTGGACTTAAAACAGCTGAGAGCAAGGTGTAGAGTTCTACATGGTTTAAAACTAAGAAAGGTGTATGTCATCTATCTACATACCTATCTACCTATCTTCATACCTATTCGATCTGTGTGCTGAGCAGATTATTTGAGAAACTGGACTCTGAAGAAGAATGTGGCATCAAGATCGGAAGAACACTCATAAATAACCTATAGATGACAACCTTGCTCGCTGAAAGTGAGGAGCACTTATGTGCTTGCTGCAGAAGATCAAAGAGTACAGTCTTCATTATGGATTGCATCTCAACATCAAGAAAATAAACATTCCTACCACTAGCCTCACAGGCGGAATCATAGAAGATAGAGGAAAGGCTGAAATGTCAATGATTTCGTCCTACTTGGAACCACAGTCACCTTCCTTGGCACTAGGAGCCAGAACAGGGAACATGCTATATTGGGAAAGTCTGCAATCAAGGACCTCTCTAAATTATCAAGGAGCAATGATGTCAGTTTGAGAACTAAGGTGGCTTGATTCCAAGTCTTTTCCATCACTTGCTATGCCTCTGAGAGCTGGACAAAGAGTAAGCATGATAGAAGAATCAATGTCTTTGAGTTGTGGTGCTGGAGAAGAGTGATGAATAACCCATGGATTGCCAAAAGAACAAACAGACGTGTCTTGGAGAGGGTGCAGCCAGAGTGCTCCTTGGAGGCCAAGGGATAAAGCTGCAACTCACATACTTTGGGGATGTTGCTAGGAGAGACTGTTCCTTGAAGTGTGACATCATGCTTGGAAAGGTGAATGGCTGTTGAAAAAGAGTAAGACCCTCAAAGAGATGAACTGACACAATGATTGCAGCAATGGGCTTGAGTCTGTCAGAGATTATAAGGATGGCACAGGACAGAACATATTTCATATCTGTTGTTCACAGGGTCACTTGACAGCAACTAACAACAACAACAACAACAAACTGGAAAAAAACCCACCTGTTCAACTGGTGAACAGATAACTATGGACTATTCACATGTAAAACTACATAGATGAAATTTCAAAATAACTAAGCTAAGGGAAGGAAAGGGGATTTAAAATAATATGATAGCTTCTCGTGAGACACACACTTGTGACGAGATGAGCTTCTACGGGAGGACCTACCATTGTACTGCTGTAAGTCGCCAAGGCCTGGGTGGCACGGCTAGCCTGGAAGCATCTTCCAGCCACTTCTTCCCCAACCTCTGCTAAAGGCTGTAGCCCGGCCCAGGCACACTCACAACCTGGCTGGTAACAGGTTGAGGGGTTGCAGTTTCAGTGTGGCCCAGACCACAATCCTGCCCAGAGCACGAATCACTGCCCTCGCCACCTGGAGACTTTGCTGCCCCACTGCCTGGAGACCGCCGAGCTGCTGCCCTTGCTGTCCAGTGCCAGGTCCACCATATCATGGGTACTTTGTGCTTAAACCCTGCTGTTTAGCTACATCATGTGAACTTTCTTAAGCTCAAGCTGAAGAGGCCAGGTGGAGCCACAGTTTCAGGAGGACAACAGTCATCCTGCTCTGGGTTGACTGTTGTTTCCAAGAAAGGAGGACCAATACGCAAGTCCTTCATTAAACACTGCCATACCCTGGGTCATTATATAGTTACAACAACCTAATATCTACTAAGAAAAGATTTACATAATGTCAAGAAAGCAGCAGTCTGCCTCAGGCATCATGAAAAAAACAACATAATGCTTCTCCTAAAAAAAGCATAACCAATGAATACCCAAGATAGAGAGAACCAGAAGAAATATGTTGATGGAGTTATTTGAATGGCTACAGAAGAAGATGCAAATGAGGGAAGAAACAATGGAAGTCACTGAGAGCAAATACCCTAGAGACAGCAATCTAGGAAAAAAAATATATGTAGATGAGGAGCAACTTGAACAGCTACAGAAGAAAATGCAAAATATGGAGGAAAGAATTGATAGTATAGATAAAGAGGTACAAGAACTTAAAAAAATCATCATAAGACAGAGAGGGTACAGCCAACACATGCAATCCAGAACATTAAAACCAAAATGGAAGTGTCCAACGTGCTGGTGGGACAAAAAGCTAGAGCTGAAGAGATGGAACAGAAAGGAGCTGGAAGACAAGAGCCTTACTGGAAACATACTAGAAGAAAAATCAGAGATGAGACATGAAGAAAATATTAGAATCATGTGGGATGGCATCAAAAGAGACAACATACATATGACTGGAATTACAGAACAGGGTAGTGACAGGGAAATCACTGAGAAAATTGTGGAATAAGTACTAGAAGAAAACTTCCCAGGTATTTTGAAGAATAAGAAAATTCACATTCAAGAAACATAGTGAACACCAAAAAGACTAGACCCAAAAAGAAAAACCTCAAGACATATCATAGCCAAATTCTAATTAAAAAAAGATAAGGATAGAATACTAAAAGTAGTGTGAGAAAAACAGAATCAACTACAAAGGGGAAACAATTAGATGAAGTTCTGATTTCTTGGTGGAAACCAAGTGAGCTAGAAGACAATGGGATGGCATATACAGAAAGCTGAAAGAAAACAATTGCCAGCCAAGGATCCTATACCCAGCAAAGCTCTCTATCAAATTTGGAAAAATTAAATCCTTTGCAGAAAAGAAGAAACTTAAGGAATTTGTAAAAACACGACCAAAACATCAAGAAATTTTAAGAGAAGTCCTTCACACAGAGACACCAAAGAAAAATGGATGGACAATAGTAACCAGAAACAACAGAAAAAGAAACACAGCAAAATGGCAATGGTAAAAACTGGCCTGACAAAAATCACACTTACTGTGAATGGATTAAATGCACCAAGTAAGAGAAAAAGAGAGCAGAATGGATAAAAAAACAGAGCAAACCAGCAAAGCCCACCAATATGTTCCCACAAGAGACACATCTAAAAAACAGAAAGACAGACTCAAATTCAAATGTTGGGGAAAAAAACTATACCAAGTAAATGTCAACCACAAAATAGGCCGGAGTGGCAATACAAATCTGTGATAAAACAGACTTCTCCATGAGAAAAGTCCTGCACCAGGTGGCTTCACAGCTGAATTCTACCAAACATTCAGAGAAGATGTATCACCAATTCTACCTAAAGTACTTAAAAACACAGAAGAAGAAGGAATACTCCCAGAGTCATTATATGAAGCAACCATAACACTAACACCAAAATCAGGCAAAGATATAATCAAGAAAGAAAACTACAGACCAGTATCTTTCATGAATATAGATATAAAAATCCTTAACAAAATCCTAGCCAATAAAATCCAAAAGCACATTAAAAAAAGAATTCATCATGACCAAGTGGGATTTATAACAGGTAGACAAAGATGGTTTAACATAAGAAAAACAATCAATGTAATTCACCATATTAACAAAGCAAATAACAAGAACCATATGATCTTAGGAATTGATGCAGAAAAGGCATCTGACAAAGTCAAACTCCTCTTCCTGATAAAGACACTTAGCAAAATTGAAATAGAAGGGAATTTCCTCAACATAGTATATATGCAAACAAAGAGCCAACATCATTCTCAATGGAGAAAGTTAAAAGCATTTCCTTTGTGAACAGGGACCAGACAAGGATGCCCACTGTCACCACTTCTATTCAACATGCTTGCTAGGGCAATAAGACAGGAGAAGGAAATAAAAGGCATCCAGGTCAGCAAAGAGATGCCTAAACTATTGCTATATGCAGATGATATGACAGTGTACACAGAAAACCCCAAGGACTCTACCAAAAAACTGTTAGAACTGTTGTTGTTATGTGCCATTGAGTTGCTTGCGACTCATAGTGACCCTATGTACAAGAGCTCTAAACACCGTTCTATCCTGTGCCAACCTAGCCATCTTAAAATGCACTCATTCCCACCACTCCAGTCACAGAATCGATCCATCTCATTGAAGGTCTTCCTCTCCTTCGCTGCCCCTCCACTCTGCCAAACATGATGTCTCTCTCCAAGGACCAGTCCCTCCTTGCAACATGTTAGAACTAGTAGACCAGTTTAGTAGAGTGGCAAGATATAAGATCAATATCCAAAAATCAGTGAGATTTCTCTAAAGTAACAAAGAGAACTCAGAGAAGGAAACCAAGAAAGCAATACCACTTACAATGTTGTTGTTGTTGCCTTCAAGTTGAGCACGATTCATAGTGACCCTATGAACAAAAGGCCTGAAGCCCCTCTACAACTATTAACATTTATCAAAGTTCATAGAGTTTCTGGAGGCATGTTGTTTAGGAAGTGGATGCCACTCTTGCTTTCAACCATTTACAATAGCCAATCACAAATAGAGATACTTGGGAGTGAACCTAACTAGAGATATCAAAGACCGATACAAAGAAAACTACAGAACATTTCTGCAAGACACAATAAGAGACCCAAAGAAACGGGAATACATGCCCTGTTCATGGATAGGAAGACTCAATATTGTGATAATTACAATCCTACCCAAAGCAATCTACATGTTCAACACAATCCCAATATGGATACCAAATTCATTTTCTCAAGGAGATTAAAAGGGAAATTGTCAAGTCTATTTGGAGAGAAAAGAGACCCCAAATAAACAAAACACTTCTGAGGAAAAAAAATGAAGTGGGAGGCATAGCACTTGCTGACCTCAAAATCTATTACACAGAAGTAGTAAACAAAACAGCATGGTACTGGTACAATGACAGGCACACAGACCAATGAAACCAAACTGCGAGTCCAGAAACAGACCCAGCTATCTATGGTCACCTGACATTCGACAAGAAAATAAAACCTATCGAATGGGGAAATGATAGCCTCTCCAACAAATGGTGCTGGCAAAACTGGACTGTTACCTGCAGAAAGCTGAAACAGGATCCACATCTCACACCATACACAAAAATCAACTCAAGGTGGATCGATCAAGGTGATCTCTCTTTCAAGAGACCAAAACCATAAAATTCTTAAGAGACAAGGTGGGATCAAGCTTAGAAGGCCTGGTCTATGGTATAAAAAGACTTCCAAATACAGCCGGAAATGCACAGCCTGAAGAGGATAAAATTAATGAATGGGACCTTCTAAAGATTAAATCCTTATGCACCTATTTCCAACAGGGTGAAAAGAAAACGTACCAACTGGGAACAAACATTTCACAATACCATCTCAGACACGAGTCTCTAATCAAAGTTTATAGAATACTTCTGGGCTTCCACAAGAAAAAGACTGATAATACAATTAAAAAATGGGCAAAAGACATGGAAAGAATTTCCAAGAAAAAGATATTTGAATGGCAAACAGATACATGAAGAAATGCTCCAAATCACTGGCAATGAGAGATGCAAATCAAAACCACAATGAGATACCATCTCACTCCAGTAGTAGTGGCAAAGTTTAACAGGACAACAAGTAATACATGTTGGAGAGGATGTGGAGAGATAGGAACTCTTATACATTGTTGTTGGGATCATAAAATGGAAGGAAGGTTGGTGTTTCCTTAAAAAGCTGAACGTAGAAATTCCATATGACCCAGCTATTCGACGACTTGGAATATACGCCAAGAAAATGAGAACTGAGGCACAAACTGAGATTTGTACACCAATGTTCATATCAGTGTTATTCACCATCACAAGAATATGGAAACAGTTCAAATGTCCAACCACCATCTAATAGATTGGGAAATTATGGTACATTCACATGATGGAATAATTACTATGCAGCATGCAGGAGCAATGGTTTTGTAAAACACTACCTAACTTGGGATGGACTGGAGAGTATTATGCTGAGTGAACGAACTCCGTCCCATAAGGACAAATACTGTATAAAATCATTATTATAGGAGTATGAGGATTCAAGAGTGGAAGCAGAGGGGTGAGTATGGGCAGGGAAGGGTGTGTTAATCACAAGGTCACACAATTTGATGGAAGTGGGTGAAGGAAATGGAAAGACCTCATGTGAAAAACAATGTATTCAAACTTTGTAAATAAATTAGCATAAAATAAAAAAAAGAAGGGACTCTGATGTTCTCTGACTTGCTTAAGACAAATAATGCTTCAGAGAAAGCCACCTTAATTACTTCCATACAATTAACAGATAAACATCCCTATTAACCCTTTACTTGAAAGGTGTATTCCTGGTTGGAAATGTGTGTACTCCACCAAAACAGACTTAAAATTGTATTCTCAGTGTTTAGTTGCATAGTTTCCACATGACTCATATTCCTACCAGAAAATCAAAAACACTGTAGAAACGCCAGCTCAGCAGTTAGAGCTCACAGTGCCCAGAATGGCCCTCTTATGCTGCCTGCCTCCCACACTGGCCATCCCTATGTGGGCAGTTATGGCTCCACACCCTGCATAGGTCCTTCCCACTCAGGTCTAGCAGGGCAGTCAAAGCTCAGTGTGCACACATCCCCCTCACTGGCCATCTCCTATACAGTGGCCATCCCATCCACACAAAGACTGCTCTGATGGGAGACAGTCATAGCTCACTGTGCACATGCTCCTCCCTACACTGGTCATCATCCTATGCTGGCTGTCCCACCCACCACTGACCATCCTCTCCCATTTTAGACATCCCTTCTACTCTTAATTGTCCTTACCACAGTGGCTAGTCTACACTGGCCATACTGGCTGTTCCCCTTACAATGGCCATCCCCACTACACTGGCTATCCCCCCTACGCTAGCCACTCCACTAACACTTGCTGTTCCCTCTACACTGGCTGCCCCACCACAGTAGCCATCCCCCTTTCACTGTACAGCGTCCCAACAAAAGTCAGTCACAGCTCACCATACACACATTCTCCCTTCCCCCAGCCTGCCACATTGGTCATCCCAGAGCTGAGCATCTGTGGAAAGGCAGCATCCACCCACAGAGAGACACAGGGAAGAGTTGGAGAACCACCGATGGCACCAGCATTTGCACGCATGTGAGGAGGGGCAACGCACTCCACTGCACAGTTCTGTATGCTGATGAGATGGGACACAGGGTGCATCACCAGTATTCCAAATACAGTGGCACTGGGAGAGCAGAACTGCCCTGGGCATCCACACCTGGCCCTCAGGGAGCAGACCACCTCTCTCTCCTATACAGCAGCGGCTGGACTTGAACTCAAGGTGTAACAAAGAGCAAGAAGGATCATCCAGAAGACAGGAGGTTGTATGCACACCTGAGCAGCCCTTAGCCTCCCACATTGGTTCAAATGCAGCCTAATAACCACAGTGGTTGTGTGGTCTCCTTCAGATGCCTCCTGCCCTCATGGAGAGGCAGTTTCTGACTGTGGTTGGGAGCTTAGACCCCTTGAACAGCACCACACATCCTTGGGCCTCTTCCTCATGCCAACAAAGGGCTCCTTCTTTGAGAGGACATACCCCATAGGGTGGAGAGAGTAGGGGCAAGTGGAGGGGCAGACAGTGGAGGGGTGGTGGTAACCATCCTGAAGGACCTCTGAGGATTGTGCCATTTGAGAGGATCTTGTCCTTGAGGGGTGTCCGTGAGGGTCTGATTGTGTCACTGGGGAGACCTTGTCTTGGAGGATACTCTGTTCCCGATGAGGGCATCAAAGAGGGTCTACTATATCCCTGAGGAGACCCTGTACTGAGGGGGAAGCCCATGAGGGTCTGTCTCTGTCCCTAAGGAGTCCTTGCCCTGATGGGCCCCCGAAGGTCTGTGTCACTGAGGGAGTCCATGAGGGTCTGTCTATGTCCCTGAGGGGACCTTGTCCCTCAGAGAGTCCATGAGGATCCATTGTGTCTCTGAAGGGACCAGTTCCTGAGGGTATCTGTGAGGGTCATGTTCCTGAGGGGTGCTGAGGTATCTGTGTCATGAGGGGTTCATGTCTAGGACAGGACTGTGTCACTGGGTGCCCCCATCTTTGAGGAGTCTGTGTCTATGACAGGCCTGTGTCCTTGAGTGGCCCATAACATTGGGGATAACCTTGTGTAGGTACTGGCTCGGCAGCCAAGGCTGTTTCTCCAAGGACAGAACTTGAGGACGCCACGAAGCCACCCTGTTCCTCCTAACTGCCAACACCCAGTGGGCACATCTGTGAATTCACATCTGTGAATCACTATGATCCCATTACCACTGCTGTCCGCTTGACCTGGATTCTGCATCTGGATGGTCATCATCTGACCTTGCGCTCTTGGACTTGAACCAGCAAGCTGCCAAGCTGCCGGCCAATCTTGGACTCATTAGTCTCGCTACCCTGTGTCTGACTTGCTGATGCTGAATCCTCAGCCCGACGGCTGTATGAATCAGGAAAAGCCTGGCATCCTACAGTGTGGGACTACAGCTGCTACAAACTCTCACCGTATAGGAATTTCTCTAGATTTGCTTCTCTAGGATACTCAGCCTAGGACACTACTGCACAAGACCCAGAAAAATCCTTCCTACAGAAGACTGTCCCAGATGGATGTCTGTGGACACTCACAAATACGTCTACTTGCTACCCCAGGAGATTCTGCTTAGAGTTTGGGTCCCTAAGGGAACCAGCCTGGACCAGCGGACGCAGAGCAATGTACTGTGTGCACGTGAAGACTTGTGCTGGGTGCTCCCCAAAATACCCTCACAGCCAAGTAAAGATGAATGTTCAAAGATGAATGTGTGGGTCTTGTCCGTTTTCACCTCAGACTGGCAAGAGGGTAGAGGAAGTCTAATATTGACAGATCAAGCATGGAGCAGTCCTATTGAGATTCACTGGAGCCACTAGTGTGGAAATGGTCTGGTTACTCCAGCCTTGGGGCATGAGCAGTGTGAACCCCACTATATCCAGGCCTCGTCACTGCTCTGAAAGCAGCAGCATGGCTAGTTTTGAAGCAAGGGACCCAAAGCAGAATCCTACCCCCTGTCAGGAGGGGCCACAGCCCTGGGGTGGTGAGGTGGGTGCAGGAGGGACAGGACACACCTGGGTGATAAGCTGGTCAGGGGACAGCTGGTTGATCCAGCGCGTGTACCTTTCAGTGGAGTCGGGGGGTTCTCTCATCACCTGGCAGCCGATAATCTGTAAGACAATGCAAACACACTACGTGAGGAGGCAGTGTGCGGTAGAGCATACATGTGCACACACAGCGGGCACAGAGGGGCTTGCAGAACCTGGGAGCTGGAGGGAGCAAGCTTGTATGGTTACATGAGTGGGTGCACAACTGTGGGCAGGGTGGCTGCTGTCCCAGCAGAACCATGGAGGACCTCCTGTGCTGGCCATGCTTCTCTGGAACCCACGGCTTCCTCTCAAGCAGTCTGGCTGTCTCCATACCAGACCTTCCTTTAGAGCCAGTCTGTTGGTGACAATGCAATCAATGTTGTGGACATGTTTCTTTTATTTTGCGCTAGAAGGGCATGTACACTGAGTACAGAGTTGGTTAGTGGCTGTTTTTTCACCTCACCCTAAAGGCTCTTCAAGAGTCTTTTGGCTTCCCAACCTACCCTCCTCTTCCTCAGTTAAGCCTCCTATCTTTCTGTTGCTCTCTTGAAAGCAGCTTGACTTTCTGACTGCCATTGAGATTCTCTTTTGCTTTTCAGGGAGCTCTGGTGGCCTAGTGTCTTTCTGACTTGGAGGTTTGAATCTGCCAGCTGCTCTGCAGCAGTAGGACAGGCAAGCTCCGAGACCAGTTTGGCTCACAGCCTCTAAAGGCCCTTCTGACTCAATGTCTTAGTTTTGCTTTTTTCTCTTGTGTTTCCTAGTTTTACTGCTATGGGGTCTGGCAGGCGTTACCCTTTGCATTACCCCTACTCACAACATTTTCTGCCTTCTTCTGTATTAGAAAAATTCTTCAAATACTTCCCTCTGCCCCATTCATGATCTCTTTCCCTCCATCCAGCCCTGTTTTTCTTTTAACTCTGTGCTTTTACCCCTTTTCTCCATTTTTCCTTCTATTTGTCTTTTAGTCCCCTGGCCTTCTCCACATCCCCATTCAGGCTCCTCCCAAACCCACTAGAGAGCTTTTAGTTTCAGAAATTGTGTTTTTCAAGTCTAAAAGAAAGGCATCTGAGATGAACTGATGCACACAGGACATAGAATAAGCAAGCACGTATTCCATTTTGCATATTTTGATTTATATACACTGGGAGCCATCATTCTGATCGCCATTCCTCATGCCACCGTTTCCTGTCTGTGTCCCTCCTCTTGTCTGCCTTCCTGTCACTCTTTTCATCTCCAAGCAGTCACTCTTCTGGCTGCTGTCCCTGTAGATTAGTTCACATTTTCAGAATTTTACATAAATGGAATAATGCACTTTGTACTTTTCTTTTCCCCTGGATGCTTTTATTCAGCATAATTATTTTAAAGTTCATTCATGCTATTGTGTCAAACATTTCATTACTGAATAGTAGTCCATTGTACTAATACATTATCTATATATATGTTGTTGATTGCCTTTGAGTTGAGCATGACTCATAGTGACCTTATGAACAAAAGGTCTGAAGCCCCTCTACAACTATTGACATTTATCAAAGTTCATAGAGTTTCCGGAGGCATGTTATTTAGGGAGTGGAATGTTATTCCTGCTACTCCTGCTTCCAAACCTGTCATATATAAAGTTCCAGAAGTAAGTGTCTGTGTTAATTCTTACTGGAAATCACCAGCCTGTTTTATCACTTTATGTTCTCACCAGGAACGTGTGAATCTGTCACTTCACGTTCTCACCAGAAGTTGTAGGCACCATCTTAAGTTTAGAGAGACATTCTAATAGATTGGGAATGTGTCCATGTTGTGTTTGCATTTCCCAGTGTGTTGGGCAGATTTTTTATGTGCTGACTTGCCACTCCTATATCTGATTTCCTGACATGGCTGTTCAAATCTTTTCAAGTACAGTTTCACACATTTAGAGAAAACACAAGTCCAGAATTTGTACCACTCTGATATTCTAAACATATCACTTTGCTGACCAAACCTAGGCCAAAGGAACAAAGATGAACATCTGGGTCTTGTCTGTTTTCACCTCAGTCTGGCAAGAGGATAGAGGAAGTCTAATATTGACGGATCAAGCATGGAGTAGTCCTGAGTCCCTATTGGGACTCACCGGAGCCACTAGTGTGGAAATGGCGTGGTTAGTCCAGCCTTGTCACACCTTGAGGCATGAGCAGTGTGAACCCCACTATATCCAGGCCTTGTCACTGCTCTGAAAGCAGCAGCACGGCTAGTTTTGGAGCAAGGGACGCAAAACAGAATCCTAACCACCTGTCAGGAGGGGCCACAGCCCTGGAGTGGACATGGGACAACTTCCCCGTGCATCAGGTCACCCTAGCACACACCTGTTCCTGTCTTTGTCCCTCCTCACCTCATGCTCCTTCCTCCCTCCCCTTCTAGAGCCATGTCCTCCTTTTTTTCTCTATTTCAACAAAAATTACTAACTTGCATGCTGCACTTACAGTGCTTCCTGAGCTAACACTTCAGCACCATTTACACATCTCCCAGGAAACCCTCTGAAAACAGCTGCTACTTGATGGGGCTCTTGAATTGCATTTCTGTATGTTGGTGGTAAGGATTCCTCAGGTCTGCTCCGGCCCACACTCATGTCTTGGGCTGTTGGCTGCATCAGCTCTCTGGCCAGAGCACAACTGTCTGGCTTTGTTCTGCCGTGAAGGGTCACTTCAGCTGAAATCAATATGGTCCACGGTAGTCTCAACCAAAGCAAGTCACCAGGCTTTTCTCCTGTGGAGCCACGGGCTGATTCTGAACCCAAACCCTACAGTGAACGGCCATGAGCTTGAGCCCTGTGCCACAGGGCTCCTGTCTTATTTACACTGGCTTTCAAGGGTTAAGAAGGAATAATGCTAACTAAAAGCAGTAAGACAGAGCCTCTGTCTCAATTAAGTATTCCCAAACATGAAGATAAAGAAGCTTAACTTACACACACACACACACACACACACACACACACACACACACACACACCCCATCCCCGGAGCCTCAGGAGCAAGAGTTCATAAGCAGCTGCCAGGAGGTGAAAGATGGGGCCCAGCACCCAGGCTCCCAGTGTTGTGCTGGCTGCTGCTCTGGGATATTTGCTAGTTTAGGCTGTTTCCCACATGAGGGGTCCAGCACAGCCACTTCCTACAGCCCTGTGCTTCTGGAGAGCAGAGAATGCTGTGTGGGGTGCAACCCCAAGAAAGAGGATAGGGTGAGTAAAAGGGGCTTCTGAGGCTGCCAGTCTTCTGAGGCTGGACTCACCCCAATCACAGCTATAGTCCACGAGTATAGGAGAGGGCCCTCCATGGGTGTGCTTCACCTTTGTCTTAAAGAGAGCTGTCTGCGGCCAGAGGGTATGACAGGCACACCATAAGTAAACTTTCCTTCCCGACAGGGAACTTGCCTAGATGCCATGACCCAAGGGATGACGCCTGGCAGCCTCTCTCCAAACATTAAGCAGACACATCTCACAGGCAAAGCACACAAGACTTGAGGCTGAGCTGGGCTCTGTCCTGAGTACTGAGCCCCTGCTAACCAATGGCTCACTGAACACTCCACACTACTCCACACAAGCCAGGTTTTCACCAAACATCAATGGTCCACTCACCTCACTCAATTCAAGTGCTTAACTAACACCCAGCTAGCTCCCACATCACTGCACACAAGGTAGGTGCTCACGAAAAACTGAGGACTTACATCACCTCACATGAGGGAGGTGCTTACTAAATACCCAGCACCCACATCATCCTATACAAGGTAGATGCTCACCAAACACTCAGCTTCCACATCTTCCTATTTGAGGCAGGTGCTCATTCCCCTATAAGAGGCAGGGGCCTCCATCAGAACTCTTTCCTGAACAACAGGTGTAATAATCTGGCTGCATGAACACACATGGAAGAGGAGACTAAATGATCCCTTCCAGCCCCTGAGACTGAGGCCACTCTTCTAGGGTACTCGAGAAATCGGGAAACCTTGTCAGCCAGTGCCTCTGAAGGCATCTACACTAAAGTGGTGCAGACAGGGGGCTGTGTGGTGTGTGATCCCAATTGTCAATGTTGAGTCTCTCTCTGATTATATGGGGTCTTGATGTTAGGCAACCTGGATAAGAAAGGACAGTAGAGAAAGGAGGGACATACTCAAAGTATGTGGCAGCTTGCCTTTCCTGGCATGCCCACACATGTACTCTTCTTGTGACCAGAATCTGGCACTCCCTCCTCCCCATCAAATGAGAGGGTCTTTGTTCCTTTTGAGTTGGAGCTGGAGGGTCAAAGTGACATTGTGTAGCTTCCATGGCCAGGCCATCAAAGTTGACAAAGCTCCCAGCTGACCTGGGGACTGGTATTCTTAGAGCCCAGCCAGCAGGCTGTAAGGAAGCAGCTACATGGTGCTGGTGGGAGATCTATGACTGCATTGATGCCAGATATGTGGATGTGCAAGCCTCCAGAAGACCCAGCCCACCATCAGGTGAAACCGGCTTTCCAGGTTGACCAGCTAAGGGCTCTCTGATCAGAGACAACCTTGTGTCCTACTTGAATTCTAGACAGAGAATCTGTGAGCATGAGAGCATGCTTGTTGTTCTGGACCATGGAAAGTAGACAATGTGTTTCACAGTGTCAGCCCCTTGCTGTCTGCTGACAGGAAACTTATAGCACACTTATTATTAATGAGCTCATTACTGCTGGGTTGGACAATATGGGCTTCCTGGGACGCTGTGCGATGCTGTTTCTCTGTGGAGGATTATCTACCTCTCTTTTCTCTCCTGGGCCCTAGTTTGGAAAAAAGAGCTCTGTGGCTACCCTAATTATGGTCAAGCTCTGCAATCCTGTCATTGGACATCACTCCTTTCAAATGCACAGGAACAGTCACAAAGGGCCTTTTAGGATGTGGACATTCTGGGCAGGGATTTCAACCAGTTCATTCCAGTCTGACCCCTTGCTGAGAACTTTCCTTTTCACCTCAGGTATCCTGAATCAGAAACTACATTTTAAAAAGAGGCTCCTATGACCAACATTAAAAACTATCCAAATGGCTACTTACAGTGACCAAACAGAAATAATGCTCCAAAATCTTAAAAAAACAGTATTGCTGAATCACTTTGCATGAGTATGGATATAATCTTGCCATTCGCAACATTGTACTTCATTGTACTTGAAACTGTCCTTTTCATTATGAATGCCACATCATTCTTCCTCAGTTTTTCATTCCCAGCACAGTAGACCATATATGATCATCTGATTCAAAGTAGCCCAGGCCAGTCCACTAATACCTACGATGTACTGAAAACTTCCAGCTTTTCCACAGTCATAGTTCATACATTTCTTGTTCCCATTATTAATGATTATTTGTAGCTATTTATCTTCATATTTGAGTGACTTCCAATTTGAGCTCTACCTCTGATACTAGAGCTACCTGCCTCTCTCTGTTGTTCAACACTAAGGAACGGTAGTCGAAAATATGGACTTGGTGACAGAAATGAGGCGGGAGAGCAAACGACTGAATCCTGTCCATTCAATGATTTATTCAGAGCAAATACTTTTTTTAAGAAACACAAATGGTGGCATTGCACAGGGACCTCACTTGACGGTCACCACAGGAATCAGAGTGAGTACATCTGCGGAAAGAATCACTGGAGAAGCTCAGTATCAGGAGTCAAAGCCAGACCAGGTGCTGACTGTGGAAGAGACCACCAATTACTCATATGCAAGTTCAAAATAAAGCTGAAGAGTAAAACAAACCCACAAGAAGCAATATATAACCTTGAGTCTATTCCACCTGAATTTAAAAATCATCTTAAGAACAGGTTTGAGGCATTGATCACCAATGATCCAAGACCAGAGGATCTGTGGAGTGAAATCAAGGATATCGTCCATGAAGACAGCAAAAGGTCATTACAAAGACAGAGAAAGAAAAAGCCAAAATGGATGTCAGAAAAAATGATGAAAACTGCATTAGAGTTCTAAGAAGTCAACACAAAGGGAAGAGATGAAGGGCCGCTTGAGAAGAAAAAAAGTATTATAAAGAAATGTGCAAAGAGCTGGAGTCAGAGAATAAAAAAAGAAGAACTCACTGAACATTTCTCAAGCTGAAAGAACTAAAAAACAAATTCAAGCCTTGACTTGCCATACTGAAAGATGCCATCAGCAAAATCTTAAATGATTCAGGAAGCATTAAAAGATGGAAAGAATACACAGTCACTATGCCAAAAAGAACTGGTCAACACTGAAACCTTTTAAGAAGCAACATATGAACAAGAGTCAATGGTAACAATGTGAGAAGTTCAAGCTGTGCTGAAGACACTGGCAAAAAATAATGACCCTGGAATAGATGGGATGCCGATTGACATTTTTCTTTTTCTTTTTAAATGTGACCTTCAACACGCTCACCAGTCTATGCTAGGAAATCTGGAGGACAGATGACTGGGTGACTGACAAAGAAATCCATATCTGATCCTATTCCCAAGAAAGATGGTCAAACAGAATGTGAAAATTAATGAACAATATCATTACTATCATATATGTGCAAGCAAAATACTGCTGAAGAGCATCCAAAAATGACTGGAACAATACACCAACAGGGACCTGCTAGAAACTAGATTTAGAAGAGGCCGTAGCACCAAGGATGTCTTTGCTAATGTCAGATGGATTTTGGCTGAAAGCAGAGAGTATCAGAAGAAGGTCTGTATGTGTTTTATTGACTACGGAAAGGCATTGGACTGTGTGGATCACAATAAACTATGGCTAACATTGAGAAGAATGGGGATCTCAGAACACTCAGTTGTGCTTATGTGAAATCGAAACGCAGACCAAGAAGCTATTATCTGAAAGGAACAAGGGAACACTGTATGGTTTAAAATCAGGAAAGGTGTGTGTCAGGGTTGTATCCTTTCTGTATACCTATTCAATCTGAATGCTGAGCAAATAATTCGTGAGGCCAGACTTGTGAAGAAGAATGTGGCATCAGGATCAGAGGAAGACTTATCAACAAACTGTACTATGCAGATGACACAACCTTGCTTGCTGAAAGCGAGAAAGATCTGAAGCACTTGTTACAGAAGATCAAAGACTACCACCTTCAATATGGATTTCATCTGAACATCATGAAGACAAAGGTCCTTACCACTGGGCAACATCATGGTAGATGGAGAAAGGATTGAAACTGTTAATGATGTCATCTTGTTTGAATCCACAACCAATATCCTTGGTACCAGCAGTCAGGATAAAAGGAGCTGTGTTGCTCTGGGCAAGTCAGAGATTCCTCCGAAATACTAAAGAGAAGTGATGTCGGTTTGAAGACAAAAGTATGCCTCATTCAGGCCATTTTCTTTTCAATTACTTGCTATGTACCTGACAGCTGGACAATGACTAAAGACAACAGAAGAATTAATGCCTTTAAGTTGGAGAAGAGTACTGAATAATAGCCCATGGACTGCCAAAAGAACAAACAGGTATGTCTTGGAAAAGGTGGAGAAGCTGGAATGTTCCTTGGAGACAAGGAGGACAAAACTTCGTCTCTCATACTTTGGGAATGTTGCTAGGAGAGGCTATTCTTTGGAAAAGGTATCAGGCTTGGAAGGATGGAGGGTCTGTGAGAGAGAGGAAGATCCCCATCGAGATAGACTGACACGTTGACTACAGCAATGGATCCAAGTATATTAGAGATGGTGACTACGGCACAAAATGGGACAGGATTCAGGTTTCTTGTTCATAGGGTTGCTGTAAGTTGTACTTCACTCGATGGCACCTAACAACAACATGGAAGGGCCTTGTCTCATTTGATCATTTGTAGGTCTGGAGTTCCTTACTAATCTTCATGTGTTTTGGTCATCCAGCTTCTTCTGGTTCTAGAAGGTTCTCAGTTCACAGGGAACTGAGTCCAGAGCATGTGTCCACTTCTAGCTCTTTTTTCTTGCTAGTAATGAGGTCCTGCTCTCTCTTGAATTTCATTTCCTAGAAGTTAAAAATCTACAAAGGCCACATCTCAGTAGAACTCTTCCTATATCAGATCAGTCCTGTGACCTAAGTTAGAGGGTGTTGTATCCCATCTCTTTATCCCCTTAGCTCTGATTGCCTGATCACATCAGATCTCACCCTGGGGGAAAATTCATCATGACTTTACTGCCAAATCATGGAGAATTATGG
Source organism: Elephantulus edwardii (assembly GCF_000299155.1). Classification (NCBI taxonomy): domain Eukaryota; kingdom Metazoa; phylum Chordata; class Mammalia; order Macroscelidea; family Macroscelididae; genus Elephantulus; species Elephantulus edwardii. The sequence goes on along the minus strand of NW_006399798.1, from coordinate 181,897 downwards.
GCAGATACAGTCCAATAGATGACAAAATGTAAGTGTGCATACTTCCCATCTGTAATCTGTTTGAGAGAATTGACTAACAAAGACAAAAACCACACGGAGGACATAGGAGGTATAGTACAGGAGGTGGCAAATGGCTTGGTTGTGTCCTGACATACTACTAGAAGTAGTACAATACTATTTAACAGCAGACCTGGTGGTGCCGAGATTCAGCACTTAGTTGCTAACTGAAAAGTCAGCTCTTTGGATGCCACAGCTGCTCCACAGAATAAAGATGTGGCAGTCTATACTCATAAAGACTATAGTATTTGAAACCCTGTCTTGTAGGGTTGCAATGAGCCAGAATTGAGAATAGGGAGTTGCTTTTGTTTTAGATGGTGGTAAGTTTAAAATGTATATTGGAAACCCAAGGCCAACCTTTTAAAAGGGGCAGGGAAAGAGAGAGGGGAATAACTAATAAGCCAATGGTAGGATGTAGTAACAAAAAAGGTAAAATGTAATTAAAAAAACTGAAAAGATGCCGGGCAAGAAGAAACATGAGCCAAACAGCAGGTGAGACTGAAAACCAGCAGGAAGATGAGAGAGTAGAGCCCAACAGCAGGACAGCACAATAATGCAGGAAAAAGAAGAGAGTAGAAAGTGAAAACCAGCAATTTGGAAGACAGGAGTAAGTTAGAGAAACCAAATGGGATTCTTGGAGCACATCAATAAAGTGGATGGCTCAATCTCTCCCCACTGGAGGGCAGCTCCCCTCTGTAGTCCCTGGAGGCCTAGCTTTGGTGTGGTTGGGATGTATGTTGAAGGTAAGAGCTCTCTTAAAAGGTAAACTCTGAAGTTTCATTAACCTTGGCCATTAATGGAAATGAAAGTATTAGCACACAGCTACACTGGCGGCATCGAGGTGGAAGAGCCTAGAAAGGACCATCAGACCCAGTGGATACACTGCTGACCTCCAGGCTGCCTATCTTCCTGCTGTCTTTTCTACAGTGCTTTCCATAAGGCCTTTCCGAATAAAAATCACAAAATGAAAACAACAGAACTAAGTGTGAAGTCTATAATTTTACAAGTTAATTAGAAAATTTACTTCTATTTTCGGAATGGTATAAATGATTGTTACACTTCACGAAGAACATCCTTCTCTTAAGAAATCAATCTTTGGGGAGCTCTGGTGGCCTAATGGCAAGAATCTGTGCCGTAATCCTGAAGGCACATGGTTCGAATCCACCAGATGCTCTACTGGAGAAGGAGGGGCAATCTCCCCCTGTATCAGTCAGATCCGATTTGATGGTATACAAGAAGAAGGGGGGAAAAAGAAAAATAAATCAATCTTTAAAAAACATAAAGTAGACAGATTTAGGAATAAAGCAGTATTTTTAAAAAAACTTAGGTTAACCTACAACCAGGAGAAGATAAAATAGATGAATGGGACCTTCTAAGAATCAAATTCCTATTGTTGTTGTTATGTGCCGTCGAGTCGCTTGCGACTCACAGCAACCCTATGTACAACAGCCCTAAACCCTGCTCTATCCTGTGCCAATCGCACTGCCTCTG
>NW_006399798.1:170859-178669 GCF_000299155.1 Elephantulus edwardii | reverse complement strand
GATCTACACAGTCAAATACCTTTACATAGTCAATGAACCACAGATAAGCAATCCTCTGGTATTCCCTGCTTTCAGCCAAGATCCATCTAACGTCGGTAGCCAAGGAAATGTATTATTCTTATTTTCTAATTTGAGTTCTTCCTCCTGTTAAGTAAGAATAGGAAAACAGAAGTCCATTCTTTTCTATGCAAACATGGAGGACCAAGGTAACACCAGGTCATGTCTCTAACAGACATGGTTTCATTGCTGTTATTTTGCAGCATTCTTTCCGGTGTTGCTGATTATCTGCTTTTCTGTGCTGAGTTAATTTTTGCTTACGGTTTTTCTCATCATTTTCTTCATAGCTGCTGTCTTACTGTTGTTGTTGTTGTTATGTACCATTGAGTAATCTGTGACTCATAGCAACCCCATGTACAACAGCTCAAAGCCAGCTCTATTCTGTGTCAATCTCACTGTCTCCAACACACTCACCCTGATTACCCCAGTCACTGAATCAATCTATCTCATCGAGAGTCTTCTTCTCTGGTGTTGTCCTTCCACCCTCCCAAGCAAGAGATCCTTCTCCAAGGATTGGTCCCTCCTTACAACATGTCCAAAGTATGCCCGATGAAGCTTTCCTTGCCTCCAAGGAGTAGCCTGATTTTACCCTCTCTAGGATGAACCTGTTCGTTTTCTTAGCAGCTGTGCTATAGTTTACTAAATCTTCTCTGTATGAGTGATTCCTCTATCTTCTTTTGATGTTTTCTAGGTCATTTAAGATTTTGCTCATTGCATCTCTAAATACTGCAACTCAAGGCTTAAATTTGTTTTTCAGTTCCTTCAGCTTGAGAAATGCCAAGTGAATTCTTCCCCTTTAATTCTCCAGTTCTAACTCTCTGCACATTCTATTATAATGGTTTTGGAAAAGGTGCAGCTAAAGTTCTCCTTGGAGGCAAAGATGATAAAGCTTCATCTTACACACTTTGGGCATGTTGCTAGGAGAGGGTAGGAGAAGTATGATGTCCCTTGCAGAAGGACTTCATATTTTAAAAAGGTGTAGGGAAGGTAGCTCTCGTGGCCTAGTGGGAAGAAGCTGCACTCAATCCTGAAGGAGTGTGGTTCGAATCCACCAGATGCTCTGCTGGGGATGGAGGGGCAATCTCTTGTGCCTGTCGAATCTGATTTGATGGTGCACAACAAAACAAACAAAAAGATACATAAACATACATACATACATACATACACACACACACACACACACACACGGTGGAGGGATTGCAAAAGAGAGTAATACCCTCAACTAGATGCACAGACACAGTGACTATAGCAATGGACTCAAGTATGTCAGTCCTGGTTTTGTGAGGTTGAGGTTGACCGGGACAGTTTCCCTTTGTGAAGTTGGTAAAGCTTGGATATGGTGACCCCCACATGTCTCTTATTTTTTTAATATATGCCTAGTAAAATTGTTCCTCAATTATGACAGTTAAGTTAAAGCATTTCCAGATAAACAGAAACTATGGAATTTGTGAAAACTAGACCAACCTTATTAGAAATACTAAAGGGAGTTCTTTGAAGTGAGAACCAACAACTATAGATAATAAACCAAAATTAACATACATGACAACATCATACAGAAATTGACCTACACACATGACAACATCTGAAAGTTGGACAGTGGTCAAGGATGACAGACCTACACAGAGAAGTACACAAAGTATTATAAACACTACTCTAAAAACTAGAGAACCAGAGGCATCAGACCTAACAAGCCACATAGTACATAGTACAAGCTGTTATACATAGGGTTGCTATGAGTCTCAGGTGACTCGATGGCACATAGAACAACTTTGTGTACCTTGAGTCACAAGTGACTAAGAACCAGCCTTGCAGTGGGTTGTAGAGGAGTAAACTGCATGGGAGGAGACTGCCTATGACCTGCTGAGCAGCTGTTAGATGCAAACCATAATCCTTTGGTGGCAACACAAATTCTTACCAATAAGCCATGAGAGCTTGCTGTGTGTGGAATAGTAGGCGAATTTAATTAGGAGTTCTGCAGGAAATATTCTCACCTGAACAACTTTTGAAAAACACAAATCAAGGTTCTTAAGTTAGCATGGTAACAAACAGTACTTTCCAAAACTTTATTTTTTAAATTGACTCGCATATTCATATACATTGTGTTTTGTACATGTACTTTGTATTTTACACATTCATATGCATTATATTTAACATAATTACCAATGCTCTAGGGGGCTCCACAGCCTAGTGGCAAGAAACTGCACTGCATTCCCAAAGGCTCATGGTTCAAGGCTTCCAGATGCTCTGAGGAAGAAGGATGGACAATCTCCTTCTGTGTGATGACTGCCTCTGAAAACCCACCAGAGGGTCAGACATGGGTCTGTTCTGACTCTATGGTACACAACAACAACCGCCACCATTATTCTAGGCTTAGTATCACCCTGTCTTTTCAAATCCCTATTGAACACATCCCATTCCTTTATCCTCTTCCACCCACCTGCCTCTGCTATTCCAGTGATTTCTCCCATCTCCTCTGCCTTTTGAACATTCATACATGTCTTGTTCAGTTATTCCTTGTCACAAATGGCCTTGTGCAATATTTGTTCTTATCTGATTGAGATATTTCACTCAGCATAATGCTCTCCAGTCTCTCCCAAGTTATACAGTATTTTATGAAGTTTCTGTTCCTTACTCCTGCATAGCAGTCCATTGTGTGGATGTACCATAATTTCTCAATCCATTTGTTTGTTGATTGGCATCTTGGCTGTTTCCATTTTCTTGCTAATGTGAATAATGCTGTTATGAACATAGGTATACATATCTCCATTCATGTTTCAGTTCTGATTTCCTGGGGATATATTCCTAGCAGTCAAACAGCTGGACCATATGAAATTTCTATGTTCAGGGTTGGTTTGTTTTTTCTTTTTTGGAAACGTCAAACTGCCTTCCATAGCTATTATACCACTTTACAGTCCCATTAACAGTGCATGTTGCAATTACAAAATGGGGAAAAAAGACATAGAAAGACTTTTCACAGAAGAGGATACTTGAATGGCCAAGAAATACATGAAGAAATGCTCCAAATCACTGGCATTAAGAGAGATGCAAATCAAAACCACAATGAGATCCCATCTCACTCCAGTAGCAGTGGCACAGTTTAACAGGATAGCAAGTAATAAATGTTGGAGAGGATGTGGCAAGATAGGAACTCTTATACATTGTTGGTGGGCTTGTAAAATGGTACAACCATTCTGGATGGTAGTTTGGCATTTCTTCAAAAAGCTGAACAAAGAAATTCCATATAAACCAGCTATTCCACTACTTGGAACATATCCTGAGAAAATGAGCACTGAGGCATAAGTGGAGACCAATGTTCACAGCAACATTATTCACCATTGCAAGAACATGGAAACAACCCAAATATCTAAGCACATCAAATGAACTGCGAAATCATTCATATAAAGGAGTACTATGCAGCATATAGGAGCAATGATTTTGTAAATTACTACCTAACTTGGGAGGGACTGGACAGTAAGTGAACCAACTCAGTCCCATAAGGACAAACACTATATAAGTCCATTATTGTAGAATGTGTATGAGGATCTAAGGGGGTGAGAGTGGGATCAAAGGGGTGAGGAGGGGCGCAAGGCGAAGGGCGATTAATCACAGGGTCACACCATTTGATGGATGGAGGGAAGGGTGGGTAAAAGAAAAGGGAAAGAGTCGGTATGAAAAACAATGTAAACAAACTTTGTAAGGAAACCAGTATACCTCCTACCAAAAAAACCCAAAGAAAACAGTGCATGTTGTTTGATATTATGTGCTGTCAAATTTGAACAGACCCTCCCATGGATTTTCAGAGGCACTTAAACACACAGGAGATTGTCTATCTTTCTCTTACGGAGCAGCTAGTGGATTTGAATTGCATGCCTTTGGAATTGCAGCACGGTACCTTACTACTAGGTCACCAGAGAGTTCCAATCTCTCTGTATCTTCTCCAGTATTTATTGTTTGCAGTGTTGTTAAGCTTTGCTGCAGCTGCTGGATGAGATGGTATCTCACTGTTGTTCTGATTTTCATCTCTTATTGGCAGTGATTTTGAACATTTCCTCATGTGTTTCCTGGCCATCTGAATGTGTTCTTTTGTGAAGAGTCTTCTCATGTATTTTACCCATTTTGTGATTGGCTGATTAATTTTTTTCTTGTGGAATCCTTATAGTATTCTACAAACTTTTGTTATGACACCCTTGTCTGAAATGTCACTGCCAAATATTCCCTGTTCATGGATAGGAAGATTGAACACTTTGAAAATGACAATCCTACCAAAAGCAATCTACAAGTTCAAGGTAATCCCGATACATATAACAAATTCATTCTTCAAGAAGATAGAAAGGCAATTTCCAGGTTCATTTGGAAAGGAAAGAAAGCCAGTATAAGCAAAACTCTTCTGGAAAAAAAAAAGAAAATTGGAGGCATATAACTGGGGGGGAGGGGTGGGCAAGGAGAAAAGTGCAACAATGAATGAATGGAAATCCAAAGTCTCTGTAAACTTTCATTAAAATTAATAATACAAAATAATCATGGGGTTGTACAATTTGATCGGGGGTGTGAGGGAAATCGAAAGAATCTGTTCTGGAAAACAATGTATTCGCATTTTGTAAATAAACTTGTATAATAATAATTTTTTAAAAAGAAAGAAAAGAAAAAGAAGAAACCCTCTTTTGTCTAGCCAATAAAACACAAGTAAATATTTTTCTGGTATTTCTTGTGTTTAGACAAGATTCATGTGATATCAACAATGACATCCCTAATGCTAGTGTGTGTGACCTGACTCACATCTTAGGGCTTTGGTCCCCATTCAGTAGAAATTTTGAGAAGTAGAAATTCTGACCCAACTAAGCACCCCAATTCATCTACTGGGCTGGCAGATACACTGTCACAGGCCAGACAGTTTGTTTTCTATTTCCTCTGGCACATTTGCTTGTTTTATAGTTTGTTCTAATGGGTACAGTACTTGTCTGTCAACTGGATGTACTTAGTGGTGTGTTACTGCAATGTTGGAAACTATGCCACTTGTATTTCAAATGCCAGCAGGGGTCACCATGGTGAACAGGTTTCCATGGTGCTTCCAGACTAAGACAGACTAGGAAGCAGGATTGGCCATCCACTTCTGAAATAAGAGGCCTTCAAAAACTCCAAAGAAATGGAACTTAAAGATGATAGTATAAAAATATAATGCACTGATGTCAAGTCAATTCTGAGTCATAGCAATCCTGTAAGGCAGCGTAGAGCTGTTACACAGGGCTCTAATCTTTCAGGAAGCAGGCTACCTCATCTTCCCCACAGCATGGCTGGTGAGTTTGAGTGGCCAGTACTGAATTTAGCAGCCAAGCTGTTTCACCACTACACTAGCAGCAATTCTGTTTGAATATTTTCAAAAAAGAACATAATAACTCTTTGTCATCAAGTCAGAATGAACTCACTGTGACCCTCTAGTGGATTTTTTAGAGACTATAAATTTCATGGAAGGAGATTGCATATCTTCCTCCCGAGGAGCAGCTGGTAGATTTGAACTGCTGTTTTTGGATTAACAATGCAGCAGCTCCTTATCCACTAGGTCGCTGCTGACATTATAGCACTCAGCTTGTGCTTTCCTATCTAAGATGCTCTGCTTCTAAAAGAAACACTCACTGAATAAAAATTTAAAACCGCTTTACACCTACTTTAACATGCGTGCCTGGAATAACACTGCAGGCATAGTCACCATAGATCTGCAGAGAACTACCTGAGAGAGTACCTGATACTCAGAAGCTGTGACAGTGGCCCCACCGAGTACTGTGACAATGAGGAAACACGGTACTTACACTGCAGGGGTGCTGAGCAGCAGCTTCAAGTTGCAGCCTTACCCGCTCTGGCATCATCACATCATCCTATAAGAGACAACATAACTTTAATCTCATATGCCCTCTGCTATGCACAAGTTTCCTTCTACATGAGAAAAGGGATGCAAAACCCAACCAAAATCAACTCAGGACAGCTACTACAAACATCTAAAATGGAAAAAGAAGAAAAATCAATATGGACAGAGAAGACACTTACAAAATGGTAGGAAGTGGGAGTCATGTGCAACACAGAACAATTTTAAGTTGGTAGACACCAAAGGCTATACTCGAAAAAGTAAAAGTTGATGGACCCACCATAACAAGTCCTCTTGATACAGACCTGAGTAACTCAAGATGTAACTGACCCTTGGACATGGATGTTTCCAGCAGCATCACAGCTGGAAAAGATTCTTAAAAGCACTCCCAGGACACCTACTGCTGCCCATGTCTGTGATGGCAAAGAAGAGTACAGCATACTCATAAGACCTGGAATCACATGGGGCACTGCTTTCAGACTACATGAACTACAAACTAGTAACAACAAGAAAATCCAGTAGAATTGGAAATTTTTACATATGCACCTAAATAGTCCCTGGGTCAAGGAAAGAGCCATCATAGGAAGCAGAGAATTTTCTGAACGATGTAGTAGAACACAGATGTTACCAGTGCCACAAAAAGAGAAGTAAGGCTCCCAAAGAAAGGAGACCAAGCTTCGTACTGTTCAAGCCATTATCTCCTTGATAACAGTTAACAAATGAGGAAAGGTACTTAAAGAGTCTCGAGGGGAATGGACACCATGTTCCCGTAGTATAAGGGGGATGGGTACCACACTCCTCTGGTCTAACGAGGATGGACACCATGTTCTTATGGTGGAAGGTGGATAGACATCACGTTCCTCTAGTCTAAGGGGGATGGACACCACATTCCCGTAGTCTAAAGATATGGATACTACACTTTTGTAAAGAACACATCCTAGTCTGAGTGGATAGATGCTACACTCCCCTAGTCTAAGGGGATAGGTATCACAACCTCGCCTAGTCTAAGGCGATGAACAAGGCTCTCCTACTTTAAGGGGACTGTAAATGGGGTAGTGATAACATAGGGAAGGCCAAATCTGACTTTTATCCATGTCCTATAAAGAGGAACTGTCCCTCTCAATAATATCAATAATACTAAACAAAATGCTTAAGAATACTGTGGGCAGAATACCGAATGAAACAAGAAGCATTAAAAGCAGATGGAAGAAATATACAGAGTCATTGTGCCAAAACCAATTGGCTGACAAAGAAGAATTTCAAGAAACAACATATGAGTAAGAGGCTCATGATGAATGAGGAAGTTCAGGCTGCTCTGAAGGACTTAGCAAAAAACAAAGCCCCAGGAATGGATGGAATACCAATTGACATATTTCAGCAAACAAATGCTGCCCTAACTGTGCTCACCAAGTTGTGCCCAGAAATCTGGAGGACAACTACTTGGCCAACTAATTGGAAAAAAGTCATATTTATTCCCATTCCAAAAAAAGGTGACCTGAAAGTGTGGAAATTATTGAATAGTATCACTAATATCACACACTAGCAAAATCCTGCTGAAGATTATCCAGAAAAGACTTGAACAGTACATTGACAGAAAACTACCAGAAATACAGGCTGGTTTAGAAGAGGTCATGGCAGTAGGGACGTGATTGCCATGTCAGATGGATCTTGGCAGAAAGCAGAGAGTACCAGAAGAATGTCTATCTGTGTTTCATTGACTGCAAAGGCATTTGACATGTGGATCACAATACATTGTGACTAACCTTGAGGAAAATGGGAATCTCAGACTGTGCTTATATGAAACCTATACTTAGACCAAGAAGCAATCCTCAGAACAGAGCAAGGTAACACTGCATGGTTCAAAATCAAGAAAGGAGTGCATCAGGGATGCATCCC